>NC_092877.1:301584074-301892199 GCF_028372415.1 Notamacropus eugenii
AGCCAAGATGGCGAAGTAGAAAGACGCACATACACATAGCTCCGAACACACAAACCACAGAACGGCTAGAGGGGACCAAGCCAGGGCGAATTCTGCACCCAGAGACCACGGAGTATTGGAGCGAGGGAGATTTCTGCTCCGGAGAGACCTGCGGACCTCTTGTGGGGGGTCCTTCGCGCCACGGACTGGGCGCCGGGATGGGGAGCGGAGGGCGGCCCTGCCGCGGCCGCGACGCTGAGGGGAAGAGATCCGAGAGGGCTACAGGGACAGGATCTCCAGCAGCCGCGCGGGTCCCCCCACCCACAGAGGGACCTGCAAACCTCTCGCAAAAGGTCCGTCGTGCTGCAGACGCGGAGCCCAGCCCAGACCTGCGGCAGCCGCGGCCGCGGCTCCGAGAGGCACAGATCTGAGAGGGCTCCGGAGGCGGGATCTTCAGCGGCAGCACAGGTCCCCCCACCAACAGGTGACTGACGGGGGAGGGTGAGAGAGTCTCTTTGGCGGGTTGAGAGGGGAGTGGGGCTCGGGCCCCCCCGAGAGATAGAAGCTGAGAGGCGGCTGCAGACAGAGGCTCCCCAAACTGGCAGGAGCCTGGATCCATTGTGGAAGGTCTGTGCATAAACCCCCTGAGGGAACTGAGCCTGAAAGGCGGCCCTGCCCCACCTGACCACCTGAACTTAATTCTCACACTGAATAGCAGCCCTGCCCCCGCCAAAAATCCTAAGGCAGGAAGCAGCATTTGAATCTCAGTCCCCAAACGCTGGCTGGGAGGACCAGGAGGCGAGGTGGGTGTGAGGAGAACATTCAGAGGTCAGGCCACTGGTTGGAGAAAATGCCAAGAAAAGGGAAAAGAAATAAAACTATTGAAGGGTACTTTATCGGAGAAAAGACACTTCCTCCCTTCCTTTCTGATGGGGAGGAACAATGCTTACCATCAGGCAAAGACACAGAAATCGAGGATTCTGTGTCCCAGCCCACCCAATGGGCTCGGGCCATGGAAGAGCTCAAGAGGAATTTTGAAAATCAAGTTAGAGAGGTGGAGGAAAGACTGGGAAGGGAAATGAGAGGGATGAGGGAGAAGCATGAAAAGCAGATCAGCTCCCTGCTAAAGGAGAACCAAAAAAATCTTGAAGAAATTGGCACCTTGAGAACTAGCCTAACTCAGCTGGCAAGGGAGGTGCAAGGGGCCAGTGAGGAGAAGAATGCTTTCAAAAGCAGAATTAACCAAATGGAAAAGGAGATTCAAAAGCTCACTGAAGAAAATAGATCTTTCAAATCTGGAATGGTACGGATGGACGCTAAGGACTTTTCGAGAAAGACAGATATCTCAGAACATACCGCGCAGATTCGAAAAATGGAAGATAATGTGAAATATCTTATTGGAAAAACAACTGACCTGGAAAATAGAATCAGGAGAGACAATGTAAAAATTCTGGGACTACCTGAAAACCATGATCAAAAGAAGAGCCTAGACATCATCTTCCATGAAATTATCAAGGAAAACTGCCCTGAGATTCTAGAACCAGAAGGCAAAATAAATATTCAAGGAATCCGCAGAACACCGCATGAAAGAGATCCAAAAAGAGAAACTCCTAGGAGCATTGTGGCCAAATTCCAGAATTCCCAGGTGAAAGAGAAAATATTGCAAGCAGCTAGAAAGAAACAATTCAAGTATTGTGGAAATACAATCAGGATAGCACAAGATCTGGCACCCTCTACATTGAGAGATAGAAGGGAATGGAATAGGATATTCCAGAAGTCAAAGGAACTAGGACTGAAGCCAAGAATCACCTACCCAGCAAAACTGAGTATAATACTTCAGGAGAAAAAATGGTCTTTCAATGAAATAGAGGACTTTCAAATTTTCCTGATGAAAAGAGCAGAGCTGGAAAGAAAATTTGACTTTCTAACACAAGAATGAAGAGAACCATGAAAAGGCGAATAGCAAAGAGAAATCATAAGGGACTTACTAAAGTTGAACTGTTTACATTCCTACATGGAAAGACAATATTTATAACTCTTGAAACATTTCAGTATCTGGGTACTGGGTGGGAGTACATACACACACACATGCACACACGTACACATACATAGAGACAGAGTGCACAGAGTGAATTGAAGAGGATGGGATCATATATTAAAAAAAAATGAAATCAAGCAGTGAGAGAGAAATATTGGGAGGAGAAAGGGAGAAGTTATATGGGGCAAATTATCTCTCATAAAAGAGGCAAGCAAAAGACTTATTAGTGGTGGGATAAAGAGGGGAGGCAAGAGAAAAACATGAGGTCTACTCTCATCACATTCCACTAAAGGAAAGAATATAATGCACACTCATTTTGATAGGAAAACCTATCTCATAATACAGGAGAGTGGGGGACAGGGGCACAAGCAGGGTGGGGGGGATGATAGAAGGGAGGGCATGGGGAGGAGAATGCAATCTGAGGTCGACACTCATGGGGAGGGTAAGGATCATAAGAGAATAGTAGTAATGGGGGTCAGGATAGGATGGAGGGAAATATAGTTAGTCCTATACAACACAACTAGTATGGAAATCATTTGCAAAACTAAACAGATATGGCCTATATTGAATTGCCTGTCTTTCAAGGGGAAGGGGTGGAGAGGGAGGGAGCTAAGGAGGTTGGAACTCAAAGTGTTAGGACCAAATGTAATGTTCTTACCACTGGGTAACAAGAAATACAGGTAAGGGGTCAAGAAAGCTATCTGGTCCTACAGGACAAAAGAGAAGACGGAGACAAGGGCAGGGAGGGAGGATAGAGGAGAGAGCAGATAGGTCACAGGGGCAATTAGAAAGCTCAGGTTTGGGGGGGGAGGGGATAAAAGGGGAGAAAATTTGTAACCCAAAATTGTGTGAAAATAAATGCTAAAAATTAATAAAAAAAAATAAAAGAAACTTTTAAAGGCTACCTTTTAATAAGACCTGATTTGACTAACCATGCAATTTATCCAACTGCATGATTTCCCACTTTTAAAATATAGATCTCTTTTACTTGCTTCTCTTTAAAACAGATAACCTACTTGGAGCTACAAAGGTGGCCCATTTCAACCCTCCCCAAGCGTAGGTGTGTGTGATTTTACATTTTATGATTTTTTTGCCAACTGGCTAGGGTACCTAAAACACTCTGTTTGTCTGTGTACTCATACCTGTTTGCCAAATAAAAAGTAGGAAATTAAACGAAGAAATCTTGTTTCAAGCTAGGACAGAAATTGGCATTTTGTTGCAAGGGTTTTAGAGTCAGAGGGTACTTTCTTAGAAGAGAAGCCTGTTGGGTATGCTTTGTTTAGGGTGTCCTAGAAAGACTTCCCTCTCCCCCCAAAAGACTTTTTCCTACATTTTCCTGAGACTTTAACCTTGCAAATAAATAATTCTGAGGGATGTAATTTTTCGTGTATATCTAGAGGTGATGGGGTTGGCCTGCAATTTTATTAATGCAAAAAACACCTTAGCATGAAAATTTTCTCCTTCAACAAAGCACTTTTAAAAATAATAATAATATTTTATTTTCCCCAGTTAAATGTAAAGACAATTTTCTATATTCATTTAAAAAATTAAGTTGTAAGTTATACCAGTGCACTGTTAAAAATTCTCACTAATTTATAGTCTTGGAATTACCTGGGTCAAGAGGGTTAGAGGTTAAAGGTTAAGTGACTTAGTCATACAGTTAATATATGTCAGAGGTAATACATGAACTCAGATGTTCCTGAGTGTAAAACCTACTTATTCCGCTATGCCAGGGTATCTGTCAGGATATTTAATACTTTATCTTAAATTCATACTAAGGTGTAAATGACTGATAGTAGGTCTTTAGTTGAGGGCATATGTGTCTAGAGAGGACAGAGATAACGAGTCCTGGATGCATGGACATTGAATAGAAGAAGGAATGTTAATTTACAAATAAATAAAAATAAAGATATAAGTAAATAAATGAAATAATTAATATTAATAATATTAATATTAACAATGATAATTCATTTATGTAGTTACTAGATATTGCAACTAGAGCATTAGACTTGGAGTTAGGAAGACAGAAGTTGGAATTATGCCTGATACTTGCTAGCTGTGTGATCTTGGAACACTTACTTAAACCTTGGTTAACCTCAGTTTCCTCAACTGTAAAATGGGTGTAATAGTAGTGCTTATCTCACAGAGTAGTTATATCCTAATGATATATGTGTGTGTGTGTGTATGTGTGTGTAGAAAGCACTTTGCAACCTTACAGCGCACCATTTTGTTGTTCAGCGGTTCAGTCATGTCTGACTCTTTGTAACCCCACATGGGATTCTCTTGGCAAAGATACTAGATACATTTCCTTCTCCACTTGATTGGCAAACAGAGGTTAAGTAACTTGCCCAGGGTCACGCAGCTAGTGAGTCCCTGAGGCTGGATTTGAACTCAGGTCTTCTTGATTCCACACCTAGCTTTCTATCCACTGAGAAATGTTAATCCTGATAGGGTAGGCTGGGGACCAAGAAGGCAGATGTCAACTTCACAGCTTTCTTGGTCCATATCAAAAGCAATGATTCTCCTTTGGCTGCTGGGGAATCTCCTTTTTCAAGTGCCCTCCATTTATCTTATTGGAGTTAGGAAAAGGGATATTAGGAGCAAAGATAGCCTCTCAAGGCAGAATTCCCAAGCTTCAACCTGGACATTCACAATTATGTGGAAGTGAGTTGTCTCTAGAAACTGCAAAGCCTGTGTGGACATTTTGTGATTGTGATTGGAGCCAAGACCTTGTGAATTAGAAATGCTAGAGGGCCCCAGCATTCTGGTTTGCACTAATACTCCCAGGGGATCAAAAAGTGACCTTCAGGCCCCTAGTGGGAGGCAAGAACCCATCCAGGAATCATGCAACTTTCAGAGATGGGAGTTTTATAGGAACTGAGCTGAACCAAACCTGTTCCCTCCTCTTTCTTTCTCCCCATAGCTGAAGTGGTATAGGGGAGAATAACTCCCTCAGGCGAGGGGGGACCTAGCTATATCTCTGTAGGAACAGTCTTTTGTACCTACTAAGTTATGTCAAGTCGCTAAACTGACCAGGGCTACCAGTCATCAAGGGCATCAGAGAAGAGACAACCACAGTCCCTTAGGGAAGGGGGTACCCTGAGGGGCAGAGTAACCTGCCTGGCTCTGAGAATCATGGCCAGAGCAAACACCTTAATGTGTCCTGATCTTGTGTTGATACCCTGTCTCTCCAACTAGTCTAGAAGCTCCTGGAGGCTGGGGAGCCTATGTTATTCTTCTTTGTATCCCTTTGAGTACAGAGAGACCTTTGATTCTCCAGTAGAACACAAGGTTCTTGGATGGTTTTCATCCCTGTAATGGTATCCTAGCCCCTAGTTTAGTGCCTGGCACATAGTAGGCTCTTAATAAATACTTGTTGAATGGATCTTCACTCTTGCTCACTTGTGAAATTACTTACCCAGCCTGCATGGGAAAGACACAAAAGAAATTGAACGTAAAGTAAAGGAGAGTCAGAAAGAGGGAGATAGTTCCTTTCAGCTGCCTCCTTTTATTTTTTCCCCATATGTATTTAGCACCTCAGTAACTCCAGAATTGCAAACAGGGGCTACACATCTGTTTATTTTACATTTAGCAAGGAAGAAAGGGATCCTTCTGGAACGGGTTTGGGGGGCTTAGCTAGTCAGGGTTGTCATGGACCATGTGATCTGTCAGTTGATTGTGAAGCCCCTAGTGTCCCAAATTCCCAGGTAGGCCTTATAATCCTATAATTTATTTCATTTCGCTCCCTGGACCCTCCTCTAAATCCCCTGCCTGCCCTCCTCTGCCTCTGCCTTGTCCACGAAGGCTTGGTGTGCCACCTTCTCTGTATGCACAGCTGCTTAATCTTTCTGTCAAATCCAGAGCGAGCAATGTTCAAATTATAAGCAGAGAATGAAAACAGAGGATCCATTTTTCTCTTTAATATAAATCTTTGAAGCCCTTTCTTCCTTTCTCTTTGAATAGGGGAGAAAGAGATATAAAGGACAGGCATTTCTTGTTTGCTTCATCGAGAGATGGTGGTAAACACCATCCGAATGAGTGTCATTGTCCAAATGACATTGAGAGTTATTCTCCTATAAGGAGGAGAAATAGCCCCAGGTTTACCTACTTCAGTCATTCGCCCCCAGGAAGGCATCCTTTATGAGTTTAATCCATCTACAATCATAATTACAAATCTTGACATTTCAGTGCTAACATTTCTACGTAGGAGAAGGGAGGATGTCCATCAGAGCAAGATCGGCTCGGTTATCGCTAGTTAGAGATGGAGGGAGTTGAGAACCTACCAGGAAAGGTGAACAAGATTGTCAGGAAGAGCTCTGTAGCTAGGTTCCACCTGAAGCTGTATGCGCTGGTAATTTTTTAATTTACTGTTTGAGGAAGTGTCACCCATGATGAGCCAGGGCTGCATCTAAATGAAACACTTAAAGAAATGCTTTCTCATCAATCAATTACATTTGCACACTGACCTTTCCACAGTATCTGCCTGCTGCTGAGCTGTCATGGAATGACCAAGATGGTAGGACATCATTCGACCTGTCATGTAGTCAATCAGCCTGTGCTGAGGCCAATTTGCTAAATATTCCAGTGCTGAGAAGTCTGGTTCCCTGACTAGGGGGATGAATTAGACCACCAATTAATCACAAGTTAATTTATAAGGAGTTTGAAGAGTGTGACCTTCCCCATATTTGTAGTGCAGCCAGTCCTTTCACCCAGAACTGACCTGAGGGCCTCTGTGGCTTGGAATATCCAGATCTCTCAGAGGTGTTTGTGAGGGAAGCTGCCCACTTTTTGTGTCTTGCTGCCAGGGTATGATCTGTAGGACAGGTGTTCAAACTGAACCTTCAGCCTGCCTCAGGCTGGCACTGACCTATTTTCAGTCAAAATATTCTGGTTTGGGTTTGACATTGAAATATATAATTCAATTCAGACATACAAATTTGAATTGAATTCCAATTCAAATGTGTGAGGATGACGTTCTCTTGTTAGAGTCTTTAATAATGTAATGAAACTGCACGGATTTTTCCATTGGTTGATTGAGACCATTACTCTCCTTAATGGCAATGATTTTGTCAGAATACTCAATGAGAATTATTATCTGAGGAGTGAAAGTATGTTTTAAAAATAGTATTTAATTTTTTTCAAAATAATTATAATTGTAATAAGTCTTTTAAATTAAAATAATTGTTGAAATCAATGAATTGGTTCCAATTTTTCTTCAAAAAATTGCATTTGATCACTGAACTGATTAATCCCCCAAAGTGAGCAACAGAGGGTATGGATCCCATCATTAGAAGTGCAAATTAGCTGGTTCTCCCTACAGTAACGATCTTTGTATTTAGTGGAGTGAATACTATGGTTATGTTGGTTTCAAAACTAATGTGTTATGTTACTTTGCTATATGTAGATTGTTTATAAATTAAAGCATAAGTCTTTTAAAGAAAACCATACAAACAAAAATCAGAGGCTGGTTCAGTAAAACAGGGAACTCAGACTGATATTGTATTAAACATTATCCAGATAGAAAACTGCCCATCAGTATTCCGCTTCATTGACTAGACAGCAGATTTAATTTTTAAGAAATTATTCACACAGCCATTATAATAGTCAAGATAAACAAAGATCAGGTGTATGGACCTGATGACATGATATCTCTGCCCTCCCCAATCCTCCTCTTCACTTCAGCATCTTTTTCCCCTTGACTATCTTGGGAGAGCATGAACAGGGGAAGCAGTTGGGTCCCCCTCTCCTTGAAAAAAGATTGACTCATGGCCCATTTCAATCCTGGTAATCTAGAGAATAAGGTATGTGGAGGAAAGATGATTGTGGAATCATGAGACCATGATACAGACTCACATTTCTTCCTCTGGACCTATTGGCAAATGTCTGGGGTATTGCAGAAGTAGCATTATATTCATCCAGCCACCACCCAGGCCATCTTGCCTTCTACTGTCTCACTGACTTGCTCTTCCCTACCTGAGTCCACACTTCCAGGTCTTTCAGGCTCCTAATCCCTGGAAATTTATCTGCTACTGCCCTAGAGGCCAACCCAGTTGACTGGGGATACCATGTTCCTACTTTGCACACTATATTTCAAATTTTGGCCCGACTCATGCTTCCTTTTTGTTTTATCCCTTCTAGCCAGGCCATCTCATGAGGTGCCTACCATCAGTGACCTGCTCCTTCCTCACCTAGACCCTTTCTGTCTTCCCAGAACAAAATTCTCTTCCTGATGACCACTCACCCATATGGCTTGTCTTCCCCTAACATAATGCAAACTTCTTGACCTAAAGAACTCTTTTTTTAAAATTTTAATGGAAATTTATCCCCAGTTCTTAGCATGATTTTTGGCACATAATAAGCACTTAATAAATGCTTTTTCATTGCATTCATTTTATAGTACTCAGCTACTTTTGTATGAATTGAGAAGTACTATGAAACCCTCTTCTCAATCTGCTCTCCCCCAGAAAAAACATCACTTAAATTAATTTTAGCCCTGCTTGAAATTAAACTATTCATTTATTTACTTATAAGTTTATTTAATTTGTTTATCATTAAGTTGGTATCCCCTTCAAATGTGAGTGATTAAACATTAAAATCATTTATATTTTTAATATCCAGAAGTAAGATTTTGTTTGAGGAGAAGAAAGAAGGTAAAAAAAAAAAATCATAATTTTAGAATCATAGACCCTTAAACCAGGAGAGGATCACAGATATCATCTGAGCCAATGCCCTCCTTTTACGTATAAAGCTCGGAGAGAACTTTAGAACTTAGCTGAGGTTGCATAGTGATTAAATGACAAAGATTAGACCCAGAACTAGTGTCTTCTGAATTATATGGGTTCATTTTGCTTCTCTCAGTGAGAATACAAGTGGTTTGGGTAGAGTGAAATTAGCTTTGAAAAAGAGAGTTAGGGATTCCCCTTGTTATAAAGGCTAATTCTCTGGGAAGGATGAGAGAAAGATAGAGTGGGAAATACAGGTGATGGAAAACAAAAATTATCAATAAAATTAAAAAAGAAAAGAATGATGGGAGGGCATCTCAGGGCATTGCTGAGTCTAATTTCGCATTAGTTTTGCCTGAGGCCAGTTCTGGAGTGGGTGTCCTCCTTATAGTTCATAGGCAGTGCTGTCAACCCTTTAACAGAGGAGAATGCAAAAAAAGGGATGTGGTTATTATTACTTGAGATCAAACTGGAAATACATTTCCAACAGATTATTTAACTGGAGATAAGATTTCCCTTTCTTTGCCCAAGTTTTTTAATCGCAACTTTCTTTTCCTCCTTTTGATCCGATATCTGACACAGGCTTCCTGTATTTAATGGAGGAAGTCATACAGATTTTTGCCAGGAAAACTGTTTTGTGTTGCTGATGTAGATAGTACAATCAATTTTGAATTAGAAAATAAGAGTGAATACAGGAAAGAGGCTCAGAAGAGTCCCTTTTTAAAAAAAAGTGGGATGTTCTAAAATAGATAGTAAATGGTTTTATTCACAAATATGACATAAAATACAGATTTTTTGTTGTTGTTGTTCAGACCTGTGATTTCATCCCCATAGAGAACTGTCTACATGGCAACTCCTTTGACCAATACTGATGAGCAACTGTTCTGTAACTCAGTTTTAAAAATTGCCTGGGGCACTGAGAGGTTTAGAAATTTGCTTGAGGTCTTACAGCCGAATGAGTATGTATCAGAGGTTTGACCTGAGGCCAATATTCCTGACTCCAGGGTGGACAGGATATTGGACCTGGAGTCAGGAAGACCTGAGTTCAAATCCACACTTTATAGCTATGTGATCTGTGCAAATCACTTAACTTCTGCCTCAGTTTCCTTATCTGTAAAATGAGGATAATTATAGCACCTATTTCTCAAGGTTATTGTAAAGATTAAAATGAAATAATATTTGTAAAAGTGCATTGAAAACCTTAAAAAGCACTAAATAAATGCTAGCTCTGATGATGCTATGCTGCCTTCTAGTAATGTAATTTAGAAATGTAATATATAGAGATATATATCTATATATATCACATGTGTTCATGTACAAACATCATAGTGTTTAGAAATAGAGATCACAAATGTCATTGAGTCAAACTATTTTATAGATGAGGAGATTGAAGCCTGTCATTTTTATCGGAATCATCTTTATCATCCTCATATCTTCATTAAATGCTTACTAATGTGCCGTGTGAAGTATCTAGGTAGCTCAGTGGATAGACTGGTGGGCCTGGAATCAGAAAGACCTGATTCCAAATCCTGCCTCAAACACAAGCTGTCTGAAGTCACTTTATCTCTGTTTATCTTAATCTACTGGAGAAGGAAATGGCCAACCACTCCAGTACCCTTGGGAATAAGACCCCATGGACAGCATGATCCACGTAGAGACAAAAAGTCAGACATGACTGAGCAACAGCAATGATGATGTGTCAGCAAGTTTGCTAAGAACTGAGATTACAAAGAAGGCCAGAAACCAGAAGGGGAGAGATCACATGGAAACAGCTTGAAACACACAGAATACCAAGTGAAAAGGAGAGGTGATCCCAAAGGGAAGGCATGGTAAGGGAGAGGGGCAGGCCTGGCAATGTCTTCCTCAAGACAGTCAGGGCAACCAGGAGGCAGAAGTGAGGAGATGGAGTGTCCTATGCACAAAACAGCAAGAAGGCCAATAGAGCCCATGGAGGATGATAAAAGTATGAGAAGACTGAAAAGGTAGGAAGGGGACAAGTTGTGAAGAGTTTTAAAAACCAGACAGGATGGATGCTATCTCTTAGAGTCTGGAAAATCTGGATTTCAAGCCCTTCTCCATGATTTACTTACCTGTGTTAGTGTGGGCAAGTCTCTCAACCTCTGCGAAACTCAGTGTCCTGTTCTGTTAAAATACAATAATAGTAGTCCTGTATCCTTATTAAGTTTCATCTTTTAGACTCAAACTTAAGACAGCCTCAGATCTTAACTTCACAGTTAATTAACTTACTGTTTCCTTGATCTATTTTTCCAGTCCACTTTTTGCTTTGTTTGAGCTCACCAAACATGTACACTGCAAGAGTGCAACAAAACATTAAGAGTGGTAAGAATTGGAATTAATGCAGTCACTCTTCTAATTTTCCATATAGAAAAGTTCCAATTAAAGAAATGAAGACAATGCATGACCGAGCATTGCTGAGGTCCCTGGACGATGTCTCTTTACTTAGGAGGGTTCACCATAGACTTTCCTCTAAATACCATTATTGAGAGACTGTATTAATCTCTAGTTCCAAATCACTTATTGTTGATATGCTCATAAATCATGCTTCTGAAACTTTCCATCTAGCTGTCTCTGACCCAGAAATAATTTTTACCAAAGCACAGGTATTTAGGCTTTAGCATCCCTGTAGTGGTCAAACAGAGTGAGACAACTCGCACAGAAAGCTTTAGGATATAATTTCATGATATATTTGCAGAGAATCCAAAAGAAAAATGTGTTATGGTTTATATTTTCAGGCAGGCCTAAAATAATCCCAATTTCCCACATCTTAGTCCTATAAAAATAATTTTAAAAGTTTTATCAGTATTTTTTAATAGTACAAATATTTCCAGATTATCTTCATCCCATTAGAGCTCTATTGTAACAAAGACAATTAAGCAGAGTTTATAATACATGGACTTCAACTGAAAGTACACACAATCTTCCACATCTCTAGCCTTTCTGCTTTTCTATTTTTAAAAAATATATTTTTAAATGAACCAGTATCTAATTTCTCTCCCCCACCCACTCCATTTCTTCTTGTAACAAATATACATAGTCAAGCAAAACAAATTCTCTGATTGGATATGTTCAAAATATGTGTGTGTGTGTGTGTGTGTGTGTGTGTGTGTGTGTATCATAATGTGTACCCTAAAGACATCTTTGAATCATATGTTTCATAATGTATTTTCTATAGTCGTATATGATCATTGCTTTGATGGCGGTTTTTTATATCTTTCAAAGTTGTTTGTATTTACACTTTCATTGTTACTCTAGAAATTGTTGTCCTGGTTCTGTTCATATCATTCATCAGTTTTTAAAAGTCTTCAAAATTGTTCATTAAAAAAATAATATTGATGTTCTAGTATAAATTATTCTTCTGATTCTACCCCCTTTTTCTTCCTCGGTTTCTAAAAATTTCTCCATGTCTCTTTGAAATCATATGCTGCCTCATTTCTTTTTTTTTTATTTTTTTATTTTTTATTAATTTATTTAACTTTTAACATTCATTTTCACAAAATTTTGGGTTCCAAATTTTCTTGCCATTTGTCCCCTCCCCCACCCCAAAACACTGAGCATTCTAATTGTCCCTATCACCAATCTGCCCTCTCTTCTATCATCCCTCCTTTCCCTTGTCCCCATCTTCTCTTTTGTCCTGTAGGGCCAGATAACTTTCTGGACCCCTTTACCTGTATTTCTTATTTCCTAGTAGTGAGAACAGTACTTGACAGTTGATCCTAAAACTTTGAGATCCAACTTCCTTCATCCCTCCCTCCCCACCCATTCATTTTGTAAGGCAAGCAATTCAATTTAGGCCATATCTGTGTAGTTTTGCAAATGACTTCCATAATAGTTGTGTTGTGTAAGACTAACTATATTTCCCTCCATCCTGTCCTGGCCCCCATTGCTTCTGTTCTCTCTTTTGATCCTGTCCCTCCCCAAGAGTGTTGACTTCTAATTGCTCCCTCCTCCCATTGCCCTCCCTTCCATCATCCCCCCCACCCTGCTTATCCCCTTCTCCCCCACTTTCCTGTATTGTAAGATAGGTTTTCATACCAAAATGAGTGTGCATTTTATTCCTTCCTTTAGTGGAATGTGATGAGAGTAAACTTCATGTTTTTCTTTCCCCTCCCCTCTTTTTCCCTCCACTAAAAAATCTTTTGCTTGCCTCTTTTATGAGAGATAATTTGCCCCATTCCATTTCTCCCTTTCTCCTCCCAATATATTTCTCTCTCACCCTTTAATTTCATTTTTTAAAGATATGATCCTATCCTATTCAATTCATTCTGTGCTGTCTGTGTGTGTGTGTGTGTGTGTGTGTGCGTGGGTGTGTGTGTGTGTAATCCCACCAACTACCCAGATACTGAAAAGTTTCAAGAGTTACAAATATTGTCTTTCCATGTAGGAATGTAAACAGTTCAACTTTAGTAAGTCCCTTATGACTTCTCTTTGCTGTTTACCTTTTCATACTTCTCTTCATTCTTATGTTTGAAAGTCAAATTTTCTTTTCAGCTCTGGTCTTTTCATCAAGAATGCTTGAAAGTCCCCAATTTCGTTGAAAGACCATTTTTTTCCCCTGAAGTATTATACTCAGTTGTGCTGGGTAGGTGATTCTTGGTTTTAGTCCTAGTTCCTTTGACTTCTGGAATATTCTATTCCATGCCCTTTGATCCCTTAATGTAGAAGCTGCCAGATCTTGTGTTATCCTGATTATATTTCCACAATACTTGAATTGTTTCTTTCTAGCTGCTTGCAATATTTTCTCCTTGACCTGGGAATTCTGGAATTTGGCCACAATGTTCCTAGGAGTTTCTCTTTTTGGATCTCTTTCAGGTGGTGATCTGTGGATTCCTTGAATACTTATTTTGCCCTCTGGTTCTAGAATCTCAGGGCAGTTTTCCTTGATAATTTCATGAAAGATGATGTCTAGGCTCTTTTTTTGATCATGGCTTTCAGGTAGGCCCATAATTTTTAAATTGTCTCTCCTGGATCTATTTTCCAGGTCAGTTGTTTTTCTAATGAGATATTTCACATTATCTTCCATTTTTTTATTCTTTTGGTTTTGTTTTGTGATTTCTTGGTTTCTCATAAAGTCATTAGCCTCCATCTGTTCCATTCTAATTTTGAAAGAACTGTTTTCTTCAGTGAGCTTTTGAACCTCCTTTTCCATTTGGCTAATTCTGCTTTTGCAAGCATTCTTCCCCTCATTGGCTTTTTGAACCTCTTTTGCCAATGGAGTTAGCCTATTTTAAAAGGTGTTATTTTCTTCAGCATTTTTTTGGGTCTCCTTTAGCAAGGTGTTGACCTGCTTCTCATACTTTTCTTTCATCTCTCTCATTACTCCTCCCAGTTTTTCCTCCACCTCTCTTACTTGATTTTCAAAATCCTTTTTGAGCTCTTCCATGGCCTGAGCCCGTGGTATATTTATTTTGGATGTGTGGGATACAGAGGCCTTGAGTTCTGTGTCTTTACCTGATGATAAGCATTGTTCTTCCTCATCAGAAAGGAAGGGAGGAATTATCTGTTCACCAAGAAAGTAACCTTCTATGGTTTTATTTTTTTCCCTTTTCTGGGCATTTTCCCAGCCAGTGACTT
Organism: Notamacropus eugenii; assembly: GCF_028372415.1. Lineage (NCBI taxonomy): Eukaryota > Metazoa > Chordata > Mammalia > Diprotodontia > Macropodidae > Notamacropus > Notamacropus eugenii. The sequence continues at coordinate 301,598,406 of NC_092877.1, forward strand.
GACTTCTGAGTTTTCTTTCTACCCCCACCATGCCTCCAGATATGTCCAGCCAGCATTTGGGATCTGAGATTCAAATGCTGCTTCCCAGCCTCAGGGCTTTGGGCTGGGTGGGGCTGCTGTTCAGTGTGAGATTAAGTTCAGGTGCTCAGGTGGGGGCAGTGCCACCTCAAGGGGTTTATGCTGAGACCTTTAACAATGGACCCGGGCTCCTGCCTGATTGGGGAGCCCCTGTCTGCTTCCACCCCCGCTGCTGCCTCCCGAGGGGGCCTGAGTTATGGGGACACCCCACTCCGCTCTTGACCAGCCAAAGAGACCCTCTCACCGACCCTTGTCACCTGTGGGTGGAGGGACCTGCGTGACTGCTGGAGATTCCATCCCTGAAGCCTGCTCAGATCTGCTTCCCTCGTCACCAGGCAGCCAAGGCAGGGCTGGGCTCGGCTCTGGGTCCAGGGCGCGACTGACCTTTCGTGTCAGGTTTTCAGGGCTCTCGGGAACAGAAATCTCGTCCACTCTGTTGTTTTGTGGCTTCTGCTGCTCCAGAATTTTTTGGGAGTTCTTCTTTACAGATATTTTATGGGCTGTGTGTTCGGAGCTAACATATATGTGTCTTTCTACTCTGCCATCTTGGCTCCTCCCCTCTGCCTTATTTCTTACAATACCATAACAAAATTTGATGTATGAATATGATGTCATACTATTGTATGGCAAGCACTAAGCAAAATTTTATCAGATTTTTCCACGCTATTTCATAGTTTCATAGTTTATGACCATGGTACGTGGTCATATTTAGAGTCATATTACTATCATGTCAGCACTTAGTGTTTTTACATAAATGTATACTTTTAAAAGATTTTCTGTATCCATAAATAGGGTTTGTTACATTGTGGGACTAAAATTGTTTCCAAGAGAATACATCTCCTAGGTTATACCAATAGGAAAATAATTTAATAACTTGCACAAACAAATGTACACGGGTATTTTAAAGAACTCATTTGTCAAAAAAACAGGTAGGTCCATACACCTGTGTTCATTGACATGGGGGAGGGTATGATTCTTGAAAAAGCTTGAATATTTTCTTAATTAGCTGTATTATAAGGCTGCTGCTGCTGCTGCACATTTTAAAATGGTAATGAAAACCAGAATTGTCCGTATTGTTGACGGTTACCAGCTCTGTTCTATTAGGAGCGAAACCAATTTATCTGAAGTTTCTGAAGACACACGAGGGGCGGGGGGGGGATTGTGGGTTTCAAGAGGAATGAGGAAGACTGATTTTTATCCTACTTAGTGCATTTTGACTAAAATCTGTGAAAATTACAGCTGCTACATGCTTGTTTTTTGTACTGATGAAGATGCTAATGCAATTCTGCTAATTTTTAAAATCCTGATTAAACACTCCAAGCTAGCTGTCAGAAACATATTAAAGAAGAGATCCTATTTTGAAACCTTTGTTTAAAGTGGCATCAAATTAGCACACAAAGCCAACCAATATTTAGTGGATGGCAGCTTGATGCATGTATTAAAATGACATTTTGCAATGTTTCACTCTCTTCCCAAAGTGAGAAAGTGTTTTACCCAAATGTGAAATGGTGGTAACTTCGCATTCTTGCTTAGATTTAATTGTGTTTTGTTAAGATTTAAGACAAATTATTCTAGTCTTGTATTTGTAGGCTACTGTTTATTTAATTTATGTTTTAATTCAGGGTGATAATAATTTTTAGGATATTTATGAGGCTTGTGGGCAGGAAGGGATGGCGGGACAAAAAAAATAAAATAAAATCCTTGTTAAGTCTCAACAGTTAAACTGCCTGAGCTCAAGATAGCAAAGGTGGATTTCCTACCAATCATGTTGTTCACAAAACATACAATTATAGCGGTCACATGTTTCTTAGTGGTGTACTTCATAGTCCAAAATGCTCTATGTATAAGTGCAGGTGAATCTTGGTAGTAAGAGAACACAGGTTAAGCTTAGCTTCCTCAAAGGCTGCTTTCTAAACTGTATGGGAACTCTGACAGAGGTCAAAGGTAAAGATGGCAAGATGACAGAATGCTGAATTATTCAGTATATCAGGGGAAAACGTTTGTCAAGATTTAACCCCAACCACATAAATTGATGAAATACACAAATTAAGTCATTTCTGGTATTTATTAAAATAGCCCTTTGTCACTGTAGAAACCAAAGATATTGGCAAATTGTTTAAATAGTGGGAGACCCAATAGAACACATTACATTCATTTTATGGTAGGATGCCACAGATTCTCACAAGATCATGCGATTTATAAATTTAGATCTTGAAGGTAGGTACCTCAGTTCCCCTCATTTTATGATCAGAAAGCTAAGTCTCAAAAAGGTTAAAAATTACCTATCCAAGGTCACACAGCCAGCAAATGGGTTTACCTATGGGTAAACTTTAAACCCAGGAATTCCTAATTCTCTGGCCAGCATTTTATGGATTGGTCTTACAGAAGGTTTCCTAACATATCCAAAAGAGTTGGTGTACCTTGGTCTACCTGATGAAAGCATAGGTGAATTTTACATTTCTAATATATTTAAGACTAATACTTTTTAGTTCTTCTGTTAAATGTCTGATGAAGAGAGGATGAAAGATAACACAGGGAAAGAGATGGTAAGAAAGATAAATCAGGAATAACATAACATCTTTGTACTGTCATTTTTTTATTTTTAGTAGCATAGATATTGATCAACAAGTATGCCTCTGAATACCACTTTTATGATCTATGCAATGGTTCAGAATGTATGTTATTCAGACTTTAGAGAGGTGGTTGGTTATACATATCCCCCTTGAACTTTCTTTGGGGGACTATTTTTATAAAGCTATTCTTGGCATCACCACTTCAGTAGAGGAGTCTAAAACTCAAATCAATTATTTTTTGTTTCTTTTTTACAGTAAGAGAGGGGAAATATTGAGGAAAAATTTAGAATTTTGACTAGCGTGACATTTGAGGATTAGAGATAGATATACACTCAACACAAGGAAGACACAATAAAAGAGAGATGCCCTCAGGCTCCCCAGCCTCAGGGCCGTATCTTTGTACAATCTCCTCCCAAGTTCACCTATGGCTCCTCAGACTATGTTCTTACCTGGTATGCTCTGCTTACATGATGAGTAGCACACCAGCTCAGTTCCATCTGTGTGATGCTTCAAGCTAGTTTCCCTAATTCCATGTCTGAACAGAAATAATGATACAGTCAGTCTGGAAAGGCAGCCTTGAAAAGAGAGATGATATGGTCAGTGCTGAAAGGATGGAACAGTTCCTAGGAAAGAAACCCCAGGACTAGAGTTTCCATCTTTGTACTCCAGTATGCTTTCCTTTGATACCAAGAGGGAAGGGGAAGTCTGTCCATCCCCACTGTCTTTGAAAGTCTGACGGGGATGAACAATATGCTATAGTGGACGTTAGGAAGATCCACATACTAAAGAAAATCCTCCTGTGGGAATTTCAATAATTTGGTATTTATGAAAATTAACAGCTTCCTTTGACACTATACATAGCCCTTCCAAGGTCAAGCCTACTAATTTTTCTATGAATATGTAGATCAAATGATCAAAACCAAAATTCTGCAGAGCTGGGAAATGGAAGTGTTGTTGTTCAATCATTTCAGATTCTTCATGCTGCCATTCTTGGCAGAGATATTGGAGTGGTTTGCCATTTCCTTCTCCAGCTTATTTTACAGGTGAGGAAATTGAGACAAACAGAGCTAAGTGACTTGTGCAGGGTCAAAAGCCTAGTAAGTGTCTGAGGCTAGATTTGAATTCAGGAGTGGAGTCTTTCTTATTCCAACCTCAGCGCTTTATCTACTGTACCACCTTGGATGATAATTTTGGAGAGCAGGTTATTTTAGGAAGAATATGCTTTGCATAGCATACAGTGTCCTACAGCAAGCAGAATCTTAAAGGAGTAGGATGGAGGTTGTATAGGATTGGAGGGAGCCTGAGGGATTCCAGGAAGAGAGAGGAGTTTAAAAAGCAAAGTGAAAGGAAGCCAAAAAATTCACCAACTTTGCAGTTTTCCTAGGGTGCCGACAACCCTAGCCACCTTTGTGTCTTCCTCGCTTCACCATAAATTTATGATTCAGGCCTATCCGTGTAAATATTGAATAGCATACTGCATCAGTTTAAGTATTAGAAAATATTTAAACTGAATTGTGTTTCTAGTTAATCAGTATAACTCACACCTGTCACACTGGGAATGTCAGTTGGATGTCCTAAGGGTAAGGCAAAATATTGACTAATATCTGTTATGGGGCAGAATAATTACCAAATTCATAGATCATGATTTCATTTATGTGCCTCTTTGAAAGAGAATCATTTGTTAGTTTAAGGCCATGCTCACTGATTAAAAGTAGCCATAAATAAGTGCTGACTGAGCTTGGAACCCTGATGTAAAAGGTAAAAATACCTTTGAATGAACAAGAAAAATACATGTGAAATTGCAAATACTGGTAAACTTAATCATAAACTGTAACAACATAGTAAAAACAATTGGTTAACCTTGACAATAGATAGTGAACGTTAATTTATTCTTTCCTGCTGCTGGCATTAGTTAGTCTTTAGGCACCCCTAACTGAAGAAATATGATTAAAAATTCAGAAATATTGAAAGCCTTTAACTAAAGAAATATGTGAGCTCAGATTCATGAGTGTTCTAAAATGTTGATGCTTACTTTGATATATTAATAATTCTGTGCTCTCCTGGGTGTGGGAACCCTACTGAATGAAGATACTCTAAGGTTATAGATTAAATCTCAACCTATTTGTTGGGAGGTGTTTTGCTATGGAAAGAATGTGGGTTCTGTTGTAAAAGCTTGTGCTAGAATTCTTGCCCTGCTACTCTTCGATGTTGGGCTAGTCCGTTAACGTCTGTGGACCTCGGTTTCTTCATCTGTAAAGTGGGAAGGTGAGATCAGGTAATTTCAGAAGTCCTTTATAGCTGTAAAACTGATGCTGTGATAGCTTCTCATCCTATTTGATATTTATCTATGTCCCCCTGTGACTCCTGCAGAGAAGTGATAACTCAGTAAGAGGTAGAGATTCTCTAGGTCTTTTAAGATTTTTTGAATGCTATTAAAACACTCACTATATTTGTTATATCTTGCTGTTGATATATGACAGGTTCATGTCCTTATTTTGTCATATTTCATGAATGAATGGCTTATGCCATTTTTTGCCTACATGTCATTGTTTATGTATGTTTTACTACAGATAGTAGGGTTCTCACACCATGAGATCACAGATCCATTAATATATCAAAGTAAGCATCACAATTTTTGAGGTCATTTTTGAGGCTTCCAATATTTCTGAATCATTTGTCTTTCATTGACCCTTTGGGTGATTTACATTTTGATACTTCAGACTATCACCAAAAAAAATCACTGATCTTGTCATATGACCTCACTGCAAAAATATTAGGGATAAAGATGATCATAGTAATAATAACTGGCATATTTATGCTCCTTAAACTTTAGAAAGGTATGAGCTTTACATAATTTGTACTACAGGTATTTATTAACTTAATTTTCAGAGGAGCATACTTGAAGCTCCAAGTTGTTAAATGACTTGTCCATGATAATATACCCAGTAAATGTCAGACTTGGGATTTGGACCCAAGTTTTTCCTAACTTTAAATCCTGGGCTCTTTCAACCACAGCCTACTGTCTTTGAAAACATGGGCTTTGGTGATAGTGAACGGATTGCCATATGTTGAAAGGGCTATGTATTTCCCTAAATGTGGTCTAGCCAATTTCTTCTGTTATTTTATTCTAGACCCAGATAGAATTATCTGTCTGCAGTACCTATTCAGGATTTATGTATCAATAAACCAACTCAGATGACATCAGGTCATCATATGAACAATTTGCATTTGACATCCACTTAATTTTTTCTGTGTGAATAGTTAGGCTGATCTCTTTTGACTGATCTACTTGAGGAAATCCTGTACTGTTCTAGTATCAGAACAATCAGCGTAATGTTATTTGGAAATAGAAACATCAGGAGAACTTCACAATTTTTAGGAAATCCCATATTCTGATTATACTTTCCACAGGAACATCCACCATAGGAGTGATAAAAAACCTTTGACAGATACCTTATATTCCCTACAAAGTATTGATAAAGTATCATTGAACAAAGTTCTTAGCTGCTGAATCATCTAAGAAGTCTTGTGTCATCTATATGTATATGTGGGACATACTGGAAAAATACTCTTGTGGCTACACTTTGCTCTAGTCAATAATGATTGTCAGTAAATGCATATTAAGCACCTGCTTTTTGCCAGGCATTGCACTGTGTTGAGGAGACAGACACCACACAAAAGGAAACCGAAAAACGGATAGGACCAGGTTGGAGGGAATCAATGTGCTCTGTCTCTCATATACAGCTATATAGATATAAGACAGTAGTTATTAAAATATTTTGGAAAGAAAACCTAAATAAAAGAATTAAATGTCACTGAAAGTTTACCAGATATTTGACTATTTTAAATTTTGACAACACACCTTTCACTCATTAAGATTCTGTTTACAGTTCCCCAGTCTGCATATACCAGAGGTTTAAGCTATCATAATGATTTCAATAGGCCAGATACTGTCAGGAGTTAAGAAAAAATCCCTTTCCCACAATACAGGCATAGTGCTTGCCAATTGTAAAAAAAAGCTTTAGATAAACAAAAACTGCTCTAAGGTGTTAATGACTTAATAACCTATTATTTGCCTAGTTGATTGGTATATTGCTATGATTATTATTCATATGTATTGGGTTTCAGCAGTGTGGCATGTATTCATATGTGTTGGATTTCAACAGTGTGTAGTGCTGACATTCTAATTATGCTACAGGTCTAGTGACAAATACAACATTTCCATGTTCTTCCTTTATTGATTATTCTTGTCAGCGTTTGAGATGTTTAAAGAAACATAACATGCTGTTTTTTGTCAGTAGATTAGAAGAGTGTCAGTGTAGTGATTATTTTGTATTAGAGTAATCTTTTGATTACTAATCTATTTAAGTCTTATCTTAAAAAGCCATTTATCAGTACTACCAATTACAGAGCAGAAAATTTGCAGTCTTCATACCAAAAAAAAAAAAAACAAACTTTGGGAGTATCATTTTTCTCTTGAGAAGAGAAGGGTTGCTGGATTTCACAATTAAAGAAGTCTCTGTGCTGGAAATGAGCAGTCAATTATGAAAATTATTTTTGAATAGTTAATTTGCATATCCCTAATTATATGTGCTCCTTTTGAAAGGCTGAAGTTGGTATTTATGATGTTTTGATTGATTAGTAATGCAATTGTGTTATTAATATTGTTGCCAACAAGGTGCCCTTATAAATGGGGTTTTGAGCAGCTTTTCTAACTAAATGTTTTAAATAATTTTAGATTTGCTTTATGTAGAGGGTGATAAAAGACCCATTAGTTAGCTTATTTTTTCTTTAAAGTGTGACATTCAGCTTACTTTTACAGAATATCTGTCTAAATGAAATTGACTCATCCTTAGGATGTTAATTGTTTATCTGATATTTTTAAGTGACAAATTATCCACCATTAGAACAAATCAGTATAAAATACAAGGCTTACAAAGCTTATCTTCTAGCTATTGACTGAATTTCAAGTTAGAATTTCACCAGATTTACATATATGTTATTATTCAGGTTAGCAATTATGATGTCATAGAATTTGATGTTCTTTGGATAACCACTTTATTGGTATTTGATTTTTTAAAAACATAGAATAGCCCAAATTTTTATATTAGGAAGAGACCTCAGAAACTGTCTAGTCCAACTGGTAAGTCAAAAAAATAATTCCCCTCTACAACATACCTGTAAGGGGTCCTTCAGTCAAGTTCATTATTGAAGAAATAAATGTCATCTTCAAACACTGTGTAGAGTTAGATACTGTTCTAGGGGAAACCTTTCACAGATAAGAATCTCATCAGAGTAAAACTAGAGGAGATCTCATAGAGTGTCTAGTCCAATCCTAAGCTATGTAGAGGGAACACATTAGTATATTGTCCAGCATAATATATCATTTAAAGAAGAAGCTTGGCCTCAAGGAAGTTGCTATATAATTTGGGGAAGGAAATTGGTATTCTATAATGTATACAAGTATGTATCTTTTTTTGTTTCAAAACCTGTGATTTCATCTATTTAGGGAAAACTTTATGGAGAGAGACCCTGTATGATATTGACAGCAAAGCACTTGCAGTTTTATAGTTTTAGATACTAGAGAGGCTTAAGGGGGTTGTCTTTAACCTGTGACCAAATAGCTACTATGTATCAAAGCCGAACTTGGACCGAGATTTTCTGTAATCCAAGGACTAAGTCATTTATCTATGGTAGTAATATTTACAGACTCATTAATAAAAGTGTATTGAGCCATGTTCAGGGCTTTCTGGGGGTAATAAGAATGCCCATGGCGTGGCTCCAACCCTCATGTAGCCTCTAGTTTAACAGAGAAGATCATTTCCTTCTACATTTATTAATCGTTGGTAGTGGAATGCTGAACTTGGCACAGGGGAGGATACAAAGTTGAACAAGCCAATCTGGGCCCTCGTGAAGCTGCCATGGTAGGAAAATGGGACACATACACAAATAATTATAACACAAAATTTAATAAGAAAGTATAAATACAAAGTACTGTTACTTTAGAGGAGAGGGATAATTTCTTACATGGTGAGAAGAGTGGAGGCTTCATGGAGATGTGCTGGTGCTGATATTTTGTTTTCCTTTCCATGCAACAATTCTTTTAGTGATAGTGTCTCAGCACAAAGGAGTGACTCAGGTGGGATTAATAGAGATGTTTATAATCTATTACAAGTTAGTGCAAGAAAGATTTTTAGATAAGTGTGACCTTGTGTTACCATTCAATCATATCACATACAAAACCTACTTCTAGGGCCAACCTTGGAGACCTAGTGACAAAATTTCTTCCTCTTCTCTTCCCCCTGTCCCCTTTTCTAGAGTATTCAATAAATTTTAGCCAGAACGCACAGGTTCAAATATAGCCTCTGATAGTGAAAAGCAGCTTGTCTTTGGCCAAATTAATTGTCTGTGTCTTAGTTTCCTCATTTGTAAAATGAGATTGTGGAACTAGATTATCTGTATATAGCTTTTAGCTCCAGATTTTGGTTTTGTTTTTTAAGGAGATATTTTTGGAGAAGGTTGGGAAGAGCACAGAGATGCATGCAGAGAACAAGTAACCATAGCAAAGTAAGGAAGTCAGTGAGCATTTTAGAACCATTTATTGAGGTTCTGAGGACTGTCCTCATCTAAAACCAATAGAAAAGATGGAATTAGAATTGGTAGGTTCTGTGTTGAAATAAAATATATACTGTGTAAAATAACTCCATTTTTATTGCTTTATTTATAGCTCATTGCTGTGTTTGATGAACAAGAATTGGTTCCTAAGGTTGAGAGCCCCAGTGGAAACCTAACAGAAAGCCACAGCCCAGATCCTTTTGATGCAGAAGTGGCCACCCAGCTGGCTACTTTTAAGCCCATTGGTGGAGAAATTGAAGTAACTACTTCTGCTCTGAAATTAGGTATGTATGTGTACTAGGTGTGCTGCCCACAATGTCTGAAATGACTACTTGGTATAGAAGAGGAATTTATATTAGGTAGTGCTGTAGTATGCCTTTCTTCATAGCCATTTAACTTGTTTTCCTTAAAAGAAATAATTTCCTTTTCATTTTTTCCCTCTAAAATGACCATTTGCATGTTTGATTCTGATGATATTTAGGGAACAGTAGAAAGCCTTCACCCTTTTCATCTTTCTCATGGATTATTGCAACAGCCTCTTAATTACTCTCCCTGCCTCAAGTCTCCACCTTCTGCCATCCATCCTTCACATAGTTGCTAATATGATTTTCCTAAAACACAGACAAGTCTGACGATGTCATTTTCCTACTCAATACATTCAGATGACTCCCTTTTTCTTGTAAGATCAAATATAAACTTATCTGACTTCTAAAATACTTCAGAAACTTCATATAACATTCCATTTTTCTTTTACATTATTTGCACTCCTGTATACTACAGTTGGAGAAACTGAAGTTAATGTTCTCCACAAAGAACACTCCAGCTTCTGTCATTGTGCCTTTCACACTGACTGTAACCCTTACCAGCAGTGAATTCTCTTCTTGATAGTTCCTCCTAGAAACTCAGCTCAGGTTCCTCCTTCTACATAAGTCTTCCCTGATTCTCAAAGCTCTTAGTACCTCCCCTAGGTGGTACAAGATAGAGTGCTGGATCTAGAGTCAGGAAGACTCTTCTTGAGTTCAAATCTGTCCTCATCCATTTAGTAGCTATGTGACCCTGGACATGTCATTTAACCCTGTTTGTTTCAAATGCCTCCTCTATAAAATGATCTGGAGAAGGAAATGACAAACCATCCTGTGTCTTTACCAAAAAACCCAAAGAGGAATAGAATACTTAAATAATCCTGTCTGAGGAAAAAAAATTAAACAAGCCAGCAGGGAGTTCCTAAGAAAACATCCCTAGGCCCAGATGGATTTCCAAGTGAATTCTTCCAAACAATTAAAGAATAATTAATCTCAATATTATATAATTTGAAAAAATAGGTAAAGAATAACTCCTTCCAAATTACTTTTGTGATACAAATATGGTTTGAATGCCTAAACCATAGAGAGCAAAAACCAAAGAAGAAAGCTATAGACTAATTTACTTAATGAGTATCATTGCAAATATTTTAAATAAAATACTAGCAAGGAGATTATAGCAAAATATCACAAAGATCATACATTATGGCCAGCAGAATTTATACAAGGAATGCAGGGCTGATTCAAAATTAGGAAAGCTATCAGCATAATTGACCATATCAATAACAAAATGAGAAAAATGTGATTGTATGCTACATCTATAGCACACGATCACAACAACAGATACAGAAAAAACTTTTGACAAAGTACAATACACATTCCTATTAAAAACATTAGAAAGCAAAGGAATCAATTTGGCTTTTCTTTTTTTAAAAAAAATATTTGTTTTCAGTTTTCAACAATCACTTCCATAAATTTTAAATTTTCTCCCCTTCCCTCCCCAAGACAGCAAGCAATCTTATATGGTTTCCACACATACATTTTTATTAAACACATTTTCACATTAGTCAAGTTGCATAGAAGAATTAAAATTAATGGGAGAAACCATAAGAAAAATTAAAAAAAAATAACAAAATAGAAAATAGTCTGCTGCATTCTGTGTTCTGACTCTATAGTTCTTTCTCTGGATGTGGATGGCATTTTGCATCAAGAGCCCTTTGGAAGTGTTTTTAGGTCCTTGCATTACTGCGAAGGGCTAAGTCTATCAGAAAGAGTCCTCGCACACTTGTGATTGTTACTGTGTATAATGTTCTTCTTATTTTGCCCATTTCACTCAGCATCAGTTCATATAACTCTTTCCAGGTTTTTCTGAAGTTCACCTGTTTGTCATTCTATATAGCATAATAGAATTCCATTAAATTCATATACCATAACTTGTTCAGCCATTCACCCATCAACTGATGGGCATTCCCTTGATTTCCAGTTTTTGGCCACCACAAAAAGAGCTGCTATAAATATTTTTTTTACAAGTGGGTCCTTTTCACATTTTTATGATGTCTTTGGGATATAACCCTTAAAGTGGTATTGCTGGATCAAAGGGTATGCACATCTTTATAGCCCTTTGGGCATAATTCCAAATTGTTTTGCAGAATGGCTAGATCAGCTCACAGTTCCACCAGCAATGAATTAGTTTTCCAACTCCCTCACATCTTCTCCAACATTTATCATCTTCCTGTTTTGTCATGTTAGCTAATCTAATAGATGTGTTGTGGTACCTCAGAGTTGTTTTGATTTGCATCTCTCTAATCAATAGTGATTTAAAGCGTATTTTTCATATGACTATAGGTAGCTTTAATTTCTTCCACTGAAAACTGCCTGTTCATATCCTTTGACCATTTATCAATTGGGGAATGACTTGTATTCTTGTAAATTTGACTCAGTTCCCTATATATTTTAGAAGTGGGGCCTTAATCATAGATACTAGTTAAAAAAGTTCTTTTCTAGTTTCCTGCTTCCCTCCTAATCTTGATTCCATTGACTTTGTTAGTGTAAAACCTTTTCAATTTAGTGTAATCAAAATTACTCATTTTGAATTCCATAATGTTCTCTATCTCTTGTTTGATCATAAATTCCTCCATTCTCCATAAATCTGACAGATAAATTATTCCTTGCTCCCCTAATTTGTTTATATATATAAGCCTTTATACCTATATCGTGTGCCCATTTGGACTTTATTCTTGTATAGTGTCAGGCACTAGTTTATGCCCAGTTTCCACCACACTATTTTCCAGTTTTTCCGGCAGTTTTTGTGAAACAGTGAGTTCTTATCCCAGAGACTGGGGTCCTTGGATTTATCAAACAGTAGACTGCTATAATCATTGACTACTGTGTCTTGTATAGCTAAGCTATTCCACTGATCTACCACTCTATGTCTTTAGTATCAAGTGGTTTTGATGATTGCTACTTTATAATACAATTTGAGACCTGGCTAGGACACTTTACGTAGCATTTCTTTTCATTAATTCCCTTGATATTTTGGAATTTTTGTTCTTCTAGATGAACTCTGATATTTTTTCAAGCTCTAGAAAATATTTTTTGGTAGTTTGATTGGTATGGCACTGAATAAGTAAATTAGTTTAGATGCAATTGTCATTTTTATTACTTTAGCTCAGCCTACCCAGGAGCAACTGATGTTTTTCCAGTTATTTAGATCGGACTTTATTTGTGTGCAAAGTGTTTTGTAATTGTGTTCATATAGTCCCTGTGTTTGTTTTAGAAGTGTAATGCTAATGAGATTAAAGATCTTCTCCACCCATTAATGGGAGTGCCCATTAAAGGGGACTTCAATTAGGGGAGATTTGTAGGAAGACCCACAATTTTTGTTAATGAGGCACTGGTTCTCCAGGGTTGTGATGCCCTCTGACTCTGAAAAATGTATATATACTCTGAGGTGAGGTTCTGTTTGGGGGCTTACTCATTGGAAGTGTTTGTTTGGCCAGATGAAACTCTGGGCAGCCTCTCAGGAGCCCCTTTAGCTTTGAAAACTCAGATGGTACTTCTCTCTCTGGTAACTATGTATGGTCAGGCAGATGAATTTGTCTCTTGATCTGTGATATATGTATTGCTTACAGTCAGGCAGTGGGAAGCCCTGTCTGTTGATCTTTATTTATTTAATCCTCTGTTTGTATTCTCTCTAAAGTTCAGGGTGCTGACTTTTTCCCTGAACTAAGTGAATGATATATGTGCTTGATTAAAGTGATTGTGGGCCCCTCAAAAGTTACCTTTCTTTGTAGAAAAGCAAATTTAAGAATCTTTACAGCAGGCCCTCCTATGTATGTTGGGGTCCTTGCTTTTATAGGTAGGCAGACTCTAATGGGACTTTTCTTAAAATGATAAGTAGAATCTGTGTAAAACTAAGAGCAAACATTACCTATAATGGGGACAAACTTGAAACCTTACCAATAAGATCAGGGGTGAAACAAGGATGTCCATTATCAATATTGTTCTAGAAATGCTAGAAAAAAGAATTGAAGGAATTAGAATAGATGATGAGGAAACAAAACTATCACTTTTTGCAGATGATATGATGGTATATTTAGAGAACTCTATCCAGTCAACCAGAAAACTAGTTTAGATAAATAACAGCCTCAGTAAACTTGCAGAATATAAAGTAAACCAACAAATCATCAGCATTCCTGTATACTACTGACCAATCACAGCTGGAAGAGATGGAAAGAGAAATTCCATTTTAAATAACTGCAGACTATATGAAATACTTAGGAATCCACCTAACAATTCAAACATAGGGCTTATATGAACACACTTTTGAAGAAAACAAAATACATTTTCACACAAATAAAGACAGAACTCAACAACTGGAGAAACATTAATTGCACATGGATAGGTTAAGCCAATATAATAAAAATGACAATTCTATTTAATTTACTTATTCATTGCCATTCCAATCAAACTACCAAAAAATATTTTGTAGACCTAGAAAAAAAGACCAGTAACAAATCGTGTGGAAAAAGAAGATTAGATCAAGAATATTAAGGAAATAATTTTTTAAAATGTTAATCAAGGAGGGCTGGGAGTCCAAGATTTCAGATTAAATTATAAAGCAGTAATTATGAAAACTGCCTGGTACTGGCTGAACAGTTGAGTGGCAGAGTGGAATAGATTAAGTACACAATGCATAGTAATGACCATTGAAAAACCCAAAGATCCAAATATTTGACAGAAGTTGCTGGGATGACTGGGAAGCAGTTTGACAGAAACGAAACATAGAAAAGTATCTTATACCATATACCAAGATTAGGTCAAAATGTATAAATTATTTGGACATAAAAGGTGATATAAATAAGTTACGGCTGTATGGAAAAATATACCTGTCAGATCTATGGATAAGGGAAGAGCTTTTAACCAAACAAGAGATAGAGTGGTTTACAGGAACCAAGATAAGATAATTTTGATTACGTGAAATTTAAAAGTTTTTTGCACCAACAAAATTGACACAGCCAAAATTAGAAGGAATAGATGAAATGGAGAAGGATAATTTTTTTCTATTAATTTATTTTACTTTTCAAAATTCATTTCCACAAGATTTTGTGTACCAAATTTCCTCCCCACGATTCCCTTCCCCTCCAATATGGTGTGCATTCTGATGACCCCTTCCCCCAATCTACCCTCCCTTCTATCACACAACCTGTCTTCTCCTACCCCTTTGGGAGAGAATTTCGCAATAAATTTTTCTAACAACGGCTTCATTTCTCAAATATATAGGGAGCTGAGCCAAATTTATAAAAAATAAGGGCCTTTCCCTAGTTGATAAATAGTCAAAGTATATAAATGGGCAGTTTTTAAGAAGAAATCAAAGCTATCAATAGTAGTCCTATGAAAAAATGCTCTGAGATACTGCTGATTAGAGAAATGAAAATTAAAACAACTCTGCAATACTACCTCATATCTGTCTGATTAATTAACATAACAGAAAAGGAAAATGAGGAACGCTGGAAGGGTTATGGGAAAATTGGGACACGTATATTATTGGTGGAATTGTAAACTAGTCCAACCATTCTGGAAAACAAGTTGGAACTACACCCAAAAGGTTATAAAACTGTGAATACCTTTGACCCTCATTGTTGTAAGGTCCAAGGGTCTAATGAGGGAACTAATTCATCTTCTCAAAGCCCAGGTCCTTCAGTGCTGAGGTATACCAGAAAGGTCAAGGGCAGTTCAGCCCAACTCCCTTTTTACTCCATGGAATTACTCCTGGAAGCCCATCACCCATACATATTCTATATGGGTCCAGCATGTTTGCATTGACTTAAATGCATCTCTGCAGCTAGGTGGTACCGTGGATGGAGTGCCAGTCCTTGTATTAGCAAGCAGCCTCTAGCATATCCAGGATGGCTTGCTAGCATAGGTTCTTTGATCTGCTTTTAAAGAAAGGCTGATTAGAAAGGGGTTAACAGTCCTACTTTTAATTACATTCACTAGTTCAGGGGAAAGGTCAGCACCCTGAACTTCGAGAAAATACAAGCAGAGAAATTAGCATAAACGCCAACAGACAGGGCTCCAAGTGTCTGAGTACAGCAGTATTGCTATATACTTTACATACATCGCTGGATTGAGGAAGCAAAGACATCTGAGTAGTGGGCGGGGAAAGGGGGGCTCTGAATATATGGGGGGCATTCTTAATAAACAACTACTCATAGTTCCATCAAGGGAATCAAAAGCCCCTTCTTGTAAACAAAACCCCCAAAGCAAAACACCAACCTCCCAATATATACAGTTTTCAACTAATTGGCTCAGAACCAGAAAGCATCACAACCCACATAACTCAGCACAGCTGTGAGCTACCAGGGTTCAAAGGAGATTAAGCCTTCTAATGTTCACAATTTAGCCTGAACCTAGGAAACTGAACTCCAGAAAGAAAACAACAAAAACCCCACTTCTTGCTCTTATAGTCCTGGAGTCTCTTTGTGAGTTCAGATTAGGTACTAACTAGCTAGATGTCCCTGGGCAGGTCACTTAATCATGTTTACCTCAGTTTCTTATCTGTAAAATGAGCTGGAAAAGGAAAACCATTCTAGTTTCTTTGACAAGAAAATCCTAAATGGGGTCATGAAGAGTCCACTCCACTGTAAAGACTTAATAACATATGTGTCTCCGATGGTAGAATAAAAACCCTCTGAAGATAAGATTTTTTTTCATTTTTTTTTTTCCATCCCTAGCATCTAGCATAACTACTGGCACTTGGTAGGTGGTTGATGAATGTTCAGTACCACCCTAAAGGCTAAAATACTGATGGTTAAGAGTCTACCAATATAAAAAATTAAAAAAAGGTTTCATGTAGTTTAGTTCACCTCCTTAAAACTGCCAAAAAAAATAATTTGGACTTAGTTAAGGTTCACTAAGGAATGTAGACAGAAAATAAGGACTACTTTCTACTGATTTTAGTTTTATATCCTAAGGACAGAACTTGAATTTTGGAAGGAGTTTTGGACCTGTAGCTTTGAAGGTGACAAATGCTGCTTTGTTTAAAAAGAAATACAGAGAAGCTATTTTATTCAGAATTATCTCTGGTTATTCTGAGTAGTGTTTTTTCTTTCAGTTACTTCTTAAAATCTGAAATCTGCATCTGGGGTTAGCAGTATGGGAGAATGAGCAAGTAGATACTCTGCAAATATTTCGCTGAAATTGTATTTATTCCTTATCAAAGTAACATTTTCACTGGTGTCACTTGAGACTTTGCTCTTTTATTTTCTTCCAGTCTTAGATAATATTCAGTTCAGTACATCTGTGCTCTGAGTGACTCATCAGTATTTCTTGAATTTCACTTTTAGGAAACCTACACCTCTCATTTTCCCCTCCTATTTACCATGTAGACAAAGTGTTTGTTAGTGTAATGCACCAGTGTTAGGGTACCTCATGCTAGAAGAAAGGAGAGTATCCTTGGGTGGCAAAGGGAATGCTGTGAAATGTGACAGCCATTTTTATTTTATTTTA
Organism: Notamacropus eugenii; assembly: GCF_028372415.1. NCBI lineage: Eukaryota > Metazoa > Chordata > Mammalia > Diprotodontia > Macropodidae > Notamacropus > Notamacropus eugenii. Next base: position 301,615,483 of record NC_092877.1, read on the forward strand.
ACCTGAACTTAAGAAATAAAACAAGCATTTCTAGAACATAGTAGAATAGGAAAAAAAGATGACTGTTAAATTGAAAATCTATTATGTACAAATTGGTCTTCCTTTTAAATATATAATATCATGTAACTGTTTTTTTCCTTTCCTTTCTCTGTGCTTGTCCCTTCCAGTAGATATAGTACTAGTTCTTCCTATTGGAAATGAAATATAAATCATTTTTTCCAGCCTTTTCATAGGTTGTGCCCTCTATCTGGAGTATTCTCCCTTCTTACGTTTACCACTTGAAATCTCTTGCTCCCTTAACTTAGGTGACACACAATCAGTTTCCAGTTGTTAGTGCTTTGACCCCTCCAAATCCTCTCCAAAAGCCAAACTAGTATCTGCATGCATTTTATAATTTTTTTGGAGACCTTAATCTCTATCAGGGCTGGAACTTGCTCATTTTTTCATCTTCTGTCTGTAGTACTTAGTATAGTGTGGTATCCAATAAATACCATAGCAGGATGGTATCTAATAAAAACTTGTTGAGTTGAATTGAATTGAATCTTGCGTGGGTGATATGGCATAGTGAAAAGAGTACTCAACTTGAAATCAGAACATCCAAGATTTAATCTTTGTTCTACTACTTTTGAGTCTTCAAGACTTTACATTTCTCTTGACCTTTACTTTATTTGTAAAGTTAGCAGGCAAATAATATTCTGTGATGCTCAGTGCTACCAACAAGCATACTCTTGATATAGCTGATTTCATGAAGAAAAAGTTGTAGTTCTTCTTTTAGTTCAAAACAGTAAAAAAGACATGAAATTCTGTTGCCATCATGATTCTAAAAGCAAAAGGTGTTAAACAATATATCACAATGGTGATGTCTGGAGGTGACCAGAAAAGAGATTGTGGAGGCTTCATTTAGTCAAGAAAACAGTTTCTGACTTCAGCCAGATCACTGAATTTGCATAATACCGATCTCTTTACAATTATGCCTAAAACAGGGCAATAACGGGAAAAGAAAGTGAAAATTGTTCCTTCTTGTAATATTCTTCTTTCCTACTTTATTTCCTTCCTTCCTTCCTTCCTTCCTTCCTTCCTTCCTTCCTTCCTTCCTTCCTTCCTTCCTTCCTTCCTTCCCCCCCCTTCCTCCTCCCCCTTCTCTCTCTTTCTTTCATTCTAAATAAGCAAACATCATGGCTTCAGCAATCTAAATAAAAAGTTGTTCCCCTCCCCACCTTTCTGTAGAATTTGCCTTCTTCACCTTGCACCTCTCTCAACAGTGATTTCCCTTGTCTTTTATTTTGGATAAAAACACATGTTGTCAAATGATTGAATGACTAGAATGTTGGATGCAGAAAGAAAAACGGTGGTTTCCCTTTTTGAAATTTGTTCTCTACTAATTATAGAACCCCCTTTCAAAATTATTTCGATTAAACAGATTTGGAGCCAGATAACATTAGAAGTCATGTTGGGCAGCTAGGCTTCAAGGCAGATAGAATGTTAGGCTGTACTTAAGAAGATTTGAGTTAAAATCTTGCCTTGGACACTTAACTTTATGACCCCTGAGCAAATCACTTAACTTCTCTCAGCCTTGGTTTGCTCAATTTTTAAATGTGATAAATAATAGCTCCAATTTTATGGGCTTGTAGTGAGGCTCACATGAGTAATTAATGTAAAGTATTTTGCAAACTGTTATCTAGTCTAACTCTCATTTTACAGATTAGGAAACTGAGGCCCAGGGGGGTTAAGTGACTCACCTAAAATCACAGTAAGCAGTAGAGTTGAGCTTTGAACACAGGTATTCCAACTCCAAATCTGGTCCTATTTTCACAATACCATGTCACTGGGTTCTTTTGGTTTGTTGTGATAAAGGCAGGATTTGTATGGTTCAAGTCCTTTATGGTATCAGTTGCTGAACAAGGATTTCACATTTATAGCACTAAAATCATCATTTTGGCCTGACTAAAGACTTTGTGATATTTAGTATTTGTGCTACCTTTTATGAGCTGCGCGTTTTGATTTTTTCATTTGTTGCATGGATTATTGTGGCCAAATAATTCATGACCCATTAATTAACCTAATGAACTTCTCAATATGTAGGTAGTCTTGGCCATAGACAACAAAGTCTGTTACTTATGCTTTTCTTGAAGCCTTTCTGTCTTGGTATAACTTATGAGAGATAGTTTTCTGCATACAGAGCTTTGGAGAATCACCCAAGGTCCCACTATGCCTTAGTAAGCCCATCAAATAGGTCTACTACTACTACTAGTACCACTGCCACCATCACCACCATTACCATGACTACTACCACCATTACTACCACCAATACTACTTGTATTACTACCACTAGTGCTTTTTTTTTTTTTCCTTTCTTTTTTTTTTTTTATTAATTTTTTTATTTTTTTTAATGTTTAACAATCACTGCCATACAATTGCGATTTTATCCCTCCCCACCCACCCCCCACTACCTCCCTCCCTCCCCACGACTGCATACAATTCTGTATAGATTCTACATAAACTTTCCTATTGAGTATATTTTCACTATCGTCATGCTGTGTAGTCAGACTAAGATAAATGAAAGAATCCGTATAACAAATCAGAACATGATACACAAACAGATACACATACACAAACATGATCTGCTACATTATGTGAGTGACTTCCATATTTCTCTCTCTGAGTGTGGAAGGCTTTTTGCCTTGAGGTCCACCATTGGGATTTTTTTTTTTTTTCAGAAGTTCTTGTGTTATTACAAAAATCTAAGTCTACCAGAAAAAACTCTCACACACTGTGGTTGTTGCTGTACCACTAGTGCTTTTACTGCTATCGTCATCACCAGCACCACCCACCACTACTACTACTGCTACTCCTGCTGCTGCTGCTACTACTACTGCTACTGCTACTACTACTACTACTACTATTACTATTACTACTACCATTACTATTACTACTACCATTACTGTTACTAGAAAATAAATTGAATATATTTTAGGATTACAGTTTTTGAGCTGGGTGAATGTTGGTTTTATCACCTGGCCAAAGGAAGCAAAAAAAAATCATTTTTTGAGATACATGATTACTTTTCCTTTAAGTTTCCAGCATATGTTGCAAGAATGAAAAGGAAAAGAAACTCAATAGCCTGGTTCCTTAACCCTTTTCAGAGTAATTTTTTTAATGCATAAAATAGGATTACAAAAGAAACTAATCGTATTGAAATAAAGATGTGTATGTGTATGTTTGCATGTATGTTTGTATATATGTTAGAATTTTTTAATGGATCCCTGGGTTAAGGACTCCTATCCTACAGAGAACCTGTCTGTACAGATTAGAATCAAACCATCATCCACTGTTCTTTTGGTGACCATGCAGAAGAAGAAACTAGGAAGGTTAGTAAACATGTTGTGGATTGGGATTAAAAATGGAAGTGGCCAAAACTTGAAAAATAACTCAGAAGTCTTGAACTAGAATATCATGAATACTTGAATCTACAATAAGATTTACATGACACTAGACACGTTAAGTACAGACATCATGCTGTTGTGTAAAATGTCCTGGAGTTGTGACACCTGAGTTCTCCTTACTTGTGTTTTACTCCTTATTTTCCCCATCTGCAAAAGGAACAAAGCAAATAAGCATTTATTAAACACCTACTATGTACCAGGCACTATAGTAAATTACTTTACAAATATTTCCTTTGATCTTTCCAACAACCCTGGGGTGTAGGTTCTGTTACCATCCCCATTTTACAGAAGAGGAAACTGAGGCAGAATTTAAGTGACTTACCGCAGATCACACAGTTCTTGAGTATCTGAGACCAGATTTGAATTTGGGTCTTTCTGATACTTACTTTATCCACTATACCAACTAGGTGCCCCAAATAATTAAATAATAATATATTATTAAGCAATAATAATAGACATTTAGCATTTACATAGTTCTTAAAGGTTTTCAGACTGCCTTATAGATATCTTGTTTGGTCATCACAATGACCCTGGAAGGTAGGTGGTATTATTGTCCCAATTTTATAGATAAGGATGTTGAGGTTCAGGAAGGTTAATTGACTTGCTCAAGGTCATGTAACTTTGAAATGTGTTAGGCAAGATTTGAACTCCTGCAGATTTTGGAATCCTAAAAAAAACTACACAAATGTCAGTTACTATTGCTACTACTGCTGTAACCATGACAACTACTATAACAAAAAAACTGACTATGTCTTAGGATCTTAGGTTTAGAACTCAAAGAGACATTAGCAGACATCTGTTTCAATCAATATCCTCATTTTACAGATGAGGAAACTGAGACCTGAAGAAGAAAAACCTTGATCACTCAGGGTTTCATGAGTGGCAAACAACAAAGCCAGATTTATAACATAGATCCTCTAACTCCAAATTCTACTGTCTTTCACACTATCCCATGTTGCCTTAACAGATAAGAAACTTTTTTTTTGCTAATGTGAGTCAAGACATTTATAGCAAAGGACAAAATTAACACTAAATTAAAAGAAAAAGAAAAGATGTGAAGAATTTGCATGCAATTAGAAGTCCAACCTTACATTAAAAAAAAAAAGACTAATGATGCAAAAAAAAAAAAAACAGATAAAGGAAAAATCAATCATTTCTTTATAAGGTTAACTGATAAAGCACTCTCTACAACAGGGAGCCCTAAAGCCCCTTGAAGGTGTCTCAGTTATCAAATACTTGCTTAACTTGCCAAGCAGAGGGACATGGAAGCCAAGAGTAATACCATTTTAGAATATAAAGCAGTTTGCAAAACATGGAGGATGATAGAGGAAGATCAGAAAAACAGAGCATTAAAAAGTTGTAGATGGAAAAATGAATCTGGAAAATCTAATATGAGATTCAAATGAGCCATATCATCTAAGATCATTTATAGGTGAAACTAGAGGGAAAAAAGATGAGAAATGGAACCAATTTCCTAGCATTTCAGTAGCAAATCCTTCTCATGATCAGTGACAGCAGAACCATAATAGTTGGCTTCTTATACCTCAATAACTGATGTGCAATGTGAGGAAGCATAAATGGCATTTAAGAAGATGAAGCTGAGTTAGGTACCTATACCGGGCAAGGCAGTTTCAAAAACATTGAAGGGATTGGTTTTTAACATTCTGAAAACAGAGAAGATGCTAAAGGATTGGAGAGAAGAAATCATAAATACCATTATTAACAAAAATAAGGATATTTGTGACTCCCTAAGATATGCCCTAAGACGCTAAAGGATTAGAGAGAAGAAATCATAAATACCATTATTAACAAAAACAAGGATATTTGTGACTCCCTAAGATATGCCCTACATTTTGTAAATTGAGTCCCAGTAAGGTTAATTGATTTCCCAGAACTCACAAAACGTAGTGACAAATGCAGAATTTAGACCCAGGTCTAGTCAGAGAACTCCCAAGCGAATACTCTTTTCCACTTCTGCACCTCAGCACCTATTGCCTCATGCACACTCAACGAGAATGGTCCAGAAGCACGCTGAGAGTGTGCTTGATAAAAATATGGGAAGGGAACAGATAAGCTTTCACAGTCATTTTGTAGCATAGCTTATCCTAAGAATTCCAACAGATATCCCTCTATGTTTGTGGATTTTTTTTTTAAGTAAAGAAATATTTGACTCAGTAGACCAACACAAAGCTTTGCATTCTCTCTAGTAATAAGGTGTGTCTTGTGCATATGTTAAAATTATCCAACATTTCTTGACAATTTCTACCACAGAGATAGCTAACCAGCAATACTCTGCCTATTGACCTTAAGAGAGTCATAGAAGGAGATGGTCAATTGACAAAGAGATTCACTAGTTCTAGGGGAGAAATTTTAGTTTGGGGGTTCTTAATATGGGGCCCATGAACATTTTTTAAACTATTTGGAAACGTTATTTTAATATAATGTGTTTCTTTTGCAATACTATGTATTTTAATTTATACATTTAAAAATATTGTTCTAAGAAGGGACCCATAGGCTTCACTAGATTGCCAAAGGAAGTGTCAATGATACCTAAAAGATTAAGAAACCCTTTTCTATACCAATAGAATCAAAGATGCTTGAAGTATGGAAAGAATATTGAGTAGCTCTTATATGTAATACACTGTTAGCCCAGCCCTCCAAAGACCCTGTACTGTTATCTCTGTGTTAGGGGTAGAGAGACATCACAGTGTTCCACTTGCCACAAAATATTTTCTCCTAGGCTTTCCATGTTGCCTTAAATTTCCCCCATTAAAGTAACACTGTTTAGTTAAGGCATTGTCTCTAGGAGGCCCATATTGAAGCATAGGTTTATTGCCTGAGAACTAAATGTTACCACATTCATACCTATTAATGCTGATTAGTTGATTGGGTTAGCTTCCTGTCATTTAAAAAAAGGTGCCTAGGGAATGAGGCATAAGACATTTAAATTTTACTAAGGAGAAAATGCTTATAAATAGTGCTATACAAATGTTATTTTTAGGTTAAAACATTTTGACATTGCAAAACAGCATAGGCAGGGGGAAATATAATTTTGTTATTTGTAAAATGATAATGCTGCATGGTTGTGTCTCTACCATTCTCCCGACTTTTTGCTTCTATCTCTTTCTTTCTAAATCTCTGCCTATCTCTGTCTCTGCCTGTCTCTCTGTCTCTTATTTTTGTATCTATCGTTTTCTCTGTGTGTCTATTTTTCTGTCTAAAATTTTGTTACTGTTTTTAGGTCTATTTGTCTGTTTCTGTCGTTCCTAGTCTACTATGTTTCTCTCTGTGCTTGTATATCTCCTTCTGTCTTCTAATCAGGTTCTTTTGGCTTTCTGTGTATCTCATTTTATGTCTGTCTTTCTGCAATTGTTCTTGTATCTTTTTATCTGTTTGTTTCTCTCTTTTTTGAAGTGCATGGTTGCTTAACAGGAAGAGCTTGGAGTCGGGAGACCTGAGTTTGGTTCCTATTTCAGACTTGTAGGCTCTCTAAGCAAAGGCCAGTCATTTAATCTCTCGCTGCCTCACTTTCCTCATCTGTAAAATGTGGATAGTAGTAGTTACAGTACCGTTCTCACAGGATTTTTGTGATGAAAATAATTTGCAAATCTTGAAGCAGTCCCTAGAGCGATTGTTTTAAAGTCACATGACCTTTATGGCAGATAAGCTGGACATTTATTTACATGTGGGATTATTGACATTAGACATCACAGTTTTATGAATTTTAAATTGCTGTGTGTGTTCTCTTTTGACGTGCATGCCAAGGGGTGTCAGTCCCTACTATAGAGCATAGGCGGGCTAGGGTCACTTTATCACTACTGAAAGGAGTGTTCTGGGCATCCCTACCTTCCTGAAACTCTTACCGTTCTGAATTTGATAATGCTTTTGCTTACAGTGTGTTTATTTATGTAAGTATTTTAGCTTCCTAATAAGGCCATGAAGGTGACATGGTGAATAGAATATTGACTGGTCTTGGAGAAAGAAAGATCTGAGTTTGAATGTAGTAAGTTGCTGACTATCTGTGGGCAAGCCACTTTCACGTCATCTGTAAAATAGAATAGCAGTCACTGTATTTGCATTTCTTGGTTGTCATGAGGATCAAATGAGATAATATATGCATTTGGCAAACCTTAAAAAGCTATATGCCTATTATCGTCATTGTGAAATTATAGGGTTTTTTTTCTATTCCCATCCCCCATCACAGTACCTGTATTGAGTAGACACCAAGTGAATGTGTGGGCAGTAGAGTCGGGTGCAGACCAGGAGAGGGCTTGGCCTTTGCGTGTGATGAGGGAAAGCCCTTTTAGTTGGAAGGTAGAGAGACAGTTAAAAAGTCAGACTGTGTATAGTCAAACGGGTTAATGGGTACCATGTAATCCTAGCGTGGAAGTACCTCAGAACTTAATGGATCCTTACAGGTCATCCATTCCATGCATTTCTTAAAGAAAAGGGGCACTGAAAACTAGAGAATGAGAGATAGGACTGAGCTAGGACTGGTACCAAGGACTTCAGATTCCTGATTCAGTGCCCTTTACACAGCATGGAATTTTAGAATTATTTGTATATAAGAAATTATTCGTTACTATTACGCTATAAGAAAAGATGAACAGGAAGACTTCAGAGAGGCCCATAAGAACTTGATACTGAGTGAAAGGAGCAGAACCAGGAGAAATTTGTACACAACAACCACAGTGTGCAAATAATTTTTCTGGTAGACTTAGCCCTTCACAGCAATGCAAGGACCTAAAAAAATTACCAATGGACTCTTGATCCAAATGCCTTCCACATTAGAGAAAGAATTGGATAGCAGAATGAAGCAGACCGTTTTCTCTTGTGTTGTGTTTTGTTTTGTTTTCATTTGTTTTCTCCCATTCATTTTAATTCTTCTGTGCAACATGACTAAGGTGAAAATGTATTTCATAAGAATGTATGTATAGAACCTACATAAGATTGCATACCATCCTAGGTAGGGAGGGGGAATGGAGGGGGAGGAGGGGGAAAGAAGGGGAAAAAAATCTAAGATATATGGACGTGATTGTAGAAAACTGTGAACAAACAAATTGATAAATAAATAAATGATTATTCCTATAGCTAGCATATCAGTATTCTAGGTAATTTAAAAAAATAAATCAGAAATTAATGAAGGAATGAAAGTCAAAGAAACATCACAGCAAGGAAGGATAGAGATAAATAGCTTTTACATCTTTATATCTCCTTCTAAAGTCCAGCACAGTTTCTCCTATGTATCTGAATTGGGCAGGGAGGTCTCTGTGTCTGTATAGCTGCATACATGTTATGTGGATGTGATCATGGAAGCTAATTGGCAGAGTCATTAGATCAGATGTTGCACCTGAAATCAAAAAGATCTGAGTTCAGATTTGACCCTAGAGACTTACTAGTTGCCACTTAAATATGTTTGCCTCATTTTCCTTAAGTGTTAAATGGGAGTAATAAGAGCTCTTATCTCTCAGGGTTGTTATGAAGATCAAATGAGATGATAATTATGAAATGCTAGCATAGTATCTAGTACCTAGTACACAATATAGAAATGTTAGTTATTGCTGCTGCTACTACTTTGGGAGCCCTCTTTCATCTCTGTAGAGGGGGAAAAAAATTCAGAGATTTTGCTCCTGAGTGGAATGGTGGAAAATCTAACTGGACTTAAAAACAACAGATTTAGAGAATTCATGTAATTTGGAAAGTGAGAAGAAGGAATCAGTTATAATTTTAAAATATGAAAAGGCCTAAATGAGTATGCTTTTTCAGTCAGAGTTAAGAATGTCATATAAGTAATATCAGTACTCAGACTGGGCATAGAAAGGTAATAATTTATTTCAAGTACCCACTTAATGAAATCTTGTGGATCCCTACTCTTCCATAGCAAAATTATATAGAATTGAAAGAAAAAAAAATGGCTATTCAACTGGGAAAAAAATTGTATTTATGTTTTGGTAGTTCTTGTGGTGTAGCTTGCTTACTTTGCTACAATTAGAGGAGGGAAATGCTTAAAAATAAAAACTTTGGGAATTTCCCCAGAACATCGTGTTAGCATTAGAGTTTATCCAAAATGTTTATTAAGGGACTGAGATACAATTAAGGGTTGAAAAGTTGAACTCCAAAATTTTCTCCCATGGAAATGAATGAATAGATCTGAACTAAATGAGGAGCTACAAATACCAAGAGACTATAGTAATGGAGTTTGCTTCAGGGCATCCACCCCTTTGCCACACCATTTGGCAATCTGAGCGATCAGCACAGAGAAACCATTAAAAGTGATGGATTAAGGAGGAGAATGGGGCAATGCACCTGGCTGAAGAATCACCTGAATGTGATCCAAGTTGTCTTCAGAACTGTAATCCTGTAGATTAGAAAGGTAAGCAATTGAAATAATTTCCAGAAGTTTCACAAAGTAAGTCATAAAAAATTACATTTTTTCCCAGATGCATTGAAATTACAGTGCCCTGCATTTGTCTAGGTTTTTGTAACTTTTAAAAGTATATTTCAAAGTTATTATTTGTAAGAGGTAACTCAGCTGGAGGGGAAAAAGGGAGATAAAATGGGAAATGTAGATGATGTGAAAACAAAAGATATTTTAAAAATCTATTTAGTAAAAAAGAAAATTACACCTCTATCAGATACTGTTTTTGTGTGATGTATTGTCATCTTTATTTTATACTTTAGAAATCTAAGATTTAACTTGTCTTACTAGTAAAATCATCAGGAAAAAATCATGAGATATTTAGCTGAATATACTTAAAGATACCATTTTGATATATATTAAGATTATTCATAAAATAAAACTTTAGCACATTTTTTTTCTGTACCTTATTTTACTTCTGAAGCACGTAATCCTTTAATGATGCACTTTAGGTCTTCATTATGGTATAGAGTGACTCTGGCATCTTGAATGCTATGCCAACACAGCATGCTACCAAAACCAGAAAGCTTCCAATTTGATCTCACAGACAGTGTGTGTCCATTATCTAAGGTACAGCTAAGCAAAGCTCTTCATTAGACCATTGGCCACCAGAGGACAGTGTGCATTAAATTGTCTACTGAGGTATGGATCTATAACATGTTGGAGCAAGTGTAGTCCAACAAAGACACAATCTGGTTGAGGTGGAAAGATGGAAGTCAATGTATTTAAATCCCAATCATGAGGGTTCTTATGTTCTAGTCTGCAGCCAGGTAGAAGTTAAGTCCTACATCCTCCCAAATGTATGAAATTCTTTTTAACTTTCAAAATAATCCATACTGATGATTTTCATTAGTGAAGATGATAAAAAGTTGACTCTGTTGTAACTGACTTAGATTCAAGCAAGAAGAAAAACAAATGAGTCTAAAAGGAACCTATTTCTGTTCTATATAATTTAATAGCAAAAACAGTTAATAATATATACACATAAACAGTACTTTTAACTTTGCTCTTCATTGTTCGAGCTCTGCCATGCTTATGTTGTTCATCCTGCCTAGATTGAAACGAATCTCATTGAAACTGAGACTGAAATACTACTAGCTTGGTACCCTCATCTGTGTACTTAGAAGATGAGCTAACCCCTGTTTGAAAGCAGCTCTTGTCTTTGACTTGAAATCTAAAAGGCACCTCAGTCATTTGATTATTTCCATCTGTGTTAGTGCTTCTTCATAACTGAAATGAGAAATCTGATTTCATGTTTGTTGTAGTATAATTATTTCCAAAACACTGAGCATGTCTGTTTTTGCTTTCAGAAGTTTTCAGAGAACCTTGTATTATTATGATTGAAATTAATGCCCATTTTCTATTTAATTTTAACTAATTTGCTGTGTAATGGAAACATGTGAGAACATTTTTTCTGAATTTTTAAGAAATAAAATCTCTTTATGTCATTGATCTTCAAGAGTTGGTGGTAAAGGAATAAAGAAGGGAATTTTTTTTCACTTTAATTAGGTTGCAGTATCTAAGTAACTACTATACCCATAATGTCAGTTTAAGTATTGGCATCTGATCTTAGACAAATACACTCATACCACACACAGAGAAGAAGTAAAGCTCAGTATCAGGTTTTGCTGCTGACAGTGCCTTTGAATTCCTACTACAAAGCACGTAAGCATATAACGGGTTTCTTATTGCTGGGAGCACTCTGCTGTGGGCTGTGAAATCCAGATCTGAAATTACTGAGGGAATTGGGGTCATTTGCTTCGATAGATCCATAAGTCATAATTTGGTCATGGAGTTTCATCCTATTTGTTTCCTGTTGGGCCTGATTACTCAAAACTTAACAGCTATGGAATAGCTTTTCATTCCCTCTCTCTCATTCACTCCCTTTCAACCCAATTTTATCCTCCTCCCAGCCTAATGTTTTTTTCCCATGCAGAGGTAGATGAATGATGCTGTAATTAGCTATAGCAACCTTGCTATTCTATCATCAATCAGATATTACTGTGTACCTAACAAAGATCTGGCATGTATTTTGGCAGTAGGGTAACTAAATGAAGTACTAATGAGGTGACCGAGTTTTAACCTATATTTGGCACCATTTATGCTTTGGTATTCAGAGTAGTTTAAAAGTTGGTGGGGAGGAGGGGGAGAAACAACTGTGTTAAACATTGAGGTATTTAATTGTAAGTAATAGGGCCAAAGATATCTGCAAAAAAGATTAAAACCACGAAACTGGAGACCTCTACCAGATATTTAAAAGATATCACAAAAATAAGATTAAAATGTTTTTTGAAGAAAGTAGACAACTAGATGTTGGCGTAAATTTGGGAATTTTACCTCTCTGCTGCCTACTAGATTATTCATATGTGAGATGTCTGAGAGGTTACCATTGAATTATGTACATGCATAAAGAGCCTTCATAAAGTTGGTTGGGTATATATATATATATATATAAGTATATAGAGAAAAATGTTCTGTATTATAGCTTTGCTTTTTTGGTGACCTGCTATTATTTTTTTTTTCAGGTAAGTAGCCACTTTTTAAAAGCAAGATTTAATATTTTTTAATAATCTACATGATGAAATTCTTTTTTGGTGTGTGTCTAATTATCCTGAGGTCACTGTAATTTTACAGTAAAAGAATATTAAATGAATGTGGAATTTTTCATTTTAATTTTCTGTTTGAATCTGTAAAATCACAAAACACAAAAAAGTCGATGCTTTCATCTTTATTATTTTAGATTCTCATGATGTAAGTCAACTTCCCAAAAAACTCAGAATTCACTAATTCCCCTTTGGCCTCTTAACAGTTCTGGACCCATACTGGGACCAAACCTGCTGATAAACAAACTTTACAAAAGGTACCTTCCCTAGAATCCCCTTGATATTAGGCCACTGAGTTTTTGATGTCTCTTTTGCAGATTGTCTTTAATAGAAGGTCCAGTGAAGACATTTTTTTTGAGGCCTAGTCTACAAGTATAATGACCAGTGTCAGTGAACCACTGCTTTGCATGTCATATTGAGCTTCCTGTATTTCCCTGGACACTAATAAAATGACTTGAGAGGTTGCCTTTTAATAATAAACAGAGGAAAAGAAAGAAAGAAGAAATGAGAGAAAAAAGGCAGGGAAATAAAAAAAAATTCATCCTATCCCCCTCTCTCTACTTATTTACAAAAAAACAAAACAAGACAAAAAACAAAACAAATAAAAAACTTGTTACATAAAATAAAAATGACCTAGCACAAGACAAACCATTATTAACAAATGTTTTCCAATTTTTGGATAATCTATGGTATAAATTCTTAACCAGGATCTGTGAACTTAAAAAAATGATGACTATTCCAATACATTGGTTTCCAATATATAATCCTATGCCTTGTTTTGTTGCTTTTAAAAACATTGTTCTCAGAAGGGGCCCATAGGCTTCACCAGACTGCCAGAAGAGTCAGTGACACACACAAGAAGGTTAAGAACCTCTGATCTAAAGCAGCCAACACATGACTGCATATAATTGCCATTGACTTGGTACATGTACTTGCTAGTATTGAGGGTATAATAAGACTCAATATCTCTTTTACTGAATTCTTTTTTCATTGCTGATCTGTATTACAATTTTGTCACAGATGTGTCTCTGATTCTAATATTCATAATTCATTGGGCTTATACAACCACATCTTGCAATTTGCTGCGGACTCCCAAACAAAGTACTTATAATCACCCTACTGGTTTTCTTTTGTAGCCTAAAATTCAGGAGTCCTGAGTAGCTATTCTTTCTCCATGCAAATGGCTCCACTTTGCTGACAACTTCAATAGAATGTTTAGTCTTTTGATTTTGTCCTGATGTCAGTGTGTGTGTGTGTGTGTGTGTGTGTGTGTGTGTGTGTGTGCGTGCGTGCGTGTGTAGATGTGACTCTGTGTGAGTGTTTTCTCTTTCAGCCCAGATGGACAGAAAAGAAAGCACTAATTTAATTATTTACGGAAGATCCATCTTAAGGACAAGTCACTCAGAGTTGGACACGCTTTCATGGCTAGCTCAGGATTTTCTCATTTACTTTATCTGATAAAGCTGTATGATAAATTAGGCCCCAATATACACAAATGTGGTTATTTCCTTTTTCTGTACCCCTACTTGAAATTAAACTAAGGTCTCAGTGTAGCCCACTGAAAGGGAGAAACCCAGCTCCTCAGCTAGGCTCTGTTTGTTCTCACGTCTCAGAGCCAAGAGGAAAGTGACAGATCTTTGCTTAGATGGTGTGACAGGAGGGGCTACCATCTTTGCATTTGCTCCCCTTTTCACATTTAACAGATAAAAGGAAACCTCACAGAGATGGCTGCAGTAAACTGATTCTTTTAAATATTGCATATCACACATGGATCATGGAAAATTGGATCCATTCATTTTGTCCAAGTGACATATTTGGAATGTTTAGATTTCTTTATCGCTGTCAGAAAAAAACAAGAGCAGAAAAACTAATTTTATATATATATATATATATATATATATATATATATATATATATATATATACACACACATATATATAAAATGTGTGTATGCATGTGTATTGATATATACATACATATTGCAAGTACTGATCAGAGGATTATATAGCTAGCGGTGTGTATTAAATTCTTTTGCAAGCTACAGCAAAAGTATTTAGAAATGGAAGATATGGGGACTTTTCTGATTTTTAAGTGTATATATAAAATTATTGTAAGAACAATTGTTACACATATTCTTTAACTTTTGTTTGGATTTAATTTATACCTGAATTATAGTCAGTTTGGGCTACATAGGATATTCTAAAAGTCTTAGTGCCAAAGTCTTAGAGCCATCTTAAGCTCTATTAGATCTTATAGCACCTACTTCCCAGGATTGCTGTGAGAATCAAATGAGATAATAAATATAAAGTGCTGAGCATAGTACCTGGCAGATAGTAGGGGCAGTTAGGTAGTGAAAAGGATAGAGTACTGGACCTGCCATCAAGAAGAGGAGTCTTTCAGGGTTCAAATCCAGCTTCAGATATTAGTTATGTGACCCAGGGCAAGTCAGTTAACCTTGTTTGCCTCAGATTCCTCATTTGTAAAATGAGCTGGAGAAGGAAATGACAAAACCACTCCATTATCTTTGTTAGATGCAACTGAACAACAGCAAAAGAAGGCTATATAAATGTTAGCTCTTATTAGCTATGAGCATAAGACAGCTCTAAGACTTTTTAAGACAATATTCCGTTGAGTTTTGTCTTCTTGATTCATTAAAACAAAAACAAAAGCAATGGCAGTGTTTGTTGGTTTCAGATACTGTGACATACTCTGTATGATCTGGAGCAAGGATTTCTATACTTTTGATGGGAATAGGGGTTTTGATTTCCTCTGCAGACTTTGTTCATTGATACTAATTGAATCACAATACACTAATTGGTTTGTATGTTATCTGGTTTTAAGAAATAGTAATGATCAATTTAAGTCCAACTTTTTTTTAAACAATTGAAATGAAACTCTGTCCTACCAAGAGCCAAAGACATGAGGTGAGCTTTTCATTTTAGTTACCATTCAGGCATAATGTCACTTGACCTTGAGTTGAAAGTTGATGTCTTTGATGACTTATGATTCATGAACTTAGAAGTTGCTTAACTAAAATTTGTACTTTTTAGCCCATTGAATTTAAGAATGATGGTGTGAAAAGAAGCTAAACTACTAATTTTACTATAGGAAAGGGCACTAAATTACCTTTAAATCCTACCTCTTCCTTCAGGTAATTGACAAATACTATTGATTACCCACTTTGTCCCCAGCACTGGACCTTACCCTGTAGTAGATTACAAAATAAATGTAGCCCTACTCTGAGTAAATTGACATTCTAGATACCCCTTCTCCATAAAGCTATCCCCAATGCTCCCAACTGCTAATGCCCCCCAAACTATTGAATTACTTTATATTTGTTCGGCATATACATGCATACACGTACTTGTCTCTCTCATTCAAATGTTATGTCCTTGAAAGTAGAAGTTGTTTTGATTTTCTTTTTGTCTTCATATATACACCTAGTGCCTGTCACATAGTAGGTACTTAACAAATGCTTGTTGATTGATGGATGGGTCTTGTCATTTGGCAAGTCACTTGGTTTAATTTTCATTCTTTTATGTTTACAAATGGAGTGATGATAGTCCTATTCAACATTTACGTATAGAATGCTGTGCTAAGAACTGGGGAAAGTATAATGTTTAGACAACACATGGCCGTCATGGAGTTTATAGTCAAGTAGGAAGATGTGACGCATAGATGAATGACTATGATGCAGCCAGTCAACACTGCTAATTTATCTTCAATTAAGCTGCAAAAATGATTTTCCTAAAGCTCAAGTCTAACCATGTCAGCCCCCTACTCAATAAAATCCCATTGCTGCCCTAACTTCTAGGATCCAACATAAAGTCTTCTGCCTGGCATTCAAAGCTCTTCATAATCTAGACCATCCCTACCTTTCCATTCTTAATGGCTAGTCTGTGCATGTGAGGCTCCATCTCATGACTCTGCTTTTGCAGAGGCTGCCTGACCCCCATTCCTCAAATACTCTCCCTTCTCACTTTTGCCTCTTGGCTTCCTTCCAAATTCAGCTTAAAGTTCACTCTCTACAATTCACCTTTCCCAGTTTTTCCAGCTACTGGTGCCTTCCCTCTGAGATGACTACTCTATATGGTCTGTATGTTTCTTGGATGTATGTAGTTATTAGATGTATATTTTCTTCCCTATTAGATGGTGAGTTTCTTGAGGGTAGAAACAGTAGTTTTCCCTTTCTTTGTGTTCCTAGTATTTAACTTGGTGCATTGTAAGAGGCTTAATAACTGCTTGTTGATTGATTGATCTGCATGGAGATAGTAGTTTTAGCCAGTAAAGATATAATACGAAAGATCAAACAGAACCTCTGTGGTCTCCCACCTTAGGGGGTTGTTGGGAAGAAGGGTTTACTAAGGATGTGAAGGAGCTGAGTATAGAGTGTTCATTATTTTTGTCTGAAAAGCTTTTGCTATCATTAATACACATGAGCATTAAAATAAAACAGTGCTCATTCCCGTTGTAAGATTCACCAATGTCTGGTAACATTCTGTTTAGTTTTGTAGCTACCATTTGGGATCATTAATTAACGGAGGAAATCCATTTAACTCATACCTTTGAAATATCTGTGTCATTGCTCAATACTCCTGTCTTCTGGTTGATATTTCTTTCTTACTCTGTTAAATAGTTCTGGCAATAGGTTTATTGGTTTGTCCTAAACAAACAAGTAAGAAGAAAAACATGTCCGTCACTTCTTTCAAGATTACAGACAAAATTCATCTTTTTTCTGGGAAGCTGTTCCTAATTAATCCCCGACCATTCTATTGTTGTGACATTACAGTACAATTGTTATTTAGAAGTCTTTTCTTATTATGCCATTTCATCCATACATGTGGTTTTTTTTTCTGAACTAGAGTGTAAATCAGGGACTTTGTCTTTAATTTCTATCTTCCAACAAATTCTTGTATAATACAAATTTCCCAGCTGATATATATAAAGCAACAACAACAGTACCAAATTATTTCCTTTTTTTACTCCTTCTCTTTGTACTGTAGGTGAGATGAACATTATTTTACCCATTTCAAGAAGAAATGAGAAAGGATATGATGTGAATGAGATGTCATCCCAGAGTAACTGGGCTAAATGCCAAAAACAGAATCATTAGATATTTATTTGTTTTGACTAGACTCTTTTAACTCCTTTTTCTTCTTCCTTTCTTCTCTCTAACCATAACTTTGAGTTTTAAGTGTTCATTGTTTATCCTCTCCTTCTAGAAAACATTACACTTAAACTAAAAGTATGTGTGGCTTGGGGATTGAGAGCCAAAGAAGATGTTTCTCTCTTAGACTTTTTTCTGGAATAAGTTGGTGTATTTAGACCAAAAACATAACTCTGAAACTAGAAGTCTGAAACAAATCAGAAGACTCATAATTACTTAATGGCCATGCCTTTGTTTTTAAGAGATTTGGAAAATAAAGCTTATGATTTTGGTCTTCTTTATCGTAACTTATCCAAAGTATTGTCTTCTTCGTTCTTTCTGTGATTTATCTTAAAATAGGCAGGGAATTTCTTTCAGTATTAATGTATTTATTTTGTCATCATGTAAGAATTCCTTGTACACCATCAAACAACATAACAAGAATTTATTAAATTTTTAGTATATACTAGGCACTGTCCTATGTGCTAGACACAAAAAGACTAGTGAAAGCATCTCTGCCCTCAAGGAGCTTAGTTTTGTGAATTATTAAAGAAAGTATTATTTCCTAATGTTTCTAATTTAAATGATATCAGTACACTTTAAGTTTTTCATCAATTTAACAATTTTTATTAAGTAATTACTAAATATAAAACACTATACAAGGCTCTGTGTAAAAAATGTGGGGAGAGAAAGATACAGCCCCTACCCTCAAGGAGCTTTTGTTCTAGTGGGGAGCATGCATTTGTACAAATAGGCATAACTAAAGGCAAGTTGTGATAATAGAAAAAAAAGAGAATCCAAAGTCCACTTGGAAAGCTGAAAGAGGGAAAGGACACATGTGTAAGAGCCATTAGGGCATGTTTTGTTGGAGAGGGAAGAAGCACCTGAAATGAGACTTAGGGGAAGTTTTAGTATTATCTCTACCATAGTGACTAGAGAAGTTTGTAGAGGTTTAAGAAAAATCAAGGCCAAAAGTCAGTCCATCTAACAAAAATGATTCATTTTTATAATTCCAACCTTTTCTAGTCTTTTTTTCTGATGTTTGTGAGAGTTTATGTTTGAGCGGGACAATCTGTTTCAACATGAAAAGGACATGAAGTTTAACTCTCCAGATCATTCAAAGAAAGAAGAAAAAATAGAACACCTTTTCTTTGACTATTCAGATAATTGAGGCAATAGTGGGCTTTTTAAATTTAATTTTTTGCTTGGATAATCTGGATAATTGCCTCAGCTTTCTCCTTCTCTTCATATAAATAGACACAGCTTGATGATTTATTCAGTAGGTGGTTACTTGTGCTTCCTTTGAATGGGGCCATGGAAAAGTGTGAGATAGACACTGATAAATGTTGGGAGAGTCAATGCCAATTTTTTTAGTCAAATAAATGTGTGTGAATGTATGACAGAGAACAAACTTGATGAATCCTTAAAACTTTGCAGGATTTCCTTTTTGTTAGTGTCATGAAAAAAAGAAGCTGAATAATGATTTTATTGATTTCAAATTTTATTATAGAATTCTTACAAAACAAAAATATTTGAATCTGACCTTACATATAGTAGGGAAACAAGGGGAAACATGCTAAATTTAGCAGTTGAAAGCACAGTGAATAAATTTCTTTGTGGGAAAGGGCCAGTTATTTTACTCTCTACAACTCTATAACACATAAGTTAAAACTATCCAAAGGTAAATTTTATATCATTTATATTTCTCCTGAAGTTCTGAGAAAATGATTCTCTCTTTTATAGTGGTGGTGAATACTCTAGTAAAATAAACCAAGAGCAATAGTAGTAAAGGTAAATTCGTTTTTAAAGGACGAACTTAAAAATTCTGTGACAAATGCTGATTCGTTCCTGTTTGTATATCACATTTATAATAGTCAAATATTTTCAACATTCTCATTCGGCATGTAAGAATAATTAAAACAGGTTTCATATGCTTGGATTTTGTCAGGGATGACATTACAATAATTTAATGTTGAGGAAAGAGTGAACCTAACATGATATCATGCAAAGGATAGTGTCAGGAAAAATGATATTTATGGGGCTCCAGCATTAACTTAGCAGTGGCTCTCATGTTCCATGGGAGATGCATTTGTAATATTTCTGGATAGCAATTAAACCTTCAAATACATAATGTGGAGAGGAGCTCAAGTTGGCTTCTGTCAGGAGCTCAGTAGTTACCTGCCATGTCATCAATGGTTTACCATGCTGCTTGGGGCAGCCCCGTCTTCAGTACATCAAAATATGAGTGTGGTGGCTTCATTGACACTATGGAGAATAAAGATGTAGCATTTTCTGAGGATATGTCGTCAGCTGCTTGTGTCATCAGCTAAGCAGTTATCTAAAGGTTGAAGTTTTGAGTTCTGAATGGAAATAACGATAACAGCTTGATTTTTGGTGGAAGTAGCCAACATAACTCTTTCCTTTTAAGGGCTTAGTACAATAGTTCTTTTGAGCAGTTGATTCTTGGATGGCTTTCTTTATTTTTTTAAAGTTTTTAAATTTATTTTAAACTTAAATACCAAAAGAAGAGAAAAAAATTGCCATGTACACAGCAGAACATGAGAGGATTCAATATAAAGTGATATGTTTTCCATTTCAAGAAAACTCGTGTAATAAATACTCCATATCATTTTCAAAGTTGTCCATCTTTTCTTTGCTTCCTTGTAGGTTTTCCTTTGTCTTCTTCTGTATACTCTTTACTTTATTTTTCTCCCTTCCCTGCCCCCCCCCCAGATGGCTACAATTTGTATGTGGATATGTGTGTGCATACACACATATATACACATAGGCATATATATTATATACACACATATACGTATACATAGATATCCATAAACATACACACATATATACACACATATACACTCAAATACATTTATGTAAGGCTTATGTGTTATGCTTATTTCTGCTTGTCATCTGCTTCATAAGTTCAAATCTTTCCATATTTTTCTAAATGCACCAGCATTTAGAAATGGGATAGCATTACATAGATTAGATAGGTAAAATTGTCATTTAAAAATTATATTAGCTTTACCTACCCAGGTAAAATAAACATTACTTCAATTATTTAGATCTAAATTTGTTTATATAAAAGGTGTTTCATGTTTATATTCATATAGTTTCTGCACCTATTTTGGCAGGTATATACTCACATTTTTTAATAGTGTCTAGTTATTTTATATGATCCAAATACAGGGATTGGGGACCTGCAGCCTCAAGGCCACATGTGGCCCTTTAGGTCCTCAGGTGTACCTTTTGACTGATTCCAAACTTCATATAACAAATCCCCGTAATGAAAGGATTTATTCTGTAAAACTTGGACTCAGTCAAAAGGCTGCACCCAGGAACCTAGAAGGCCATATGGGACCTCAAGTCCACAGGTTCTCCACACCTGGATTCTAAAACTATTGATGGATATGGCTCACATATAGTGTAGTTTCCCTGTTTTTCTCTTTTGACTAAATCTGATTTTGGCTTTAACTTTGTCTGAGATCATGATTGCTATCCGTGCTTTTTTACATAATAAATTCTACTCCTGACATTTATTTTATGATTGTGTATATGTCTCATTTTTATAGCATTTCTTGAAAGCAACATATTGTTAAATTCAAATTTTTAATGGTTTTCATTTTATAGGTAAATTCATCCCATTCACGTTTTCAACTATAATTACTTGTATATTTTCTTTCTTCTTTACTATCCTTCTCAGTCCACCCCTATCCCTCCTCATTTGTCTATTTTACTTCTACACATTACCTTGCCCTCCTATTGCTTACCCTACCCCACCTCCAGGAATACCTCCCTTATCTTTTCCCTCTACCTTATCTCCTTTCTTTCTGAATTCAGAAGATTTTTATCCTTTCTAAATATTTATATTGTTCCCTCTTTATCCTATTCCCATTAATCTACATCACCTTCTATACCCCTGTTATCGGATTCCCTATCTTTCCCTTAACTTCTCCCCCTTTTTATGCCCCACCCTCTTATTTCTTTCTGAATTTAGAAGACTTTTATACCCTTCTAGATATATAACCCATTCCCAATGAGAGTAGAGTTCCAGAACTACCTGCCCTCTGGTGACTTGCACGGCCCTCCTTCACTCAAAACAAAGTTATGTGTAAGTCATGTCATTATTTCTTTGATGGCATAGTCTTCTTAGGCAAAGAAGGATGAACACACCCTCTTCCCTCATCTAAGTCCTCTGTATGTGTTCTTCCTCTTATGCCTCATTTGTATGAGATAATTATTATTTTTACCATTTCCTGCATCATTTTGCTTTTTAAAATCACATCACACTCAGCTCTTACCCACTCTGTTTTTTTAACTACCCAGTTATTAATGGCATTCTTAGACATCCAGTTTTTGTTTCCATATACAAAAATTATATAGTTTCTCCTTATTGAGTCCCTTGTAATTAGTCTTTGATGTTTCAATGTCTCCATCTTATATGTCAAATTTTCTATTAGGTTCTGGTCTTTTTGGAATAAAATCCTGAAAGTCTGTCAGTTCATCAAATGTCCTTCTTTTTCATTCAGAATTATACTTACTTTTGCTAGGTATAATATTTTTAGCTGTAATCCCAGTTCTTTTGCTCTTCCATATATAGTATTCCAAGACCTATGGTCTTTTAGTATAGCCACTTCTAGACCTTGTGTTATTCTAATTGTGGCTTCACCATATTTAAATTATTTTTTTTCTTTTTTGCTCATAATATTTTCGCTTAACCTGGGAGTTTCAAAACTTGGCTATGAAACTCTTGTAGGCTTTCCTCTGAGGATGTCTTTCAGGTGGTAATTGGTGGATTTTTCCCTACTTCTACTTTCCCCTCTTATTCTAACACTTTGGAACAATTTTCTTTAATTATTTCTTATATTATTGTATCAAGATTTTTTTGATCATAGCTTTCAGGTAGTCCTGTTGTTCTTATGTTTTCTCTTCATGATCTGTTCTTTTATGTTTCCCATTCTCTTCCATTTTTTCATTCTTTATATTTTGTTTTAATATTTCTTGGTCTCTCATAACTTTGCTAGCTCTGCCTTGCCCTATTCTAATTTTCAAGGAGTTGTTTTCTTCTTTAAGATGCTGAATCTCCTTTTCCAGTTGACTGACTTTCTTTTCATGCACTTCTTGTTTTTCTTGGATTGTTCTTACTTTAAAAAAAAATTTCCTCAGTCTTTCTCTTTTGATTATCGAAGTTTTTTTTGAGCTCTTCTATGAATTCTTTTTGGGCCGGTGACCATTTAACATTACTCTTTGAGATAGGAGAAACTTTTTGCTTCAGTATCCTCTGAATATGAACCCTAGTCTTCTTTGTTCCCACAGTAACTGTCTATGGTTGAGTTCTTTATCCTTTGACTACTCAATTGTTCTTAAATTTTTTAGCAGCTTCTTATAACAATCACCTCTAATGCTGAACTCAGATCCTTCTTACTCTAATTTTTTTAGCTTTGTCCTGGGCCCAATTTCTTTGCTCCTTTCCCCCTCCAAGCCACATCTGGGGCTCCCTCCAACTCCCCTACGCCCAGCACATTATGCTGGAAATACTCTTGATCCCTGAGAACCCTTATGACTTTCAGTTCTCCCCTGTGGCCTGGAATTGAAAGCACAAACTCCATCCTCCTGCAGTACCCACAGTCTTTAGTGTCCCCTCCCCATTCCACCCCTCCTTCTATACTTACTGGGTCTGTACTGGTTCCTTCTTGCCCAGGGCTACATCTCAGCAGCACAGCTGGGCCTGGCGTCCCCTGTCAGCAGAGCCTCCCTCAATCTTCTCTACTCAGATGCCAGACTATATAGGAGGTGAAAATTCCTGTGGTTGAGATCCAGCCTACTTCCCAACCCGGAGGCTTCCATGGCTTGCCATTTGCTGTTTAGAGGAGCTAGCCTGGAGGTGTTTACATTTCATTCCTGCAGATTTCTTCATAACTTCTCCAGCTGTCCCAGGAGGACCACTCTTCTGTCCCACCTCTTGCTTATTTTTGCCATTGTTGGCAAAAGTATATGTGGCTTTGTTGACCCTAAGGCCTAGTTTATCTGGTTTATGGAAGAAATCTAGAGAGCTTGGAATTTTCTGACTTACTCTGCCATCTTCCCAGAATCCTTTCCCCTTTTCTTCCTTAAACCACTTCTGTGAAACAAAAGCTGCTGTGGAACAATCCTACTCTACCCCTACTTCTCCTATTTGTCATTCAACAGACAGAAATACTAACATGAGTGAAAAGACTGGTGATACTTTTTGTAAGGTATCATGACTTAAACCATGAGTAAATTATTTTGTCAGAAGCAAATCTAAGATCATGAGTTGGAAACTTTTCTCTCCAAAAGAGTTGTCAAGGTTTCATTCCTACTTTCCCTGAAGGCAAAGTATGTATGTGGGAGATGGACAGCCAAATTTATGTTTGTATAGGGCCTGATAGAACCCTGTTTAGGCGCACTGGAGAAGTATATTGCCTAACTTCTCAAGATCATGGTAGTACAGGCAGGTGCCCAGAGGGAGGAACATACTGCAGGAGAAACAATTACTGAGAAAAGTGATTAGAGAAATCTGTCTGGACTCTATTTTTTCCCCTCCTTGACAACGCTGCCATCCTACTCCCACCTCCCCCATCAAATGACGTAAAATAAAATCTTTCAAGAGTTGTTCTATTATAATACAAATAAGCCTAGGAGAGGTCATACTGTATACTTTATCAGTTATCCTAGTTATTAACTATGATCAGTTAAATCTTATCAGGGACTAAGATGAATGCAAAGAAAAAGGAGAATCATAGGGGCACAGAAGAGAAGAGTTATTAAAACTGGATGAATCAAAGTGGGAAAAGTGGAATATACCAAAGATAAAACTGTTTATTTCAGATTCTGAGGGCTTAGGAGAGGTCTCTCTGGAAAACCACTGTGCTATTCAAAAATTCATCCCTTTGGTACATACCTATAGATGAATAATACCTAATGTAAACCATATCCTATCATAGGAAATGATCCTGTAGGATCCCTCTCTACCCCTCCGTCAAGCGCCATTGTAACCATTGCTATTAAATCCTGGTTGCTTACCAGAAAGCATTTTTCATGTAGCCAATGATTGCTGATTCACTTAAACCAAAGGCATAATATCTTAAGTACTTTGTTAATTTAAAAATAGTGCTAAAAGTTCTACTGTGAGGTTCCTGAGAACGGGAATTGTTTCATTTTTTTTGTATTTGTATTCTCCAGTCCAGTGTTTGGTATGGAGTAGGTGCTTCACCAGGGTTTATTGATTGATGAAAGGCCTGTAACAATAGCCAGGTGTTAGGAGACACAATAAACTAACCCTCAAGCTCAAATTTCTCTCTGTATGCTACATTTGTTAATTTGTAATAATAATTCCTTTATTTGGTTATAAACTGTATCACCATTCTTTGCTTAGTTTAAACCGTTTGGTATTTCTAAAAATAATGAATGAAACTGAATGAAAAGATTAGCATATCTTTCCATCTGAATGGCTATAACCTGTTTATGTGTCATATGACAGCTATTTCCAAGTGCAAGAAAATCAGATAGATATTAGTTGTTATCTATAGCAGTCAAATGACAATTTCTATAGTACATATACAGTGTTACTATATATTCTTATTAATATATTAGAGTGGTTTTAGTTTCGATAAGTAATCACTGAAATTTTTTTTAGTTCTCTATGTGGAGTTTTTAAAAGTATTTGGATGAAATGCTTAATATGATAACAACTGCTAAAATAATTATCATCAGAATGACCTTTTCTGGTGATAATTTGACAGATACTTGATGGACAGCATTCTCCTTTGCTTGGCCAACCTTTTATTATCTCTTAGAAAATGAGAAGATTGTAGCCTAAAGAAAACGATAAGATTCTTAATAGTCATTTGCTGAATGTCTCTTGTCATGCATATCTGTACATTTTTTTTAAAAATCACCTTACTTTCTCCTCAAGTTATTTCTCATTACCTGGAGAAAGAAGTTTTCTGTAGGGAGATTTTTCCAAAACAACAGAACAGATGCTGAATCAAATTTCCCTAGTGTCTTGAGTACTCCCAAGGCTACTAAGCAGAACTGGTTTTGTGTATTAAATAGTCCTACAGTGTCCTCTAAGAGTTAACACAGATTCCAAAAAGTACCTAATTTACAGCTGGGAAGTAACTTCAGTTCAGGAAGAATCTGGCTAAAGGTGTGTCCCAACAAAATGGTGGAGGGAGGAAGGGATTCATTTCCAGGCAATAGGGAATGGAATTAATTTGTGATTTATTTTTAAATTTTGTTTCCTCCTAGTAACAGACATATTTAAAAAGACTAGTATTTCCTCTGAGAACAAAATCATTTTGGAAAATATTTTCTCTTCATTCAAAACAATGTTTTATCACCATTTTGAAGACTTAAAGATTAATAAAATGTGAACACTTTCTTCATTAACATTTCCTAAAAGAAATACTTTTAAAAATTAACAGACAGATCTTATATCAAAGCAGAGTTTAAATACTTTTCAAGAATTTGTCCTCCAAATCCCACCCCCCTCCCACATTTTGTCCCAGCGTTCTAAGACACTGAGACCTCTTGGCAGAAGCAAAGTGTCTCCTTCTTCCAAGTCTGTACAGGGGGGAGCTTAATATTTTTGTGTCTTTTCAGCAGAACTTTAATACAATGGAAAGCTTGCTAGATTTGGAGTGACCAGACCTAAGTTTAAATGTGGGCTCTGGTCCTGTGACCTTGGGCAAGTTATTTCAGTTCTGTGGACTTCCTTTCCCTGTCCAGTAAACTGGATGTCATCTAAGGGTATTTCTAGATCTAAATTAGTTACCCTATTGTTTTTGAACATGAGAGAGAAGAGGTTAGAGAATGTGACTTTTGTTCTGTGAATAGGTAGCTTTCATTAAGATAGTTTATTATCCAAACCTTTAGATCTCTCTATATCACAGAGACAGGACTTCAGAAATGAGACACAGGCCAGAAGGAAGAGAGAGGGGGGCAAGTGATTAGAGTGATAAGGGGGTCTAGGAAGAAAAAATGGTAATGTAAGCATGGCCTGAAGTGGAAATGCCATGAAGATTTGACTGAAGAAATTGTGAGAACTAGAGGAGAATGCGGATAAAATACTGAGAGAGGGAAGCAGAAAAGAAAAAGATGTAGAGAATAAGGAATCTCAAAGAGAAGAGGGAATGTAGCCATGACTGGAAACAGAGACAAAAATCATATGCAGAAAGATACATGTGTTCAGTTGTGTTCAATTCTTGGTAACCTCATAGACCAACTGTCCATAGGATCTTCTTGGTAAAGATATTGAAGTGATTTGCCATTTCCTTCTCTAGTTTTATGCAAACAGAAGTTAAGTGACTTGACCATATAGTAAGTATCTGAGGTCAGATTTGAATTCTGGTCTTTCTGACTCCAGGCCAAGTGCTCTACCTGCTGATCCACCTAGCCGCTCCAGAAAGATGCATACAACTGTTTAATTCAACTCATGTTTAGGACAGGCACTTAAGTGCCTCTTCTGCTATGTACAAAGCTTTCATCAGCTGTAGATGATGGGGATGCAGAAAAACATTCAAGATACTTCCTGCCCTCAAGAAACCTACCTTCTGTTATGGGGTACAATGTTTATAAAAGTGAGTGAATATAAGGTGATAAGTCTTGTGCACAGAAGCTAATATGAAATAGACCAGTTCAAATCCTAAATCACAGTTCTTAAAGTATTTCTGAATCTCCTTATCATCTGTATGTGGAAATCATAAGTATATATGAACTTCATTTTCTAAAGTCAGATCAATTTTATAATTTGACAGACTACTCAAGAGGAAAATAAAACAAAAATCTGTTAGTAGAATTTAGAGATTTGGAAGCTGCACTTCAAATCAGAATGTTATCTTTAATGGAGAGTTCTCACCAAGCAAAAGTGTGAGGTTTTGAACCTGGATATCTGGGAGAATGCTGACCATCAACATAAACAGGGAAGTTAGGAAGATGATCAGATTTTCAAGGAAATATAGTGAGCTGATCATGATTCATTTGGAAATAGCTGGCAGTTAGAAATCAAGTCCTAGAACTTGGGGAGAGGGGAAGAATACCATTCCAGTCTTTGGATACCAAAGATTCTCTAAGATGAGGAAAAGGAGAAGGGAAATTATAAAGACACAAAAGTGAGAAAAGGCAGTATTGGAATGAAAGGACTAAAGAAGGAGTTTTGGGAATCACCTGCATAGAGGTGAAAATTGAAGTTCATAGAAGGTAGGTATCTCTTCAGGGGAGCATAGCATGTAATATATGAAGAGGAGAGGACCAAGGACAGAGATTTGGGGAAATCCTATGGTGGGGTAGAGGGGCGGGCAGTAGGAGCAAGAAAAAGATCCAAGGAAAGAGACAGGAGACTTACCAGATAGGTAAGAGAACCAGAGGAGACTATTCTGGAATACATAGGAGAGAAAATATCAAAGAGGAGAAAATGATCATCAGTGTCAGATACCACCTAGAGAAGAGGTATGAGCCTTATTTTATGTAACCCCATAAGGTAGAATGTGACCTATGAGTAGGCACTAGAGACATGTTTTGGTTCACTGTGAGAAAGAATTTTCTAAGAATTCAAGCATTCCACCAATTGAATGAATTATCTTTAATATTATAAGCTCCCTCACCATTGGAAATCTTCATTTAGAGCCTATTGTGGAAGAAAAGTTTTCTTTTGTTTGGGCTTTAAGAGAGATCAGTAAAGTTCCTTCCAATTCTTATATTCTATGATTGGGTAATATGTTATTCCATTAACCTAGTCACTAGAAAGAGATGAAAAAGCATATAAAACCAGAGAAAGAGTTTTATTTTCTCTGCCAGAGAGAGTACATTTTAAACTGTCACTTACAAGAATTTATGCTTACTCACTCCCCTTCAGAAAATTGCATGGGATTTCCATGGTTTCATTCATTCTAAAATTCATTCATGAAATAACTTTGTTCAACCTCACTGTGTGTTTCCTTACAGAGGTACTATTTAAAAGAGTTTTTAACTTCATGCACATTATTTTTCAATCTTTTTAATATTGCTTAGAGTGCCACCTCTTTTCTATCCAGTAGAGTTAAGGGCATGTTCCTATTGTATTTCAAGCTAATTTTGGCGTATCAACCCCACCAACCATTCTCCTTTATTTTCTGTAAGTTAAAGTATTCCTAATTGCCCTAATATTCACTAGAAAACCATTGAAGATGGAAGTGCTCTCAGTTGAAGATGAGTATTTCAAGTGATAAGGATAAAAAGCAATGGAGAGCTACTTGATTTACTTAGAACCAATTCAGGAGCAAAGTAGAACAGGATACATTTGCCTAAACTTTTAGAATAAAAGGATAAGATTCCTAGCATACATTTAGGACCAGGAAGACACTTTTCTCTCAATAGACTAGTGTTCAGAAAAGTATTCTATTTCTTCATAGGATACAAGAGCAAAATAAGTCCCAAGACCTTTATAGCCATGGATTTGAAGAATTGTGTCAGTGAGGCATAAAGCCGCTTCTAAACTAAAAGCCAACTTTTCTCATCTTGCCCTTTCTACCTGGGTAGGAAGACTGTGCACTCAAGGCCAGAAATACAGAATAAATCTGGAAGGCATTTTTGTGTTCTGCTGCTAATAACTTTATTGGAACATTGTCAGATAAATCACCCAGACCAATTGGATGTTCTGTCCTAAAGAATTTCTAGACGGTACAAGAGGAATAATAAACTACCCCCTTTCTCCTCTCTGCCTCCTCCAACAAACAGGAGTGGTGCTGTGCAGTCTGGCTGGTTATATTCAGCTTGTTAAATTGTGCTTTCAGTCTAGAGATGGCCTTGCGTCTTGCACCAAGTTAGGCTGCTGAGGTGACACATAAAACTTTGGCTCAATATTTATTGAGTACTTGTAGTGTGTTTGGGCCCAGACAGTATACTGGGCCCTGAAAAGGTTTCTGTTGAATTATTCATTTTTTTAAAAAATGATTTGTATTTCCTTGTCATTCTCATTAGCATAATGTGTCCTTAAATGTTCCGAGTTCATTGTAATATGTACTTTGGGAAGAAATTTTCATTCCACTACCTGAGCAGTCAAGGCATTATATAGGTTCATCATTGTTCTCACTACATTAAATTCCACAATCAGTTTCCTTTTGAAAATTTTAGAAAAAACCTGAAAAGTATGTTAAGCAAAATGAAACAAATTATTATTAGAAATACGCATCTAAGTTATATAGATAGTCTTAAAAATGTAACCACTTGGTGATTTCTTTATGTGCTGTTTATAGCTAATGACTAGATGCTTGAAATAGTGGACCCCTACCTCCAGAGGTGAAGCAACGTGCTTCCAGACCATGTCCTCTTAAACAATGATGATAAATCAATGATGACCCACTCCTAAGGAGGTCTCATCCCTGTTTCAGTCTGCTTTGAACAATGATTTTTCATTTAATTTTGTCAAGAAAAGCAGCCCCTGGGTTACGTCTTCTAAAGAAAACCAACTTGGTTTCATTCTTTTACTGGACTTCTAATCCCTGGAAGTATCTAGCCACTTTGAGAGCAGCTGTGTTCTTGACTTCCTTTCCACAAGCACCAGCCTTTGTGAGAACAGTTGTGGAGACCTCTCTGGTCTGGGATTCACTTTTGGCCCGTTCTTCAACATCATATCCTTTGAGTGAAGATAGCACCTCCTCTGGGCCCCTGGGCCCTCCATGTCCTAAGTGTCTGCTCCTTGGGTATTTGAGAGAGGTCTCATCAGCATTGTGTACTGTGATGACCCCAGGGCGTGGGGGGCCCTGGCTTCCCCTTACCCAGGTGCCATTGGAAATATGGCCCAGGGCTTCTGAGCATTGAGGTGGATCCTGTGCCTGATCTCCCAGTTTGCTGGGTAGACTAAGAAAACAGTTGACTAGGTTGTCTCTGAGGAGCTAAGCAGGACTAGTCAGGATGGTCTCCTTCAGAGGCCCCTTCCCTCCTCCTGGGCTTGGGACTGCTAGTGCACACAGGAGCCTCAAGGGGGTGGCCATGACCTGCAGAGTTCCAGTGGCCCTGAGCTCCCCAGTAAACTGGCCCCTGCCCAGGCTGGACTCCAGGGAAATTCCTGCCCTACCCTACCCTGCCCTGCCCTGCCCTGCCCAGCCACCTGTCTTCTGTAGATCTTTGCCTTCTGCTGGGTCCAGTGCAGTGTTACCTCTGGCTGAACTGGCCACCTCATTCCATAAGGGGCTGTCTAGGTGGAGACTGCTGTGGGGAGAATGCTCATTAAAAGGGTCTTATTGATACTTACATGTGGAAAGCCTGAAAAAAAAAAAGATTTTTTTCTTGTGTTAAAAAAAAAATACCTAAAAAAAAGCAGAAAGCACTTTCTCAATTTGGCAATCTAGACTAGATTTCAAAGATGGAGAACAGAGCTATATCAAGCAATTTCATACCAAGATTTATTTTTCAGGGTTGGAGAAGATTTTTCTGAATACTTACCAACACTTAGGGCATGCCCTCCTAGCTCTGATTGTGTGATCTTGGAAAATTGTCCCTTGTCTCAGAATCTTATTTTCCTCTTCTGTAAAATGAGGGAATTGGATTAAATAATCTCCAAGGTCCCTTTGGGCTCTCAATCTGCAATCCCAGGATGCTGTGTTAATTATTAAAATTACTCCCTCTAGGTCTGAGATGTCCCTCTCTTCTCTTAGGGCTCTTCTGCTCTATTCTTAAGGCTAATGCTTTGGGATAAGAATATTTAATCATTTAAAGAGTTGTTAATATGGCATTACAAAAAGTATCTTATAAATCCTGGTCATACGGACCCCTTTCCCTGAAATGTTCATTTCCTCTCAGAGTATGCAGATGAGGAGTCGCCAAATAAAAGTTATTTTTAAAATAAAGAAAGAAAATATAATTTTTTGTTGGAAAAAAGAAATGAAATCTGTATCTGCATTTCGATTCAGGCCCCCAAGCCTGAATAGTAGCTACTTTTCATAAAATGGTCTTATACTAATGTTATATCACTCTTCACTATAATGAGACTTTGATTTGTATCAGTATCTTGAGAACTTGGTGACAGTGCTAAGGTAATAAATAATATGAGAGCCAAAGGAAATGAAGCGAAATGGTGGGAATGCATGTCCTTTGTGCAAATGCTAAGTTGCCAAGGCAATGTCATATCAATAGTATTTTCATAAATTAAATTAAGATACATACTGAAACTGAATATCTCATTTCCCTTTATTATCATTTCATGTGTATGTACCTATTAGGAGTATGAACAAATTAGATATAAGAAGCCCAGTCTAAAAGCAAACCCATGCTATTCATTCATTTGGCCTGCAGTGCAATCACCTTCCTATCACATCTATTTCATTTTCTCAATTTTTTCTAATTTTCTCATTTTCCCCGCTGGGTTTCTCTAGCATTGACTCAGATATACTTCCTGATACTATTTTTCTTGACATAGGACTGGGCAACATTAGCCCTACGAATCCTGTTGAGCTATATTTCCACAGAGCCTAAGCTGCTCCATTCTTAGTAAGCCTCATTTGGAAGCTGGATTAATTTAATCCAATAAAGTCCACGATACATTCAAACTTTTTTTAAAAATTCTTATTTGGGGATAGTGTTTGCTTTAAAATGTTAATAAACTCTACAGAGATAGAGCATAGATGGATAAATAGATAACACACACACAAACACACCGCACACACATTCCCCTAAAAATCTCCCATGATATAGTAAATATACTTAAAGAGCATAAGTTCACATGAATTCAAGTCCATCCCTCCTCTTTTTAAGCCAAGTGTTCCGTTCATTTGTTTATATATATCTAAAATGAGGACTTAGTTCTGTCCATCAAAAACTAGTTGACTTTGCTTTCTGTTTTATCAGCCAATAGTGAATCTTTATGTGTATAAAAATGATTTTCAATCATTACATAATATTTACTGGTAGAAATTTTCAAAGAATTTTATAAAAATGAAAGCTTAACTTTTAAAGTAGATTAGGAAAAATGAGACGAAAGAGTAAATAAATAGAAGTTCAATATAAATGAGAAAGTGCTAAGGCAGCTAACATAACCTCAGCAAATTCAGGTCATGGACTGGACAAATTATATTTAATGTACTGAAAGAACAGCTGAATTTAAGTAATTCATCTAGAATACTAAGTGAGTTTCTGAGTGCCACTGTTTTAGGACATTGATAAACAAGTGTATCTGTAAAATGGCAACTAAATTGCTGAAAAACTTAAATCTGTGATCTACAAGGTATCACAAAAGCCTTAATACAGTTTTAAACTTCAGTAGCTTAAATGATTTAAGAGCATAAAGCTGTACTAAGATTTTTGGGATGCTTTAAATAAGGTTTAATTGAAGTCATGTTTATCATGGAGAAGAAAAGATCAGGGGAAATATGATAGTTGTCCTTGGTTTGTCATGACAAAGAGGAGAAAGAGGGGTTAGGCTTATTCTTCTTGGCCCTGGAAAGCATAAGCAGCAAAATTTGGTGGACATTCAAATGAGACAAATTTAGGCTTGATATTGGCGGGGAGTGGGAAACCACCTCCTAACAACTACAGCTCTCCAGAAGTTGAGGGGACTACTTCATGGTGTGGTAGATCTTTCCCACCCCTTAAAAGTCTTCAGCTGGAGGCTGAATGACCACCAGATTGGACAGTTGCTACATACCCTTCCAATTCTATAAGTTCATCATTCTGTGATATTGTAAAAGTGAAGAGATGCCAGGTAGGTAGTTGTACAGATCAGTGGGTTCAGCTCTGGTTTAATGTTTTGTCAGTATCCACTTCGGAGGGGATCTCTAGAGGGTCATCCCATGGATCTGTCTGTAAACCTTTGCTCATTAGATTTTTTTTTTCAAATCAATGACATTTATGTCAGTATTATGAAACATGCTTTTTAGTTATTATTCTCCTTATTTTATACCTGCAGAAATTGAGACTCAATTACTTTTGAACAACTTGTCCAAGGGCACATAGCAAAGGTGGTCAGAGCAGGACCTCGAACTCTTAGTGTATGTTTCTAAATCTGGGGTTTTCCCCACTGTGCTGCACAGCCTAAAAACAGATCTTGATGTTTTCTTTCAAATTCACCCAGCGCATTATTTTCCCAGGAGTTCCTGAGGTAATCCTGAGTAGAAGAGAATGAGAGAAGCTTAGCTTGGCATTCTTCTTTGTGTGTCACTGAGGTTTTCAAAGCCAAATCTGTTTCCTTAAAATTTATATTTTGCCATTTCTCATACTCAGCATTCGAAAGAAGAGCTTTTCCAACACTGACATGTCTTGAGCTTTTCTTTTCATTCCTTCTTATTGAAACTCTCTTGTGCATTGTGTTTCTTATCCTTCTCCACAGCTTTGAACATTTTATTGAGAACCCAGATAAATAGTGTTTCCTCTCCCAGCACAGGTTTCATTCTGCAGAGGAATTTAGAGTCTCAAAAGAGACATGCATTTAATCCGACTAATTATTTATGATATAGATGTTTTGGAACTAGGGTTTTGGATAGACATCTCATGCTTTTTAAATTTGTAATATAAAAAGTAAGTTTTAAGAAAGGAAAAGTGAGGTAGATGCCAATGCAATGCCATATAAAATATAATAATAATAGCTAGCATTTATAAACTACTCTATGCCAGGAACTATGCTAAGCACTTTGCAAATATTAATCTCATTTGATCCTCACAACAACCATGGGAGGCACGTGCTGTTATTATTATCCCACTTTTACAATTGAGGGAACTGAGGCCAACAGAAGTTAGGAATTACCCAAAGTCATACACTGATAAATGTCTAAGGTTGGATTTCATAGCGGATAAATGAGGATGGGGTTCTCAAATTTAAGATTAATCTCCTCTAAGCACTATATCAAAATATGATGTTTGATCATTAAACTAGTAAAAGATCATGATATGCAGTGTCATAAAAATCAATTTTATTTTACCTCCCTATGCATCTAATTTAAACACACTTGTGTATTTTTTTTGGTTTTCTGTATTTAATAGTAACTATTCCATTTTCATTGTAGTATTCTTCAAAACAACATGAAAGACTACACAGTTTCCTGAAAGAAACCATAGCATTGAAATACATTTTTAAAAGTAACAACTTCTGTAAGCTTGGTTTCAAGAAAAGATCATCAAAGAGTATGTTTATCTTTTACACTAAAAAACAAAAAGTTAACTTGGCTGGTTCTAAGCTATGATTTCCCTACTACTTTAGCTCTTACTCTACATTCATTGATCTTACTCACTGACCACTCCTTCATCCTCCCCACCTAATTAATCAATAATTATCCCCCTTTTTTCTCAATTAAGATCCTAATTTAGGACCAGTTTAACTGTCCCTGTCTCCAGCTCTCACCTTACCCTTACCCTCCACACATACAGATAGCCAAAAACCATTATCCTTTGGGGATCATAGTATCCCATCCACGTTGTAAACAAGATTTTTCCCATAATAAGAATTGAAAGGCCTCATGTTTTGATATCCCATGCTGTGAACAAGTTGCTAAGCAGTAGCTTAGACAAGTTCTGACCAACCATCTAAAAAGACTTGATGTTTATACATAAACACAGTCATTTGTTAGAAAGTTGTCTTATGATTTTTCCCAGGTCCCCATTGCCAATTACAATAATAAAAATAATTAAAGTGATCTTTTTATGGAAGTTTATAATTTACAAAATAATTTATATGAACTGTATCTTTTGTTCCTCTTAACCCTACAATTTAGATAGAACCATTGTACTGCCTCCAATTTCAGATGAGTAAATTAAGCTCAGAGCTATTAAGTGACTTTCCAAAAGACACACAAATAGATGAACAGCAAAGTTGGGCTAAGAACTCAGGTAAAGTTCATGTGTTGTTTTCTTTCCAGTCTGTCCCATAGCCTTCCCTAAGAGTAGAAAGAGACACAGGAGTTGGAGTCAAAATTTGGGCTCAAGTGCCAGATCTGCTACAAGACTGACTGGGCAACTATTTTGCTGTTCTGGACTCGTCTCTCTTTTTCTCATCTATAAAATGAAGCATTTGAATTGGAAAATCCCCGCGGTCCCTTCCAGCTTCATAACTTTTCTATGAAAAATTTTAAAAGGGTTTGTATATTTGTTTATTTGCTTGTTTCTGACAAGATCCACCAGTACCACCACTACCTCTTTTATTTTGCTTTTTTCAACATCACTCATCACTTTTAAAAACTTTATGAAACTTTTTCCTGGACATTGAAGCAAGTTTTTATCTTCATATGGTGAAAAAATATAAATTCCTTCCCCCATTATGACATGTGGCATGCTGTAAGATTATTTTGCAGTATTCTTTCTCCATTTGGGAATTCCTGTAATTCCTGAACAATTTTGCTTCTCAGTATGTCAGTGTATATATCAAGAGTTCATCATTCCCTCACTGGGGAAAAGACTTCCAGGCTCACTAAAAGTCAAAATTCTCTAAAATATTTCATTTTGGTGAATGTCTTATAGTTTCTTAAAGATGCTCAGAATTTTCAGGACCACCTAGACTTCTTCCAGTGGTTTTGGTATATCCTTGAATGAAAAAATAAGTTTCATCAGTAAAAAGTACCTTTTCCCTAACTTCAGTATTCTAATCTTTCAATTATCTTTCCCACAAGTGTTTTTTCTTCATAGCTTTTAAAAAAATGTTCTTTTGAAGGTCTTGTAAATTTTTTAAAAGCCTATGCCACATTGTAGAGGAATCAGTAACAATTGTACTAATTTCCATATCCCTCTGAAGATCTTCACTTGTTTTCTGAGGATTAGTCTCTATTTTAGCAATAGTTTGTCCACTCTTGGCATTTGAAAAAAATTTTGACTGCATTGGATACTTTAATGTAATACATCATGCCTTCCTATGGGCTGGAATGATCCATGAAATTTTGATTTTTCCATACCAACATCCATTGCAATATCTTCAATTGTTATTGAAGTGTGCTCTTAAGAGCTACAAGTTCTGCATATTTCCTTTGAGTAATATCCATTCTTAAAAACCAAGAATTAAAAACATCAAAAGAGAGCAATGAAGCACATGTGGTGTGAAATCCCCTACTTAATTGACAGTGAGCTAAATATAATTGGTAGGGAAACTAGCTCTACCTGATTTCATCTGATCAGAATCAGACTTCTGGGTCAGCCTAATGTCAATAGAAGCATAAATGCCATTTAAAAATACTGCTTGACTCAAGAAATTTGCCCATGACTGTAGGCACCAGAAGAAGAATTTAAGCCTGTGTCCAGTACACTGTCCACTAAACCAAAATTATTTAGGTACTTACTAAATAATAAACATCTGTTGGTTTTATTTGGATTTTAAAAATATGGTCATGACTGATGCTGATACTATTTTCTGTTTCACCTCTCAAAACATTTTAAAACAAGGTTATTTTGTGTACATTTACCAGACCCCTCCATGTAACTCCATTAAGTGCTTCTCTCTCATACATGTATGTGTGCATGTCTGTATATACATATATACATGTATGTCTCTGTACGTATATGCTTATATATCCGTGTATGTATATACACATGCATATGTATACACACATGTGTAAACATACATATATTCATAGTGTATGTATATTTATGTGTTTGTATGTCTACACCTACATATATACATACATATACAGACAGACAGATAGACACACAGACTGTCTTTGGGTAAGTATTACAGAACTCAAATAGGACCAAGCAGGTAGCTTTGGCACTGAAGGCATGCACAATAATTTCTTTGGGCTCCTGAATTTTAACATTTAAATTTAAATTTAAATTTAAAAAGAGCATTTGTCATCCTCGTTGGCAGTCAATTGGTACCGAATGCCAACCAATGATACCTGAAGGCCCATGATTAGTGTTAACTAATTTAACATTGAAATTTAACATTGAAAACATTCCAATATATCAGTCAATCCCCAACCAACAGTCATTTATTCAGCACTTAGGGATTCAAAGACAAAAGGCCAACAGTTCCTCCCCTCAGGGAGCTTCCATTCTAATGAAGGGAAATAATGTATACACTGTATGAATGTGTATGCACAAATACACACACACACACACACACACACACACAGATATAAGCTAAGATATAAGCTAATCAGCTCACCTTGGGGAAAAGCTGTAGGACCAGTAAAAGTGGTATTTTGCTATGTTTTGAAGGAAGCCCTAGATTTCAAGAGGCCAGATGAGGTAGAAGAATGTTTTAGATTTGAGCAGTGCAAAGGCACAGAGAGAGTATCAGGTTATTAAAAGGCCAGTCTGACTGAACCATAGAATGCATGGAAGTAAGTAATGTGTCAAAGGAAGGAAAGGTAGAATGTAGTAAAGTGCTTTAAATTCTGTACCGAAGAGTTTATATCTGAGTCTGAGATAATAGGGAGCCACTGGAGTTTGTGGAGTAGAGACATGACTTAGTTGAACTTGTGCTTTAGGAAAACTGCTTTGGTGACTGTAAAATTTGTATGGGAGTGTAGAGAGACAAGTCAGAAAGAACAGTTAGGAGGCTATTGCAACAGATATGTGTATCCCTTGGCATAAGGACAATAATGTGAGACAGATAAGGTATCTAGTACTAGAGATGAAAAGACCAAATGCTGAGGCAGCCTCAGTCCTAAAAATACATCCAGACAATCCACATGGGCCATAGAACAAAAGGACATTTGTCATTCTCTTTGGCAGTCAGTTGGTAACAAGTGTCAGCCATGACCTGAAGGCCCATGATTAGTATGAGAGGTTGCAGACTGTCTTGGAATTGCCCAGGGAATGTCCAGAGGTGGCATAGCAAGGAAGGACACGTAGTCATTGTTGGGTTGTGATCACGTGCCAGTTGCCAGGATAAGAACGTAGAAGAAAATAATGGGGCAGTTTATTGCAACTAGTGATGTTGGCTACAACATATAAAAACTAGGCTTTGCTGTAATTCTGAAATTTGCAGAACGTAGATATTCATTATTTACTTATTTTTTCTCCCCATTAGCAACCCAGTCACAAATGTGGAGACTGAGCAGTTCTGTTGATGTGAATAGGGTTTAGTTCTACTTGCACTTCGTTTTGTTGGTTAATATTACATGTTAAACACCAACAGTTAAATTAATGGTTGTAGACAGTTCAAAAGTAGTGTGATTCTTTGCACCTGATACCCCCTTTCCTTCTCTGTGTCATTACCATTGTGGAAGAGAGGAAACTTGCCTAGGATTTGTGACTATTTTGTGGTATAATTTGTTTCATGGGTAAGCATGGCCAATGAGTTCATCAATTTATACCCCCATTAACCAATTTAAATCTAGTAGCTCAGAGAAGCCATTAGAGGGTGTAGGAGGGTGGGACCCTGTGCATCCTTATCCTAGTTCTATAATGGAAATTAAGTCTATATTTCAATAAAATCAGATCACAGCACCAAATAAAAATAGTACTTTATACACACGTGATAAGTCTATGACATCCCCACTCTGTATGCCTTCCTTCTAGGTAGCTCTGAGCTTCCTGGAATTATTGCTTTAGTGATCATAGCTATTTTAGCTTCACTGCTCTTCCAACTGTAAGTGAATTTATGTCATTCTGAATTCATGATTACATGATGAAACTGTCAGAGGTGTGCTATTACTGGATTCCACCAGGGTAGAATTGTGTGCTTTCCCACATTCCCTGGGTACAGACAAGGAAGGACTTGCAACATTACTGAGAATGGCATCTAACTCCCCCTAAGCAGGGAACTTGAATGCCTAAATTTGAGGTCAGAAGGCAGTGTGCATCAAACAATTTGGGTTATCATCACCTAATTGTTTGTGCCAGCAAATAATCTCCCCATTCTTTATCAGAGTACTGGATAGCTCAACATGTTTTGAGCAGGATCTGAGAATAATCATACTTTTCCTTCATGGAAAAAGAACATTCACTTATTCTCTAATTCAAGAAAGAGTTATTTGGATCCTTCTGTTTGCATAGGACTGCATCTTAGCATAGGAGAAGATTCAGAGGGTCTTATCTTTTCACCTTTACTCTAGGAAAATGCACCTATTTGTCTTTCTCTGCAGATCAGGGTCCATCAGTATTCTGTGCTTTGGACGTAGAAGAATGTCCGAAGTCTTTTGACTTAGTCCCCTGCTTGAGTATTGGTGATACACACTGGTAGATGGACCCTTTACCCAGGGCAGGGGTACTTAGCCTTATTTTATTCTTTAAATATCATGGTCCCTTTTGGTATTCTGGTGACACTATGGCCCTTTTCTTAGAATAACATTATGCAATGTAGAAAATAAAACATATAAGCTTACAAAGCAAACCAAGTATAATATGTGTATGTGTGTGTACACACACAGATACACACACACACAATTAATTTCATAGACTCCATATTAAGAACTCCTGATCTAGCGCTTAACATTAATTCTTTGTATTGAGTTCCAGTATCTAAAATACCCTTCCTAACCTTCTTTGCTTTTTGAAGCGTTACCATCTTTGAAAGCTCAATTCAAAGTCACCTCCCTAGGAAGTCTTTCTTCATCGGGAACGTATGTGAGAACATAACACTTTGGCTTTGGAATCTCTAAAGCATTTATTTTATAGGATTCTTTAACACAGCTAGTTGTTGGATAGCTTCATACACTTTCTCATCCTTGTGACTCTACTAGCCTGAAAATACCTTGAAAAGGGACAGGTTCTTCATCTGTAAAATGGGTATAATAATAGGCCTTACCTCCCAAGGTGATTGTGAGGATCCAATCAGATAATATTTATAAGGGCCTTTGCCAACTTTAAAGTGTCTTCTGGGGGATCCTGCCGGGGCAGGAGGAGGCTAGTAATTGTTAAGCAACTGTCCTTGATGGAATAGGGGGAGAGTATGATATATGCAAGATGCCCTTTTAAGTTTAATTTCCATTGTTAGCATTTTTGCATCACGTAAGTCTAGACAGTCAACTCAAGAAAAGAAAGACTACGTAAATGCTATTATTATTTTCTAAACTTTATTTCTTCTAGTGTCTAGCACAGTTCTGTGCACAAAAGGGATTTAAAGACTTTTTGAATTGACCTATGCCTGCCTTCCTGTCCAGACTTCACACCTTTCCTAGTTTCTCAATCTTGGCCTGACTGGACTTTGATCTTGATTTTTCCT
This sequence comes from Notamacropus eugenii, assembly GCF_028372415.1. Taxonomy (NCBI): domain Eukaryota; kingdom Metazoa; phylum Chordata; class Mammalia; order Diprotodontia; family Macropodidae; genus Notamacropus; species Notamacropus eugenii. The sequence continues at coordinate 301,656,179 of NC_092877.1, forward strand.
CCTTCCTCCATGGCATTTTTTCCATCCACACTGATTCTCTCAACTGCAACTCCTCAATATATGCCTGACTTGGCTCCGTATCTCAGAGAATTTACAAAAGTAGTGAAGTCCAGAGGGGAAACTGGTTTGTAGAGAAAATGATCACTTCAGTTTAAAATCTGTTGATAAGGTGACAGTAGGACATCCAAAGGAAACTGTTGGAAATAGGAAATGAGTTATTCTCACAGTGACACTTAAAACCCTGAGAATAAATGAGTTTGGCAAGGGAGAAAGAATATAGAGAAAGACTAATCCTTGAGGAATATCTACCCTTGGTAGGAGAAAGAATAGGAACCAGAAATATAAACAGAAAAGAAATGGTTTGAGAGATAATCTGGAAACCTGGATGATTTAGTATGATGCAGATCATTGGATGAGCTAGGTCATAGTCAACTGTGCCCTTATGACAGAAAGAATAGTTTTAGAGGTACAAGTGCCATTGAGAGACATATTTTTGTTTGTTTTGTTTTTGTGATGGAAGATTTCCTTTTTATCTCCCCTCTATACTCATCATAGAACATCCTCAGTTAGGCTGTTCTGCCTCCGCACATGCTCATTCCTACCTTCTCTTGGTCTAGTTTCCTCCTTTTCACTATGGTTGGAATGTTAACTCCCACTTAAGTGATGAGACCATTTTACAAGACCTGTTGTCTGACTTAGTTCCATGAATCCTTTTCTCCCTCCTGGTAGAGTGAAAAGAGGACTGGATTTGAAGATAACTGACCTCAGTTTGACTGCCAGTTATGACACTCCATACCTGTGTGTTGTACTGGTGGTTATTTAGTCATTTCAGTCATATTTGACTCTTTGTAACCCCATTTGTGGTTTTCTTGGCAAAGATACTGGAGTGGTTTTGTTGAGGTTCAGGGGTGCTGGGGATCCCAAAATACCAACATGCCGGGTCCTGCTCAAATGAATTCAACATAAGCCTTTTTAAAGTAAAAGAAAAACAAAGTTTATTAAAGATTCACCATACTGGGTTGACTCTTAAGGAGTCTAAGCATTTGTAATGCTTGTATTCCCAAGCCGGCCAGATACCATCTCAGCTAGACAGAGTCTGAGCTGGGTTGAATCTGAATGCCTTCATGGAGGCGAGATGGAACTTAAATACAGAAAAAGACTGTGGGAGGAATCCAGGTGTCACCAAGTAGTCTGGGATCTCAGGGATGGTCTTGATAGATCAAACCCAGGGAGAATTCTGATGGGAGTGGCTGGTAGTCCAGACAATCACAATCCAGGCTGGGCAACTTGGACTTCAAGAGAATGCTAAGAAGTAGGGAATATCAAAAGGATACTAGGCTCAAATAAAGAGAATGCTAAATGGTGATCAGATAGGAAGTATCTGGGCTGAAAGAGATGGAAGGGGAGTCCAAGGAGCCCCCCGAAGGCCAGACTTTCCAAGCTCTTCAGACAAATGTGACAAAAGCCCTCCTGATGCAAAGGGAAAGGTCTTGGCTTGGGCTTGTACCCTTTCAGTTTTGTCATCTCCTTCTCCTGTTCATTTTACAAATGAAGAACTGAGGTAAACAGGGTTAAGTGATTTGCCCAGGGTTACACAGCTAGTAAGTGTCTGAGGCTAGATTTGAACCCATGAAGATGAGTCTTCATGATTCCAAACCCAGTGCTCTGTCTACTCTGCCACCTAGCTTCCCCTAAAATCATGTCCAGCTCTCCATGACTGAATTTGGGGTTTTCATGGCAAAGATACTGGAATAGTTTGCCATTTTCTTCTCCAGCTCATTTTACAGATGAGGAAACTGAGGCAAAGTGAAGTGACTTGCCTGGGGTCAGATAGCTAGTGAGTGTCTGAGGTCAAATTTGTACTTGGGAAGATGAGTCTTCCTGACTCCAGACCTGGCACTTTTGCCACTGCATCACTTAACAGCCTTCCTACATGTGGGATCATAGACAATCCTTAAACTTTTGTAGACATAATTTCTTCATTATAAAATGGGAATCTGTACTACATTTTGACATTTCATCAATTACACATATACACAGCAGACCTATAAGCTCCTTGGGGGCAGGAACTAATTTTCATTTTGTTATTTTATCACCAGAAACAAAATGCTGAAAGAACTTAATAAATGCTTGTTGGATTGAATTGGATTGGATGGAACAAAGAGATCATAAGTTCCTCAAGGGCAGTAAATGTCCATTATACTTTGTATCCTTCACCACAGCAACAAGCATGTAATAAGATTTTCTCAAATACTTGTTGAATTTAATTTAAATGTTGTTGTTTTTTGTTTTCCTAAATTCCTCTTGAGATTTCTTAAATACAAATGCAATATGTCTAACCTAAAGGTGTGGGAAGTTTTTAATGTCATGTTATAAGAAAAATCAATACATATTTAATTAGAGTTTAGATTCTAAATAAAGTATAATATCTGTCATTCACTATTCAGAATACACTCAATATAATTATATTTCTTTCTTTTAAAAATAGTTTTGCTATAAAGTAGAAGATCCTTAATAAATATGAACCTTTCCACAAAGATCAGAAATGAGGATTTTATATGAAGCCATGTATCTAGTATATAAAGCTTATCTTAAATATGTTAAATTTAATGTGGTAGCACCAACTTTGCCCTTCTTTCTGTGCTTCTTTCTGAACTTTTTTCTATGTAGTTTTGAAATGTTTAATTGACATTCTATTTTTTTCTGTATCACTCTCATCAGTCCTTTTACTCTCCCCTACAAGTCTCCCACCACCCAAATAAAAGCCCTCCCTTGTAATAAATATATAGTCAAACCACACAGTTGCTTGGTTGTATCTGAAAATGTATATCTCATTCTCTACCTGTAGTCTGTCAGCTCTCCCAGATTTAGGAAATGTGATTTATCATCAGTTTTCTAAAGTGGTGATTGGTCATTACATTGATCAAAGCTATAAAGTCTTTAAAATTGTTTTCCTTTATAATGTTGTGGTCACTTTGTAAATAGTCCTCCTGGTTCTTCTTACTTTAGCCAGCATCAGTTCACACAATTCTTACTAAGTTTCTTTGTCTTTCATCATTTCTTATAGCTCAATAATTCTCAATCACATTCATATTCCATAATTTGTTCAGCCATTTCCTGGTGGATGCCTGCTTTGTTTTCAGTTCTTTGCTGTTATTAAAAGTAGTGCTATAAATACTTTTGTATATGCAGTGGGAGACTGGCCAGTGACAGCCAGTTTTTATGAGCAGATACAGTGTGCTCAGGCTGATGCAGAACCCATATGGACTTCAGAGCATGTGCAAGTGTTTTGTCACTGTTTCTTCCTTTTACTACATGTTGAAGAAATGCCCTCTTTGATTTGCTGCAGAGGCAGAACTTAGCATACATGTTGAAGACTCCCAGAGGAGCCACTCAAATATATTTCCTGCATGGCTGTATTTGAGTGAAGAGGCAAAGACTGCTCATAGCCTTCAGGTGAAGAGATAGTTGGTTCCAGGATTCTACTCTTCTCCAGCTGGGTTACCATGAATTTATGAGTATAGTGTCCTGTTTTTGCTTCCATCTCTATTGTTTTTTCAGTCTCTGTTATGTCTGTTCTTTCTTGTCTTAAGTGGAGTAGTATCGAAGGTGGAACATATTAGGGTACGAAAGCTTAAAAGGGTTGGGAAAAAAAAAGGAAATGACAAACACTGAAAGGAATGTGGAAAAATTGGGATACTAATGCTTTGTTAGTGGAGTTGTGTACTAGTCAAACCATTCTGGAGAACAATTTGAAACTAAGGGTTATAAAATTATACCCAGCAATATCACTACTGGATCTGTGTCCCAAAAAGATCAAAGGAAAGGGAAAAGGAACTACATGTACAGAAATGTTTATGACAGCCCTTTTAGTGGTAGCAAAGAACAGGAAATCAAAAGAATGCCTTTCAGTTGGAGAGTGGCTGAACAAGTTGTGGTATATGAATGTAATGGAGCTATTCTGTTGTGCTATGTGCTAAGAAATGATGAACAGGCAGACTTCAAAGAAAAACTGGAAAGACTTTTATGAACTGATGCTGAGTGAAGTGAGGAGAACAAGGAGAACGTTGTACACAGTAACAGCCACAGGGTGTGAGGACTGATTTTGATAGACTTAGCCCTTCTCAGCAATGTAAGGACCTAAAATAATTCCAAAGCACTCATAATGGAAAATGCCATCCACATCCAGAGAAAGAACTATGGAGTCCAAGTGCAGAGCGAAGCAGACTATTTTCTTTTTTGTTTTTGTTTTGTTTTCTTTCTCATGGTTTCTCCCATATGTTATAATTTTTCTATGCAACATGACTGATGTGAAAATTTGTTTAATAATAATGTATGTGTAGCACCCATATCAGGTTGCATGCTGTCTTGGGGAGAGGGAGAAAATTTAAAACTTATTGAAGTGGATGTTGAAAACTAAAAATAAATAAATTGAAAACTGTAAAAAAATATGATGAGTAGGATACATTCGAAAAAACCTGAGAAGACCTACATGAAGTGAGCAGAATCAGGAGAATATTGTACATAATAGCACAGTGTCATAAGGATAATCAACTGTGAAAGACTTAGCTATCATGATCAAGACAATGATCCAAGACAATTTCAAAGGACTCATGGAAAAGACATGTTATTAACTTCCAGAGAGAGAACTGATGAACTCTGAGTACAGATTAAAGCATTTTTAACTTAATTTTTTTCTTATTGTGTATATGTGTTTTCTTTTGTAGCATAACTCATATGGAAATATGTTTTGTATGACTGCCAGTTGTGATGTTCCACACCTGTGTACTGGTGGTCGTTTAGTGTATGTATGTGTATATATGTGTGTGTATACACACACACACATATATACACATATACATACATAAGTATGTATGTATATATAATCATTATCTTATGACTTGACTTCTCAAGGAGTAGGGAAGTAGGAGAGGAAGGGAGAGAATTTGGAACTCAAAATTTTAAAAACTTAATATTTTTACATGTAATTGGGAAATGCTGAACAAAATAAATAAAAGTATATTTTAAAACAAGTTTGGGAGAGCCAATAAAAGTCTGAGAGCTGAAATTTATCTCAGAATTTAAAGCCAAGCCAAGCTGATCCACCAGCATAGCATTAAGTTGTAATAAGGACCCAGCCCAGCAGTAGATTAAGCTACTACCAAGACTCTGGGTCCTATGGGAAAGAGTGACTTGTTCATTAGCTATGTTGAATTCAGAAGTAAACCAGTAGGTGTGAATGCTTTGTTGTGGCTGTTCAGTTGTGTCCAATTCTGCATAACCCCATTTGGGGTTTTCTTGGCAAAAACAAGGGAATAGTTTCCTATTTCCTTCTCCAGCAAATAGGGTTAAGTGACTTGCCCAGAGTTGCACAGCTAGTGAATGTCTGGGGTCACATTTGAACTCAGGAAGTTGAGTGTTCGTGACTCTAGATCTGGCAAACTACGCACTGTGCCACCTAGCTGCCCAAATAAGTTTGATCTCCTTTCCCCAAGGACCAAGGTGGTATAGGACCCTGTGCCTCTGGGGGAAATGAGGCAGAATACTTGTGCTTTTGCTCTTTTTATATCTTCTCGTAAATTTTTATAACAGCTAATTAATGTTAATTGGTTAAATGAAACTGTAGGCCAAAAAATTAATATTTAGGGGAATATATCAGATTGTAGGCTCAAGCTGATAGCAATAAAGAAAAGTCCCCTAAGTCCTTGTAGTTACCCTTAGACTTCTGATGAAAAGATGCTGCTAGTCTTCTATGGAAGGTATTGACTCATCAGTATAAATGGGAATTAGGGTAAGAGTTTATAAGAGCTACACACATATGGAACCTTTCCTTCTCTTTGATCCCTCTGTGGGGTTATAGGGATAGTACTAGCCTCACTAGGGCAAAACCATTTGAATAACTTTTTGGCAGTAATTCCAAGTTGCTTTCCAGAATAGTTGGGTTATTCCACTGTTCTATCAGCAAAGAAGTACTAATACCCAGCATTTGTGTAGTGCCTTAAGTCTTTGAAGATCCTCACAACAATCCTGGGAGATAAGTGCTGTTATTAGGTAAACTGAAGTGGATTGATTTGCCCAGAATCCCAAAGCGAGTAAGTGCCTGGGGTAGGATTCCAAATCTGGTCTTCCAGGCTCCTTGTCTCATGCAGTAGCCAATGGACCACCCGGCTGCCTGTCCTCTTACAGACATTCCAGTAGGTTTAAGGTAAAGCTTCAGAATTGGTTTATTTTCATTTCTCTTAAAATTATTAATTTGGAAGCTTTTTACATATGGTTGGATTTCTTCTTTGAGAGACTCTTGTTCATATCCTTTAACAATTTATGTATTGAGAATGAGTCTTGTTTTTATGTATTTATATCAGTGACTGCATACACATGCACACACGTATCTTGGAGAGCAGCTTTATCAGAGAAATATATTTCAAAGATTTTTCCCCAGTTCATGGTTTCCCCACTAATTTTACAATATTCAGTTTTTTTCAAATTAATATATTCAAAATTGTCCATTTTTATCTCCTGTGATCTTTTATCTGATCAAGAACTTTCCATCCATAGCTATGAAAGGTAATTGCTTCCATTCTTTTCTAATTTATTTATAATATGACCTTTACATCTAGGTCATGTATCTCTTTGTAGCTTATTTTGGTATATGGTGTGAGATGTTGACTTAAGCCTGATTTCTCCCAGACTGCTTTTCAGTTTTCCTAGAAGTCTGTATCATATTGTGAGTTCTTATACTGACAGTTGGTTTCCTTCGGTTTATCCAACACTATGATACTCTGTTCAATTCCATCTGGACCTTGTGTATTTCATCTGTGTTAGTTATCCACCTTTTCTTACTTTTAAATGATTCCAAATTGTTTAATGAGATCTGTGAATCATAAAGGATGTAGAGAATATGGGATATATGTGTATATATTGGGAACTATTATACAGAAGCAAATTATGTTATTGCATTGGATTAAATTATAAGACCTTACCTAAGAATTTTAAAAATGGAAATTGAACTTTTAATCTTGGCATGAATCAGCCCTCAACAATTCTGGTATCATCCATAACACTGTGTTTGTAGACTGTGATTTCAGTTCAGGGACAGCAGTCTTGAGTTATCCATAATATTTTCTTCTGTAATGTTTTCCTTTACTCCCATCACCAAATGCAAAAGAGTACTTATTTTGTTCCTGCTACCATCTAAAAATTAGAGTTGAGTAAAGTCAAGAAAACATGGCAGAGGTTAATATGGAGAGGTTAATTGTCAGCAGATGGAAATAATCAATGACCTCCAAATCCTAAGTAAGTTCAGCTTGAGGTCTTAAAGGTGTACGTAATCTAGAAATTTGACCAGAAAGTAACTCTCTACCATAGAGTAGTGACCTTATTTCAGACTGACCAATACTGGAAGCACAGTCAAAGAAATGGGAGAGACTAGAAAACAGCAGAGGAGGAAGATTCAGCTCCTGCTTGATAAGACCCTACAACTTGACTGTTTTTGTTTGCTGCTATTGTTGCCTCAGTAGATGCAGGCAAATATCTACTTTTTATTTTAAATTTTAATTTGTTTTCAGTTTTCAACATTCACTTTTATAAGATTTTGAGTTCCAATTTTTTTTCTTCCCTCTCTCACCTCCCCCTTCCCCAAGACAGCATGCATACAGTCATGTTAAACATATTTCCACATTCATGTTGTGAAAGAAGATTGAGAACAAAAGGGAAAAACCATAAGAAAAAAAAGAGAAAATAATATGCTTTGATCTGCATTCAGACTCCATAGTTCTTTCTATGGATGTGGATAGCATATTCCATCTTGAGTCTTCAGAGCACGGTGTTGCTGTTACTGCGTACAATGTGCTCCTGGTTCTGCTTACTGCATTCAGCATCAGTTCATGCAAGTCTTTCCAGGTTTTTCTGAAATCCTCCTCAAATATCTATCTACTTCTTTAAGTGGAATTGAAAAGCACTATTTTGGAGGCTAAGGTAAAGGTTAAAAGCTGGAGCCTCATGCGGTCTAGGCTCTTGCTTGTCCTCTAGAAATGACAATGTGTCTGTAGGTATTAACCTAAGAGTCTCAAGAATCAGAACTCTTTTAGTAGTATGAAAAATTCATGCCAAAATACCATCTTTCACTTCTTTCTAGAGGTCAGAGAGTATATGGGAAGGTGTATGTTGAGAGTGATCAATTTAGTAGCTATCACCCCAACAAGGGTATTGCCAAGTCTCAGGAAATCAGTCATGGTATACTTGCTAATCCAGGTAAAGAATGAGTTTTCTCAGGAGGAAAATAATCTGTAATAGCTTTCAGCGTTTTGAATGGTGGAAAAGGCACCTGTTCTGCAATCTGAGGACCTGTGTTCAAACTCTACCTCTGACACCTGATTCCTGTGTGAATAGAGACAAATCACTTAACCACTCTGGGTTTCAGTTCCTTTATCTGAAAAATGAAGGGTTTGAATTGGCTGACTTCTGAGTTATACTCCAGCTCCAGAACTAGGATCCTGGGTGTATGTTCCCTTTACCCAAATTAGGATATAAACCCCCTGAAGACAGACATGATTTTTCTTTCATGCCTGTTATTTAATATGAACTCAACAAAATTTTGGTTAAGTATTAGCATGGGCATATCATGAGTAGGCATCTCTGATATCTTTTGTGGGAATGTACACAAGGCATATCGTTATGTGGGATTACTGCATAGAAGCTGCGGGCCTTAAATAAGCGCACTAGATGTTCATTAGCAATGTCTTTCCACACAATCTTTTTCTCTTTTCCAGAACTCGTTTTGCAGCAGCTGATAGCAGAGGTAGCTAGGCAGCACAGTGGATAGAGTGCTCAGCCATGAAGTTGTTTAAATGCTTCTCAATAGAGTCCGACCTTTCATGACCCCTTTGGAGTTTTCTGGGCAAAGGTACTGGAGAGATTTGCCATTTCCTTCTTTGGCTCATTTGGCAAATGAAGAAACTGAGAAAAATGTAGGCAGATGAGTAGACCTGAGTTCAAATCCAGCCTCAGACCCTTACTGGCTGTACAATCCTGGGCAAGTCACTTAATTTCTATTTGCCTCCCTTTCCTCCTCTGTAAAATAGGGATAATAATAGCACGTACTTTCCCAGGTTTGTTGTGATGATCAAATGAGATAATAAATGTAAAGCTTAGCACAGGGCCTGGCACACAGAAAATGTTACCTAAATGTTTGCTGTTATTATTGTTAAATATTGAGGCCCTGGCTGGAAAACATGTTATCTGCCTCACTGCTTTTAACGTGTCACATGGAATTCTTTGTCCTGTCTTACCCTTCACTCCCACCTTTTTTCCTCTCTCTGTTGTTGGACGTGAGCACATGTACGTGCACACCACTTACATGAATGTCCTCACGGATTCACTTCTGAACGCTGGAGAAGAATCCTCTTTTGCCATGAGCATTTAATGATTACTGATGAAGGGGGATGTGAACTGAGTCAAAGGCGGGGACGCTTTCTTAAGTATCAGAAGGTTGGACAATAGCAATTCTGTTTTATAAAAAACAAATTCTTAACTGGAGAAAAGAATAAATTTTCCTAGGCTCATAGACTAGAGCTCAGATATATATTAGAAGTCATCTTGTCCCAGATCTTCATATCTCAGATATGGCTTCTGTTGGCCAATATAATTTAAGTGACTTGTCCAGGGTCATAGTTATTAAGTAGACTGACCCTAGACCCAGTATTCTTTGTAAAACAAACCACTCTCTCCCCTAGGGGTGGTGAACCATTATACTACAATATAATCCTGTCATGCACTGGCCCCTTAGGAGTAGAATTCACCTACAAGCCTTCTTCTGACTATAGTCAATACAATAAGCCTAGTGTTACCTGTACTTATGCCATTGAGCCACCTGATATTTATTAACTAAATTCAGGAGGAATTATTAAGACAATCCAAGAAGCAAGTGACCCTTAGTTTAGGATTAAAATTCAACAACCCTGCTCCTTGGTGCTGCTATTGATGAACTCTTGCATCTTCGAATGTGGACAATTCATTTCCACCTGGACCTGGACCTGGACCTTCCTTCCATATCTACTTGCCCATGAACCTCTCTGCCTCAGCTGACTTCTCTAGCCTTGATCCCTTTCCTGAATAAGTCTGTAGTATCTCTCTGTTAGATTCTTTTTGCTTTGCTACATTCACTATCCTGATTGATCCTTTCTCATAATCCTTCATAACAGGCCCAAAATAAAAATGAAAATTCTACAGTTCTGCAGTTAGCTTCTCTAAGAATGTGTAGTTATATGTTCATATTATCCTTATTCTTTTCATTATTTGCTTAGACGTTACAAAACTAGTTTTAGTAACTGCTACTTTATAGTGTTGTTTTTACATAGGTTGTAATGGAAGATAAAAGTAATAGGAATCTAATCAGTATATTCAGTTAAATTAGGACAAATTATATATTCTCAAGTGTACTTTATAATTGTTATATGAAATTAAGATGAATTATATAGTTCTGAAATGTACATTATGATTTTATACAGAAATATATCATATATAATTTTACCTAATTTATTCTATCAATTCACTATCACTAGTGAATAAATTCACTTTTTTATTTATCTCACTATCATATTAAGTATATCATGTGTATTAATTATATTTAATAAAATAGTGGAATTATATAGTGGATAAACCACATAGTTTTTTCTGTGAGAATTTTATAATACAGCTAATGTGCTTCAAGATGGGCTTGGTTTGAGGAACTATTTTATTTTATTTAATAAAATAATAGAATTACACAGTGAACACACTTTTATTTTATTAAATAAAGCACACAATTTCCTCAAAGTAGGCCCATCTTGAAGCATGCTAGAACTTTGAATTTTAACAGAAAACAAATTTTGACAGATCTTTATGAACTAGGTGAGTGCTTAACATCATATCAACAATTTGATTTTACTGCGTTTGTGATGAGGCTGTGCTGTGTGATAGAAAGAGGACCACATTGGGAGCCGGAGGACTTGAGCATCCTTGTGACAGTCAGCCAATCCCTTCCTACTTAGTTCTCTCATGTATAAATGTAGAGATCAGATATAAAGATCAGTAAGGTACCCAAAGAGTATGCTATGAATCCTAACAGGGAAGAAAAGATTAATTTAGTTGATTTTTATGACGGCCCATGCAAAACTGCATCTTCTAGTCTGGCTTTTCTTCTATTTTGCCTCTTTTAGATCAGTTCTAATTTATCTGAAACTTTTTGGATTTTAGTTTGATGATTTCAGACTCAACCTCTATAATGTTGACAAATCAGGATGAGAGTTTTGGAGAAATTCTTGGTTCTTGATCAAATCTACTTTGTTGGCAGCTTTTTTTTTTTTTTTTTTTTTTTTTGCCTATCCCTGCTCTTGGGATGTTCTTTTTCATATGTGTAGTTTTGCAAATATGTGATTCTTAAACATATTCCTTTAAGTTCTGACTTGAAAATACCCCTTTAAATCAGATTGAAAACAGGAACAAACACCTACCCAAGATGGCTCTTTTTCTCTTTCTCTTCTGCTCAGTTCTTTTTAGCTGCCAAAATGCCCTGCACTGAGCTGGATTCAGCTACTATTTATTTAGATTGCTTGAACTGGAGCTGAACTTGAACCCAATTAATAGCAACTGAACTTGAACAAACTAATGTGAAATCATTACAGGCTCAGCTCCCTGGTCCATTATCCCTGAAGAGATCGTTCAGGAGTACTCCAGGTGCCTTTTCTATGCCAAATCTTGGTGTGATGCCTAATCGGAAACTGTCAGGAGGATTGAGTTAAGTTGCACTGGTGTTAGCTCATTGCTGTGTTTGTGATCACTCTTGGAAAAAAAAATAGAGGTGGTGGTCCCAGTGGGCAGGAATTATATCTGATTCTTTGTTTTGAGTGCTATCTGGCATGTGATTAACACTCATTAACACGACAATATAGATGAAAGTAATGATTATCTAAGGAAGCCATATTGCGGTTTCCCACATTGGATGGGAGATGCTGCAGTAGCAACCCAACGCAGTCAAACGACAAAAAAGAAGAGGCTTGCAACTCTCAGTCTTTCTTTTTACCTTCCCAAGATTTCCTTACTCATTCAAATATGTGCCCTTTGATACTAGCAGCAGAACCTTATCCAAGGTTTAAACATTCTATCATCAAAGATCGTGTTTATATAGAGCTTTAAGAGAATGAGAGTTTCTTGAGAGCAGGGACTGTTCCTTTTGTACTTGTACCCCCATGTAGACCAGTTGCTTCCACATAAGAAATGATTCATAAACACTTTTTGATTAATTAATTGATTGGAAAGTGTTTGGCTTCTATTATCTCATCGGATTGCTGAATAAGGAAATTGAGGAGCTAATCAACTTTTCCAGGGTCATAGAACTAGTCAGTGTCCGAGGCCAGATTTGAACCAAGTCTTTGTAACTTTGAGTCCACAGCTCTATCTGTGCCATGTAGTCTCTTCGTGAGATTGATCCTGATTGTGGGACTCCAGCCACTCACTAACCATAACAGATGAGATAGTTCTCTCCGGTACAGTGTAATAGAAAAATTCCTAGGCTGAGGTACCCCCTCTTTTGGGAAAAATCACTTAACATGAGTGAGCTAGGTAATACAGTGAGTGGAAAGAGCACTATGCATAGAGTCAGAAAGACGTGAGTTCAAATTTAGCCTCAGACACTTAATAGCACTGTAATCCCAGACAATCTGTTTGCTTCAGTTTCCTCAACTATAAAATAATGGATAGTAGCACCTAACTCCCAGGGTGGTTGTGAGAATTGAATGAGATAGTATTTGTAAAGTGGTTAGCAAAATGCCGGGCACATTCTTTCCTTCCTTCCCTTGCTACCGTCAGCTTCATCATCTTTAAAATAGAAGTTTATACTAAATGATCTCGAAGGATCCATCCCAGCTTTTAATTCTCTGATACTCAAATGAAGAAACTTAGATTCAAACGATTTCTCTGATACTTCGTAAGTCACCTAACATTTTAGGGAGAAAATATCTTTAAAATGAATATAATAATATTCACACTGTCTGCCCCACAGGATGATTGTAGGAAAACCCAATTTAATTGATAAAATAACATACAAATGTGAGCTATTATTATTTCTGTATACTGACATTCCTTAGATAAGGGCTGGACTGTTAGGGAGTAAAGGATTTTAGTTAGTTCTCCCTTCTTCAGGGAAGAGTTGATAGCCCCAGTCACTCAAGGGTTTATCCAGGATTTTCCTTTTTCTTCCTAAACAGCAGGTTCATTGTTTCAGTTCACATATTATGGAGCTGATTTATGCCAGGGCCTCCAGGGTGTTAGGCCTGGAAAGTCTATTTGGATTCTGGTGTGGGAGATAGATTGTTGTACTTTTGGTTGTTGTACCGTGCATTCATCCCTGGAAAACCATCCCAAGGTACCTTTTGTTTTTTTTCTGCAAAAAATAGAGAGTTCATTGTAGGGGTATTTTTGTTTAGGTGGGCTCATCAATTTTTTTTAGAAACAAGGTGAAAATGAAGGGCAGGCTGAGAGTGACTTCATGATCCATTACAAGATAATATGATGCAATACAGTTCTTGGACACAGTTGATTGAGGTCAACCAGTTTGTTAGATATTTATGTTTATGTGTATGTACATATGTTCATGTTGGGTCAGCTAAAGTAAATTATGCTTTTTATTGTAGATAAGACAACCGGTCATATTATGCTCCAAAGATACTTTTCACATGTCGGTGAGATAGGTGTTTTACACAAAATTCATATGATTTTTGCAGTGGACGTGATCTGCTTCCCTTGCAACTATACGACTTACATATTATAGGGACTGATTAAATAAGAGATTTCTTGCACTGGGCATGTGGGAAATCCTGCAACACAGGTCAAGAATTATACACATGGGAGACAATTTAAATGCATTTGTTTGACCAAGCACCAAAAATGTCTGAATTTTGGGGATCATTGTTGTTTAGCTACTTTTTGGCAATGAACTATTGGAAGAGTGTGTGTGTGTGTGTGTGTGTGTGTGTGTGTGTGTGTGTGTTTGTCCTTTTAAAAACTATAATCGAGGTCTTAAGCTAAGATAAGGTTAGGTTATAATATGCTCCATCTTTAATGCTTTGGTAGCTAAAACAAAAGGCAATGGGTCAAGATCGAATACCTATAGAAGTTGCATCATTGTGGCTCATTTGCAGACTAATTCAAAGCAGTCATTCCACTGGCTTCCAGGTGAGTGTTCTGGAGCCTATGAGTGGCACTGCCCAAAAGACACAGATTCCTCTGTAACATCACCCACAAGTCATGTAGAATGCCAACAGTGCCCACTAAATCCACCACAAGTCATGAACAACTTTTCGTTTTCAAGCAAGTCTTCTGTCAAATGAGATACTGTTTGTAAAACACATAGCACAGTGCTCCTGGGTGTTACGTAAATACTTATTTCCTCTTCATCCCTGGCAGCTCTTATTTGCCCATATGAATGCTCTCCCTTCACACACACAGATTGCAGTTCCTCTCTGTCATTTATAAGGTAGTTTTTGAGAACTGTTATAGCTGGAAAAATACATCCCTCTTCTAAGTCAGCCAAGTGTAAAGAGTCTTTCAGGCAGCAGACACGTGATCAGAAGGTTCATAGGACCTGCCAGCACCTGTGTTACAGTGGAGAGGCCAGGTCACCTTGAGGCCATAGGAAGCCACTGGAACCAGGCTTCTGTGGAGGAATTCCTAGGCTTCAGCACTTCCTTGAAAAATAAATAACTGTCTGTTAGCAAGGAGAGGAGGGCCAGTGTTGCGTTGGGATTGTTGAGAGAATATTTGCAAAAGTGCCATGAGTTTTTACAGGCAGGACCCCCAGTTAGGAGTGCCCTCTGCCTCCTGAAATTATTTACATCTACTCATCTATTTGCTTACCTGTTGGCGTATGCTCCAGTAAAATATCAACTCCTTGATGGCAGGGGCCAATTATTTCAGTTGTTCCTTTGTATCTTCTAGCACCTGGTATGGTTCCTTGCACATAAGAACTCTGTGTTTGTTTAATTGAATTGAATCGATTCTTTTCATTCCTGAGAGCCAGCAACCTGGTCTAGGTGACTGACACTGTTTCCTTTCTTGAGTTGGGACCATTTCAGTGATTCTTTTATGAGTCAAAAGACCGTGTGCCAGCTAGGTTGTCCAGTGGATAGAGCTCTGAGCTTGAAGTCAGGAAGACCTAAATTCAAAGCAAGTTTTAGATACCTACGTAACATGTTCACTGGGGCAAGTAGGCGGTGCAGTGGATAGAATGTTAGGCCTGCAACCAGAAAAATCTAAGTTCAAATTCAGCTTCAGATACTTACTAGCTAAGTGACTCTGGCTGCATCACTTAACCTCTGTCTACCTCAGTTTCTTCAACTGTAAAATGGAGATAATAACCATGCCTATCTCCCTGGGTTGTCATGAGAATATAATGAGAAAATATTTGTAAAGTGCTGAGCATAGTACCTGGCACATAGTAAGTACTTAACAAATAATTGTTTCCTGCCTTCCTTCAATTCTGGCTTATCTGTGTTGTCCTAACATATTGATTTCCACAATTCACCTTGTATCTGATCCCAGAATCTTGTACTAATGATTTCAATTAGTTTATTCTGGGAATTCCAGTTCTGACTCTATATCCCAAGATTGGTTACTCATCCCAGTCTACTCTGGCATTCTGAGCTAGCTTTTCTCCCACAAACTCTGATCTGTAGAAATCCCACTCTCTGGGATTCCAGAGTGATCATCTCTGGAGGGCTGGGAAGGACCTTAGAGGCCATCTGATTCAGAGCCCTTGTTTTACATATAAGGAAACTGAGGTCCAGAAAGATTAAGGAATTTGCCCAAGGTCACATAGGTAGTAAGCCTCATATATAGGATTTAAAACCAGATATCCACTTATTCCATTCTTTCTGTTGTGCCAATTAGATTTGAGCCCTGATGGCACTTGGGGGATACAAACTGAACCTGTGATTTCTTTGATGTAAGAAAGTGCTTCTACCAATACAAGTCGTCACATTCTATGCAATTCATAGTCTTAGAGTTGCCTAAAACCCTGGGAGATTAAATGATTTTTTTTCAGGGTTACACAGATGGTATGTGTGTCTCTGGTAGTATATAGTAAAGTAAAAATCTGTTGCATGGTCAGAATGCTTGTTATTTTTCTATATATCTAAGAAACTTAGGCTGTTTTATCTTGATTGTTTCTGGAAGCTTGACAAGTTTCATTTATATTACCTCAACAAGATAATACATGTTAAATGACAAGATAAAATTTTATTCTAGCACCACTTTATGTCTGTAATATCAGAGTCCAGCATGACCAAATCCCCATGAGACCTTGGACAAGTCATTCAATGTCCCTGACCTGTAAAGTGAAGAAACCAGGCTTAGATGGTCTCTGAGAGGTCCTTTCTAGCTTCATTCTTCTGGGCTGATTGTGTGTCATGAATGAAGGATATAATCCTAGAAAGAATTTTCCATGTCTAGGACTGCAATGGAAACTGGATATAACTGTTCTCTAAAGATATTTTAAAAGCATATATCTCACTTAGCAGGGCAATTGGGTAGTGCAGTGGATAGAGTGTCAGACTGGAAGACCCATCTTCATGAGTTCAAATCTGACTTCAGACGCTTACTTGATATGTGACCTTGGGCCAAGTCACTTAACCGTTTGCCTCAGTTTCCTCATCTGCAAAATAAGAAGGAAATGGCAAACCACTCTAGTATCTTTGACAAGAAAACCCTTAATGAGCTCACAAAGAGTTGGACATGACTGAAAATGACTGAACAGCCACCATCTTACTTGGTAAATGGAAGCAAAGCATTAGAAGATATTCCACTGTAGCACATGCACTGTGCCATGCATGATGTCGCCAGGTTTTTTGAGGAACATTTGACTAATCCAGCAGGGATGAAGAGGATATGGCACAGAACAACACAGTCATTGTGTTGTCCACAGACTTCTGGAATGACATCTGGGGTGCAGATTTGTCCTTTCAGAATGGGATTGATTTTATATTGAAGATTCATTAATGAGATGTTGAGTGACTGGGCAGTACCTCCCCACACAAAAACACACGTATATTCATGCATATGTAAACATACAGATTAGAAATGTTTGAGCTAAATTTACTGCTGCAAAAATAAAAGTGAGGGATGGCTGGGGTAGATGGGCAAATTTTCCATTTCCACGCCAGTGTGTTTATATAAATGTTTCCATCTTTATGTCTCCACAAGGAGCAGAACAACTTCCGTCTTTTTATCTCTTTTCAAAACTAATTTAAATTTGAGCATTAAAAAGACTGCTTTCTACCATATGTTTGTTTTAGATAAAAAACTAAATCTCTCCTAAACATAAAGGCTTCTGAAATCTGCACTGCTAATACAGGCTTTGAATCGTATGTGATGGTAGTAAGAGCTCCAGAAAATAGCAAAGGACTGTTCTGGGTGATTTAAAACATTAGATGTTTTAGAGGCAACTACTGTAATTGTTTTTGGTTACACTTGTGGTTAATGAAATTAAGCATTTGATGGATAGGCAGCATGGTACAATGGAAAGAGTCCTGGACTGGGTCCTTGGAACCTTGGGATCTCAACCCCAGCTCTGTATTTCATCCCTATGTGCCCTTTGCCAAATTACTTAACCTTTCTTGGCCTCAGTTTTCTTATCTATAAACTGAAGAGAGGTTGGTTTCAATGACCTCCGAGGTTTCTTCCAGCTTTTAAATCTATGATCCTATCATCCTATGTCCTAAGAAAGTAACCTGCCCCTTTAATTTTTCTTTCTCTCTCTCCCAAAAGCACTGAAATCATTAAGAAAAGAAATCATCTAACGTTAAGAAAAAGCAATGATGACTTTGGTTAAGACCTTGAAACATAATTTGCCAGTTGGACCATGATCGGCCAAAAAAAAAGGGCTATATAATCAGAATTTCTTTTTTTTTAAAGGAATAAATGCTTACATATGATGAGATACATCTTTGAATGATATACTTCATTTATATATTGTTATATTCTCATATTTATCGATATACTTTGAATTATATACTTCATTTGGTTAAGACTAAATGTTAGGGAAAGACCAATTCCCATACCCCCTACTCAAGAAACTACATATTTACTGGAAAATGTTATACTGGAACATACAATAATTTTGATCAAAATGCAATTGAATATTTCTTTGAAATAAAAATGATATTTATATATTATCATAATTACCCTTCAAATGTAGCGTGGTATTAACTTTTATTTCTCTGCTTTGTATAAACTCAAAGTCTAAAACTGTTGTATTTTATCTTCCCTTAAGAGGGATATTTGCCACTATTGAGACTGATTGGGGGGTGGAGCCAAGATGGCGGAGCAGAAAGACGCACATACACATAGCTCCGAACCCATAACCCATAGAACGGCTACAGGGAAGTAACTCACGGTGAATTCTGCACCCAGAGGCCACGGAACATTGGAGCGAGGGAGATTTCTGTTCCGGAGAGACCTGCAAACCTCTCGCGGGGGGTCCTTCGCGCTGCGGACTGGGCGCCGGGACTGGGAGCAGAGGGCAGCCCTGCAGTGGCCACGGCACCGAGAGGAGAAGATCCCAGCGGGCTTCAGGGCCGGGATCTCCAGCGGCCACGCGGGTCACCCACAGAGGGACCTGCAAACCTCTCGCAAAAGGTCCGTCGCGCTGCAGACGCGGAGCCCAGCCCAGACCTGCTGCGGCCGCGGCCGCAGCACCGAGAGAAACAGATCCGAGCAGGCTTCAGGGACGGGATCTCCAGTGGCGTCACAAGACCCTCCACCCACAGGTGATGGGGGGTCGGTGAGAGAGTCTCTTTGGCAAGTTGAGGGGGGAGTGGGGTGCCCCCATAATTCAGGCCCCCCCGGGAGGTAGAAGCTGAGAGGCGGCTGCAGACAGGGGCTCCCCAAGTGGGCTGGAGCCTGAATCCATTGTGGAAGGTCTGTGCATAAACCCCCTGAGGGAACTGAGCCTGAGAGGCGGCCCTGCCCCGACCTGACCACCTGAACATAATCTCATACTGAATAGCAGCCCTGCCCCCGCCAAAAGCCCTAAGGCTGGAACCTACATTTGAATCTCAGACCCCAAACACTGGCTGGGAGGATCAGGAGGTGAGGTGGATGTGAGGAGAATATTCAGAGGTCAAGTCACTGGCTGGGAAAATGCCCAGAAAAGGGATAAGAAATAAGACCATAGAAGGTTACTTTCTTGGCGAACAGGCATTTCCTCCCTTCCTTTCTGATGAGGAAGAACAATGCTTACCATCAGGCAAAGACACAGAAATCAAAGCTTCTGTGTCCCAGCCCACCCAATGGGCTCAGGCCATGGAAGAGCTCAAAAAGAATTTTGAAAATCTAGTTAGAGAGGTGGAGGAAAAACTGGGAAGACAAATGAGAGAGATGAAAGAAAAGCATGAAAAGCAGATCAGCTCCCTGCTAAAGGAGACCCAAAAAAATGTTGAAGAAATTAACACCTTGAAAACTAGCCTAACTCAATTGGCAAAAGAGGTTCAAAAAGCCAATGAGGAGAAGAATGCTT
The DNA here is from genome assembly GCF_028372415.1 of Notamacropus eugenii. Classification (NCBI taxonomy): domain Eukaryota; kingdom Metazoa; phylum Chordata; class Mammalia; order Diprotodontia; family Macropodidae; genus Notamacropus; species Notamacropus eugenii. The sequence continues at coordinate 301,675,725 of NC_092877.1, forward strand.
TCAAAAGCAGAATTAGCCAAATGGAAAAGGAGATTCAAAAGCTCACTGAAGAAAATAGTTCTTTCAAAACTAGAATGGCACAGATGGAGGCTAAGGACTTTGTGAGAAAGCAAGAAATCACAGAACAAAGCGAGAAGAATGGAAAAATGGAAGATATGTGAAATATCTCATTGGAAAAACAACTGACCTGGAAAATAGATTCAGGAGAGACAATTTAAAAATTTTGGGAGACTGATTAGGACATGTATATAACAACCTCAAATGCTTTTTGTGAAGATATTAAATAGAATTAAAAACGGAACTGAAAACTTCAGTGCAAACTGAAGAAATACCAACCAGATATCCTGTTCTCCTTTGCATACTAGAAACTTTAAGTTAATTAGTTCACAATATTACTGATCTTCCTATTCCTTAGTAACAACCTGTGAAAACTAATACCTATTAAATATTTGGTTATGAATTAATCTTTCAGTGAAATAAGTTTTCTTGCTGCCTCTTTAAGTATTATACCAGAGGATGACTTGGCCAAGCATATGACATAGATGGGTCTAAAATCAGCATATATGATTTATTAATGTAGTTGTTTCAATAACTCATGTTTCATATTACCCCTCAAGAATGGATCTGGGATGCTACAAACCAGGTCTTCTTTCTAAGGAACTTCAGATGATTCACTGACTCCTCAGGTAGGGTTGAGTCAGGTAAGTGGCTCAGTAGATAGAACTGTGGGCCTAAAGTCAAGAAAACCTGAGTTCACATCCAGCCTCAGACACTTCATAGCTGTTTGACTCAGCAAGTCAGTTTCCCCAGCTGTGAAATGGGAAAAATAATAGTATCAGCCTCCCAGGATTGTTATGAGGATCAAAAGAGAGAATAATTATAAAGCATGTAGTCCAGTGTCTGGCACATGGTAAACATTATATAAATGTTAGCTATTATTATTATTTTCCCTAGGCTCTTCTGAATTTGGAACAATCAAGTAATCAGGAAGCATTTATTAAGCAGCTACTATGTGCCAGACACTGAGGATATAAATGCACAAAAGAAAATTAAAAAATTCTTGCTCACAAAATATGATGATGAAAACAAGTCTCCCTGTATATTTATAAGTATATAATTTTATATAGCATAAGAAATACAATATATACAAAGTAGTTAACTACAAGATATTTTGGAAGTGAGAAAACTAGCATATGGGGATTAGAAAAGGTCCCATGAAGAAGACATTATTTGAATATCCCTTAAAAGATTCTTGGAGGTGGAAGCAGGGAGAGAGTCCATTTCAGGAATATATATATACACACACACACATATATATATATATATGTATACATATATATACACACACACATATATGTATGTATGTATATAAGATGGTTAAGTCAAAGACACAGATGGTCTCAGGAACAGAGAGAAGACCAGTTTGGCTGCTTTGCAGTATGTAAGAAGGTGCAGTTGAAGTCATTTATAATGAGTAATATGGATGGAAAGCTAAATTGGGGATAAACTGGAGAATTTATTTTATTCTAGAGGCAAATCTTGATTTATAATTTATTTTTGAGGCAAAACTTACTGGAATTTTTTGAAAAGGGGAGTTGCATGGTCAAATCATGGCTTAAGGAACATTTCACTTATAGATATAAAGGTCCTCAGTTCCTGCCCCACTCAGGCTAATAAAGCATTGTCTCTAGGAGAGAGTTCATTCAATCCCCAAAGAATTCCTACCAGAGCTCATAAAAAGTCAAAATCTTTTCTTTTCTTGTGCATCTTGGCCTTCCCCAGAAACCTCCTCATTTCTCCCAACTTATAGGACTGTCCTGGATGATGACCCTCTTCAAGAAGAAAGAATTTGGGTTGCTGGGGAGTAAAAAAGTAACTTCCTAATGACCTCATGTTTATGTTTTAAGTTCATAATAGAGTGACAGAAAAGAAATGGGTCTTGTTCCTCCACATCACAATTTCCTGATGTACTCATCACTTTTCCCTGTCATATCTCCATCTGGTGATGGCTCCTTCTCTCTTTGGTGAACTTGGATTCAGTCTGTGTGTTTCCTTGTTGATCTGTGTTTCCATCTGGCTCTCCTTTCTTAGCAGAAACATTTGACTCCCAGGAGAAGCTCTACGGATGTAAGCAGGCAAATACTCAGTAACTCATCTCATATTTCTTTCTCTGATTGTGAGTTCCTTGAGGACAGGGACTGGTTTTGCCTCTTTTTGTCTCCCCAGCACTTAGCACAATGCTTGGCATGTAGGAAGTATTTACTAAAAGGTCCTTGACTTGAATCTCTCTTGTTTTTCTCATTGGTTTGTTACATCTTATTTTTATTGTTGTTTTATATCACCTTCTCACTTCCTCACCCAATACATCTCTTATACAAAAATCACTTTTAAAAAAAGTCTCTCTCCCTTGGCTCTAAGTTTTAGCATTATAGTTACGTAGCATTCAGTTCTCTTTCTTGTTCGTTCTGTTTGCATTCTTGTGTCGTGGTTCTGTTTACTTCATTCCATTCACTGAATTTTCTGTAGCCATGGTTCCTTAGAGCATAGTGATTTTCCCTTCCATTTATATACAATGATTTGTTTAACCTTTCCCAGTCAATGGGCATTTACTTCCAGCTTCTTCTAATACCACAAGCATGTGACTCAACCTTGGATTTTTCTGTTTTCTAGTAAGTCAGGCAGTCAATAAACATTTTTAAATGCCCACTATGTGTCAGTAATTGTTCTACGTGCTGAGAATACAAAGAAAAGTAAAAGACAATCCTTGACTTCTGTGAGCTCACAATGTAATGTGAGCTCATTAAAAGACACTGCAAAGGGAAGGGGGGCGGGGTATCTAGTTTAGGTGGTATAATGAAGGTATACAGCCTGGTGGAAAATGATGCAACACCTGCACTGGGCCCCTTCCTTTAGCGGAGGATCTTGGTGGAGCACCTCAGGGTCCACCCTCCATCCTCTCTGATCAGAGGGATGGAGGGGACACAAGGGCACAGGTACTAAGAAGATATGAATTTCAGAGTTGAAGTGATCTTGCAAAAAAAGATGAGTCTCTAGAGAGAATAATTAAGTCCAGGAGAAGAGCTAATTGGAGATAGCTCTGGAATAAAGTCCTCATCATTAGGGAAGAGAGAAATTCACATTTTGGGGGGAAGTCATATTGTATCCCCTAATGATACAACAAGGGAGAAATCTTTGCCAACCTCCTATGGCAAGCCTGTGTGAAGTTTATTTTAGTAAATAATATTGTTATGTTGGTTTTCTTGGTACTGAGAAGACCTGAAAGATGAGATTACAGGTAGATCCCAGCCAATGTGACTGATTCTGTAAACATATAACCTTAGATAAATTAATGTTATAGGAAACAATTAGTTCCATGAGAAAAAATGTTTTAATTTTCATCTTGGACATTCAGCTGAATGATAATAAATGGGTTTTGGTTATAATATTTTAATCATGTTATGTCAAAACAGCTTCAGTTAGGGCAGTATTATATGAGACATACCTGTATTATTCTTCCGGTTCAGTTAAAGTCTGTGTGTATCTGTGTTTTTCTCTCAAATAACTGGATCAAGTGTAAGCATTGATCCAGATACTGAACTTTCATCTTTTACTGTCACCTTAGTGCTTTTCATTGATGGTTGATCTGAATTGTTAAATTTATATTCAAGTTCCTTTTGATCATTAACTTGATTTTCTGGTACTTCTGGGGAGCAATAATCATTTCAGAGTGATTTTAGTATTATACTTCAGAAATTTAAGGGTGTCTGATTTGGTTGGTGTGGGTACTTTCCCCATTGACACAGATCATAATTTCTCAAAAACTTACTTGCAGATCTCTGAGGGTTGCTGCAGCTAAAACAAAACAAAAAAAGAGACAATCACAAAATGACACTGAGATCAACCTTGAGTTTATATAAGGATGGTCTTCAGATGAAAGATCTGTAGTCTTTTGCAAGGTCCCTACTGGAAACCTTTCCATCTTGGTAAAACTTTCCAGGGCTCGTGTTCCATTGGCCTGGCTTGGTAGAATTCAGAGTCCTTTCCCTGCTACAGTGAGACATTTGTCTTGAGTGGAGAGATTTTTGGTATTGCTTGAAGATATTTATGCTCATCAATAATCCGTACATTGATCTTGAAACAAGGTGTTACTTATAACAGGCAGTAGCATACTTATGCTGTCATGACCTAAGATGGATAAAAATATGGAATTGTGCCATCTGAGTTGCTGATAGAGATTTATTATGATATTCATTGGTAGATAGGGATGGAAGGAACTATAGAAATTTCTTTTGTAGATGAAGCTGAGCACCAAAAATATGAATTGTCCTCCTCAGGTATATCACCTCTAGTTAGGGAGAGAGCTGGTACTAGAAACTGTCTCCTGACTTTTTTTCCCCAGTTACATTTTGAAGCCCTTGCATCAGGCAAGGACACAACCAGTAATTACATGAGGAATAGATGATCTACACAGTCAAATATGTAAAAGTTTCTTTTACATTTGCTTTGCTCAACACTTGTCAGCAAGCAGATTAAGTCTGTAGTTAGTCTTGATTCATCTACTGTGTCAGCCCAAGCTTCTTCTTCAGAGATTCTGGCATCTTAGGTGGAGGAGAACAGGGAACTCTGAAACAGAATTTTATGGAGTCACAGATGACCCTCTGTAGTGCAGTCAGGGTACCAATCATGATCATACCGGCAAAGAGTATGTATCCTTTCATGTATCTTTGAACCCAAGCCTTTGGAGGACCTGTGAAGCTGTGCTGCCCTTTTCCTTATTCAGCACAGACACCACAGAGTCAGGAGGGTGAGACATGATGGCAGAGAAGACACCAGCTATGTAGCCTGCCACCAACGTCACCACTAGCTCTTCTCCCTTTGAGCATTCACTTCGAGGGCTTCAGAAGAATGTACTTGTACCTGGCCTCAATAGTTCATTCAAACCAAGCAAACTTCATCATGGTATATGGGATCTGTCTCATTCATAAAGGAGCAACACCCTTATAGAATGCAAAGAGGCCCTCTTCTTTAAACCTTCTTGGAGCAGTCTCCCTCAGGGTGTTGGCAGAACCTGACTTGGTCTGAATTCTGACCTTGTCAGCTTCCATCGGAGCCAGGGCAATACCAGCAAAGAATTCAGCCCTGGATAAGGCAGCCAAATAAAGTAATGGATGCCAGAGGTAAGTGTTTCCCTCACCAAGACTTCATAAAAACCAAATTTGTAGAGTCCCTGCAGTGAGTAGGCAATGAATGTTGGAGCCCATCCTTTAGCCAGACCACGAACACCATCTTCTCAAAGTGTGATGGAGAATCCATTAAAGATGCCCTTGTATTTCTGGGGGTCCACTTGCCTCCTGTATTTCACTTAGTTGAGGAGTACAACAGCAATGTGTGTCAGGCCACAGCTTGAGATCCCATCAGTGCCACAAAGCGCATAAAACTTCACTGAGCCGGATTCACAGCTGTATTCTTCCACAGTGGGCGGGGCAGGGGCAGAGGCTGTGGAGCTAGCATGAAGTGGAGAGCACGCTCCAGTGGGGATGGGTTCGGCCTCATGCTACAGAAGCTACAAGTGAGGGATTGGCGCTCTAAGTGCTTCACAGGCAAGTACATCTTCCTAAAATGATAGAAACGTTACCATCTGGCAGCTCAGGCAGACTTCAGCTCACAGAACTGACTCCTGACTCTTAATCACAGTATCTTCAAGTCAAAGCTCAGAGGGATGTTAGAGGTCATCAAGACCGACTCCTTCATTTTACACATGAAGAAATGAAGGCCAAGAAAGCTTAAGCAATGTGTCCCATAACTAGTAAGTATCTGAGGCAGGATTTTAGCCCAGATGTTCCTAACTCAAAGTCCAGTTCTCTGTCTACTGGGTCACCTGTCTGTCATTATTCTTTAATTCTCATTTACATACTCTGCCATCACTAGAATCAATGGGGAAAGGGGTGGGGAGGAGCCAGGGTCACAGAAACCTACATGTGCTCCTAGGTCCTCAAAACAGCAAATAAAAATTAGCTTAACATATTTTAATGAATAGTAATGTGCAACCCATTCCTACAAATATAGCAATCAGATAGGAATACAGATGGGACCTGTGATTTCCTTCATTGGTATAGGGAACTCTTAGGTGAGGAAACTCTTTTTACTAGTGCAAGTCTGCAACTTATAGTCTTACAGAATTTTCTAAAGCCTTCAGAGGTTAAGGGAGTCATCCAAGGTCATGCAACCAGTATGTGTCAAAAGGACTTGAATGCGGGTTTTCCTGCCTAGAGACCATCTCTGTCTATCCACTAAGCCATGCCACTTCTCAGAGCACAGTGATGTATTTGTGCCAACTGAAGGACAAAGGAACCATGTTTCCCCTTGCTAGAAAGGACTAAGCATTTCAGATAAAATGTTCTGTCTGTTGAAAATGAGAAAATAATGGCAGTAATAATGAAGTTATATAATACTGTACTTAGCAGTTAGTTTATATATTAACTCAGCTGAGCCTCTTGCCAACCTGTGACAGTACGAGCACTTTGAAACCAGAATTCACAGACTTCCCTAGGTTTGTGTCCATGTAATTTTGCATATTAAAAATTACCCCACCCCTCCACCACAGTTGCACTGAGAAGCAAATAACAAACATGTTATTTTTATAATAAACGTGTTATATTAATGTGTTGCTGACATTGGCTTATCAGTATTGTGTACTCCAGCTTGCGTAACAAATTAATAGCATGACCTCTGTATGAAGTGCCTGGGTGGTCCTTCAAGGTACTTTCAAGTAGTTGATTTCATTTATCTAGTGTGAGGTCACAAAGGCTTGGACAGCTGGGGCTAGTTCCACATCCAAGGCAGATGATCACAGCTTCTTTTCCAAGAGCATAAGGCTAAAGGTGCTGAAGGTCAAAGCTGCCCCTTTGAGATTCCTGGACCGTTCATGGTTCAAAGGAGCTAAGGTCAAAAAACAAAGTGGCAAAAGGTTAGGAAGTGCCTCTGTAATTGAGAGATCTTTGCTTTCTCTTGGTGCCCCTCTCTAGGTGTTCTTGAATGAGTGAGGCCTCCATCCTAACTTGTCCAGCCGGAGCTTCAGTTCAGCCATGTTACCATGCCTAAAATCCATGTAAAATAATTCAAGGAACTCAGTCTCCTGCATCAGAAGAGGAGAGTGCCAGGCGCCATTCACATCCCTCTGATCCTGTGACAAAGATCATTTGGGGATGGATGTGTGTTTACACAAAAGTACCCTTGGAGAATTTCCCCAAGTAGTAGGAGCAACACCTTAAGACTGCTACTTCTTTTCCAGTCTAGCCAGAGATTATAACCAATTCACTAAAGTAGAGTAATTGAAAGTCTCAAGAACAGTTGATAAATCACACAGCTTTGTGCCAAGCTTGCCTAAAAGAGATTTGTGTATGGTTTTCATCTGTCTGCTAGGTCTTGGTGATTTGAATTTAGAACTTTGATGTTGCCAGTAATTGTTTGCAACTGCTGAACCAGGCCCTGAAGGGGTTACAGATTTCTTCTTCTCTCATCTAACTAAGAGTAGGAAGGGGGTGGGTTTAGGGATGGGCACTTCTGCTTTTTCCAGTTCACTAAAAGATGTGCCCTAAATGGAGGAGGAAGTTGTGAACCCCACAAACATAAGCTTTCTGTTTGGGGGAGCAGGCCACCCACCATTTCTTTGCTTCACGAAACTTAGTGATTCCTCCCATGTAAGAGACCACCCCCAAATCAGTCTACACTGAAATAAAAACAAAAAGCTCCTAACTTTCTAAAACTTCGTAATAGGATACATTTTAAGATACACTCCCATGCTTCTTAAAGGGCCCCAAAACAGAGAGGAGGGGAAAAGTCATTCCACTGGAGTGAACAGTGTTTTTTATCAAAGTTTCATCACATTTTCACAGACCATAAATGCCTCTTCTGAAAAAGTGGTTTAACTGGTTTATTCATTCATTGCTTAGGAAATGCTGGAGGTTGTGTTCTCATAAGCAACACCTATTCACTCCGTTTGGAAACAGTTGCTACCTGTAAGATTAAAAGTGCTACATTTGGAGGCTTTTGAATTTGTCCTCATTTCCTCAGTTCTCACTCTTCCTCCACCAGACCCCGTAGATGTAGATATACAACATGGAGCTCACCATCTTCAGGCCAGTGTACATGTTTTCTGCCTACCTGATGCACCATATTCCTTCCTTTCAATTCATGGTGTTGGGAATTCTGCTTCAAACTCATTGACTGCCTGAAACCTTCTCACATATAATCTACCATACTATAACTGTTCCATCCTGCTAGGAATTTAATTTAGCACACACTTATATCCTATATGTATTTATTGTATGTGTAGACAATTTACTAGTCTTATCATATTTCATGTATTTTTTATCTGTGTTTGGATCTGTCTTAGCTATTCTTAGAATTGACATTCCCTAAGGGAAAGGTCCTTCACTTACCCAGCCCACCCCCATCTCTACTAACTTGCTAGAGTTCTCAGTGTAAAACTGATCAAATTCAGCAGACACTGGTTAAACTGCTGGGATGCAAGGGACTTGCTAGGACTACAAATGTTTAAACAACCCCTGCCCTTAGGAAGCACCTACTTTTCTCTGAAAGGAGAAAGTAAGGCTGGTGACTTTGCCCAGCCCTCCCTCACTTAAATCCAATTCACTTGCAAGTTGTGGCATCACCTCCCTGATGTCATGGTCCTCTTTGAGAACAAAGGACAAACCACAATAACAACTTGGTATAGAAAAGCAGTAACCTTTTATGTCATGTTTAAATTGACACTGGACTCCAATTTAAGGACTTCTAGAAGGGTATCAGGCACTATTTTATCCATGGAACATTTAAAGATCTAATTTCTGTATAAAAAAATCTTCTTCAACTGAAGGCACATATCCTTGGGATGATTATAGCAACATATTTTGAAATGAATCTGTGACTATCTTCAGAGAAAAATTACAACTCCTGATAAAAATCCTATACCCTAAAGCTTCCCCCTGTCCACCTTACCCCAAAGTTATTTTTTTTAATGATGTTTTAGAATACATCCCATTTATTCACATGCATCATCTTGTGGTCAATGAGTATACTGACAATAGTTTTGGGGTTTTTTTTTTTAACTCCTATGTGATATAGACATCAGGAAAATTGTTTTACAAACAAGAAGTAAAGAAAAGTTGTACAAAATATTGGTTTATTTGAAATCTTTTGCTCCTGGTAAAGCACATGTGTTCCCTGATGAAGAAATATTTGAGTATAGTGTTTGGACAGCTAATTCTGCTAAGATTTCAGTTCATTTCTTTTGTGTGGTTTTTCCATTACGCTGCCCTCAAGTATGCCACAGCTGCTGCATTCATCACAAGCGAGGCGCCAAACTGGGTCAGGAACTCCTGCAGAGTAAGTGATCTCTTATCGGTACTTTGACATAAATTGTACTCTTATTGATATCACCATCAGTGTTTTATGGATCTCCAGATTGCAGTGCACTGGGGCTGCTTAGGCACTAGTTGGAAAGTCCCATCTGAAGCCCATTAAGAATACAAACAAGGAAAATCGAATGTTGTCTCCCAAAATAAATCATGTACCATTTTCACTAGTCCTTTTTGGGGGGGGGGGGTAATTTCTTTTATTCTTATTTAAGTGTTGACAGTGGTCATGGAAAGCTTGGAGGCAAGGGAGTCATCAACAATAGTGGAAATGTGCTTTAGTAGAGATAGTTATTCCTGCAAACCTATATGCCAGGGTCATGTTGTCCCATGTCCTTGTTCCATAGCTCCTTTAACTGTGACTTTCCAAACAACTGGGTTATCACTTCTACTTTTCTCCAGTCTTCTACCATCTCTCCAAACCTCTCTTCCAAACTATTCTGCAGAGGCCTCATTGAACTGGAAGATGGTTTAAAAGCTGTCAGACCCAATTGCCTTAGTAATCCTTTGTATCTTATTTTATGCATTAAAGAATATTATTTTGAGAAATCACTTCCAGGAGCCTCTTTCTATACCTTCAATCTCTTAAGAATTCTACTCAGTGTTTTACAATGTCAACCACCTCTTCTTATTCTCTTTTTTCTCCCTTGGATTTTGTGACAGTGTAAAATCTTGGCATCCCTTTTATCTGCTCTTTCAACATTTTTGTCACCCCTACCTTTATATGTACTTGTTTCCTCTGGAAATTGATTTAGAATTACAGAATTAATGATACAGAAAGGAACTTAACAATCCTCTTTTCTAACCTCATTTTATAGCTGAGGAAACTGAGGCACAGAGAAATTAAATGGGTTGACCAGTGTTCCTTAACCAGTTAGTGACAGTTCTACGTGTAGAACATAGGTTTTCCAATTCCCAGGAGAGTGCTTTGGCTTCAGTTTCAAATAACATCTCAATAAAGCTGTCAATCCCTAATTTAAATGAAGTCCTATATTTCTCACCAAATTTAGAGCTTACTTAATTGGATTCCTTACTATTTTATATTCTAATATCAAAGACAAAATTTCTGTAATTCTCCCCCAAGCCAGCCTCAATATCCCATTTTGTCATTTTAATGTTCACTAAACAACTAAAGTTAAAATGATTGTATTTCATTTCCTCTGTCGAGCTGTCTAACTTTCAGTAATTTTATTTTCTGCAGTAAAACTCAAATATGCCCATTCTTGTTTGTCTCACTGCCTCTACTTGCACATCTTTACAAATCTCAAAGCTTCTTTCTACCTAAAAGGATTCTACAAATTGCCATTACTTGAAACATGTCTAGTGCCTCCTATTAACCTTAGGATCAGATTCCAACTTTTTTTCATTTCCTTCAAAGTTCTATGATAGTATCTCTACTCTTCCTAACTGTTCTCATCTTCCAATGGGAAGGGGAAGCAATGGGAACAAGAATTTATTAAGTACCTACTATGTGTTAGACACTATGTTAAGAACTTTGGAAACATCATCTTATTTGCTGCTCACAACAACCTTAGGAGCTAAGTTATTTTTTTTTCATAGATGAGAAAATTGAGGCAGGCAGAGATGAGGTAATTTGCCCGTGGTCACAGACATACTAAGTGTCTGAGATGGGATTTGAACTTGGGTCTTCCTGACCCCAGGTGTAGTGAGTGCTCTGTGCTCTGCCTATAGTTGGCCTTGTAGCTGCTTCTTGAACTTGATCCTCCCAGTTCTAGTTCAAGGCTTCTTTTCAAGTCATCTAGAATACTTTGGACCTGTAAAGAAAAAGATGCTCGTTCTATATCTCTCTCTGCCTTCAAATTGTAGCCTAGCCTTCTCCAAAAAACAAACAAAAAACTTCCTTATATTAATGTCAGCTTATCTTCAAACAGACTGTGATCTGAAGCATTAAGGACCATTCAAAACTGAATGAAAATATCAGCTCTGTTTGAAAGAGCTCTATTAGTGATGCAAATAGGAGGTTATACACACTAGTTATTAACATAATGGAACCCATTAGAAGGTTTTCTATGAGATATCTGGACTTGGAGAAATTGGAGTTAGGCAGAGGAAAGTAGAACTAAGGTAGGAGTTTTCCCAAGAGGATAAAGCACTAGGTCTGGAATCTGGAACACTATTCTTCCTGAGCTCAAATCCAGCCTCAGATACTTGTCCACCAAGACAGCCCCAAATAGAGTTACAAAGAGTCAGAGACAACTGAAACAACTGAACAACAATGTAGGGTTTGTTTGGGGGTATATAAGTGGCTCAGTGGATGCAGTGCCTGGCCTGAAGTCAGGAAGACTCATCTTCCTGAGTTCAAATCCAGCCACAGATTCTTCCTAGCTGTGTGACTGTGGAGAAGTCACTTAACCCTGTTTGCCTTAATTCCTTCATCTATAAAATGAGCTGGAGAAGGAAATGACAAACCACTCCAAAACCCCAAATGGAGTCGCAAAGAATTGGATATGACTGAAATGACCAAGCCACAACAAAAGTGTTTGTTTACTAAAATTTTTAAATGGTGCTAGATGTTCTTGGATTTGGGAAGTCCATTAACCCATTTGGAAGAAGGCATGTTATGGAACCACAGCGCTAAAGGACTAATATCTCTAATACCCAATGATATGGTGGAAAGATTGTTAGAGTTAGAGTCAAAAGATTTGAATCCCCATTCTGTCATATTAGCTTTGGGACTTGTAGATAGAGCTACTGCACCTCAGTTTCCTCTTCCCCAAAAGGGGATGATACCAGGCTTGTCAATCTTAAGGTGGCTGTGAGAATTAAATAAGATCATGTTCAAGAACCATGGAAATTTGGAGTTGAAAGGAGCCATCTAGACTTAAGTCTGGTAACAGTTTTCTTCTGCCACAACCCGTCTGCCATCAAAAAGCTTCAGTGACAGAGAATTCACTGCACTCAAAAGTGACCTATTCCACTTCTGTACAGCTCTAATTATTAAGAAGTCTTTCCTTGTATTGTGCTGAAATCAGCCTCACTATAATTTCCACCACTTGACGCTAGCTCTGCCCTTTGGAGTCAAACAGAATATGATTAATTCATCTTCCCTATGACAACTCTTCAAACGTCTGCAGACAGTGATTATTTCTTCTTTTTCCCCTTGTACAAAACATCCGTACTACTCTAAGTCTGAGAGCACAGTAGAATGACTAGTTCCTGTTGTGAAAAGGTAGCAGTGAATTTACAACTTGTTTTCCTCTGGAAAAGACCACGTTATAAGCTATTAGGCATCTCAAAATTTCCTAAGGCAAATCATTTCCAATTTAAAAACTGTGACAAATGGCCTTTAATTTACTATAGCAATCACTTTTCCTCTCTACTGGGATTTTGTTCCAATAAACAGTAGTTTTGGTTTGTTTTTTTTTTATTTGGAGCCTTTGTGGTTTATTTTTAAGTAATTTTTTTTCCCATGTGGAATTCAGTTAACTAGTTAGTTCTATAGTAAAACCAAACCAGGTCCATCTTTCAAAGTTGCAAAATTTTAAAAGTAGCTCAAATGATATTTATCAAATAAAGTTACATTACAAAAAATAAATATCTAAAAATTTCGAAATCAGTACAAGGATTATTAAATCAATGTGAAACTCCTGAAAGATATGTTATTGTTATGAAACATAATAGGAGTTTACATTGAAAATCAAAGAATTTATATTCTAGATATAAAGGAACTTTATTTTTTTAATTTTCATTTATTTTTAATTCATGGACTAAAACAAGCATTTCCGTAATATAATACAATAAAAAAGATGATTGCACATGAAACTCCAAGTCTATTATATACAAATAACTATTCCTTTTAAATATATAGTAAAATTATCCTTTAAACTTCTTTTTTGTCTTCTTTTTTTCTGCGTAACACCCTTCCCCCCATCGTAGACAGTTTCTCAGACAAAGGTCTCGTATCTCAAATATATTAATAACGTTGTAAAATCGAAAAGAATATGAGTCATTCCCCAGCTGATAAATGGTAAAAGGATAAGAACAGTCAGTTTTTAGATAAAGCAATGAAAATACTTTGTAGTCATATAAAAATGCTCTAAATCATTATTGACTAGGTAAATGTAAATTAAAACAACTTGAGAAATCATTTTATACCCACCAGATTGGCTAAAATGATTGAAAGGGAAAGAAACAAATGGGAGGCAATTTGGAAAACTTGGTACACTGATTCATTGTTTGTAGAATTGTGAACTGATCACAATTGGTTTGGTTTTTTTTTTTTTTTTTGGAGAGCAATCTAGAATTATGCCCAGCAAGCTGCTGACATAAAGGAACTTTAAAAGTAGTATAGCAATAATATCAGTTATGTAATGAGTTCTAAGAAGTGGAGACACATCAAATATGTCAGGGTTGTGGGATTGAAACTGATTATTGGTTCAGAAAGCTCTTGTATACAGTTTTCCTATCTGTAGCTGGAAGGACACTCTGGCCTTATCCCCTTTAGCCAATTCTAGGTCTACACTAATGCATCATTATTCATTCAGTGAACAAACATTTAATAGAAACCAATTACCTGCCACACTATGCCAAGCCCAAGGGATATAATGGAAAAACAAAACCATCCTTGCCCCTGAGAAGCTTACTACTCAAGTTGTCATTTTTTCTGTTGAGAAAAATAACATGTACAAACATAAGTATATAGAAACATATATACAAAGTTAGGACAGCAGGTGATGTCATAGTGCACCAGGCCTGGAGTCAGGAAGACTCATCTTCATGAGTTCAAATCCAGTCTCAGACCCATACTAGATGTGAACCTGTTTGCCTCAGTTTTCTCATCTGCAAAATGAGCTGCAAAAGGAGATGCCAAACCAATCCAGAATCGTTGCCAAGAAAACCCCAAATGAGTGTCATGAAGAGTTGGACTCAACTGAAACAACCAAAAGTAAAAAGCCCACAAAAAAAAGGTTAAGTGGAAAATAATCTTTTTAGCTAGGGTAATAGGAAAGACTTCACTAAGAAGTGGCACTTGAGCTGAGCTTTTCCAGAAACTAGGGACTCTAAGAGGCAGAGATAAAAAGAAAATATTCAGAGAACTCCTGGGACAGGAAATAGCATGTTGTATGAGAAACAGTGAGTGAGCCAGTTTGACAGGACCATAGAGTGTGTTAAGGGGAGTAATACCTGTTAAGTATGGAAAGGTAAGTTGGAGTCAGACCATGAAGGGTGAACAAGAATTATGTCTGTTTTATCCTAGAGAGAGGAGGGAGACACAGGTTTTCTGAGCAGAAGAATGACAAGGTCAGACTTGTGCTTTAGGAATGTCACATCCCTCAGCACCTAAGTGGAAGATGTATTTGAGAGGAAAGAAAAGGAGACCAATAAGGAAGCTATTGCAATAGTACAGGCAGGAGGCAATGAGGACCTGTACTCAAGTCATTGCAGCAGGATTTTTTTTTTCCTGCAGGATGATAGATATAAGATATGATGTGGAGGAAGATCCCTTCAGTATTGGAAATTAAATGTATTTGTAGGGAAAGCAAGTACAAAGATTTGAGAATGAGTTTGAAATTTCAAAGCCTTGATTTGGATAATGGTGCCCATGACAGAGACAGGGAAATTAGGAAGAAGGGTGGTTTAAGGGAAAAGAGAATGAATTCCTTTTCAGTTGTGTTGACTTTAAGTTGCTTTTGGACCTTATAAGTGGAGATATCTATTAAGTTGGAAATATAGGACTGGAGTTCAGGAGAAGAGACATAATATCTTGCTATGTATTCATCTTTAAAATGTCTGCATAGAGATAATAATTGAAGTAGTGAGATCTGATAAGATAACCACAGAAAACATACAAAGAGGGGAGAATAAAACTTGGGACAGAGCCTAGGGCTACACTCTCTGTTGGCCAGTAGGTCTATGTTGATCAAATATATTGATCATAATTGTTTATACTAGAGTTGATAATTTTTACTGAACTCCTCCCATGTCTCCTTATGGCATGGTGGTGCTGGTGAGTGAGCCCTGGGTCCAAACATCATGCCAACAAAATACAAGTTCTAGCAGATGTTACCAAGTTGCCAAGATTCTAAATCCTAGCAGACAATGGGCTGTATGTCTATCCCTCAACCACCATCTTAGTTCATGTCTGAGAAGCAAATTCCTAGAAGGCTGGTCATCAGAAGATGCAGCTTGGCAAGGTGCAGCAAACATCTGGAGGTAAGGAGATGTTGGGGTGGAAGGGGTCCCACAGTGGTAAAATCATAGCCCTCTTAGAGAAGAATCAGATTGAAATATAGGTCCCCATGTTCTTGTGCATTTTAAGTAGCTTAAAAAGTAATGTCAACCCACCACTTAGTTGTTGCCTGAGTTATCAGTAGTCAAGTGATTGTTGCATCTTATAAATGAAGAAAATTCTGTTATACTGTGTTTCTGGGATGAAAAGAAGTCATCATATTTATGAACTGGCCACAATAATTTCCTCATCATCTGTGAGCATGTATCCCTCAGAATTTCTTTTAATGTTTATAAGATGTTAGCACAATAACAGTGTGATAATGAGCACTAGCAGTAACTGAAGTGGGATGATTTGAATCTTTGAAGCAACATTTCATGGATAAAAGGAGATTCCCTCCCCCCTCCACTCAGTGATAGAGCGTTGCCTTGTGCCTGGGAATAGAGCCCTTGGAGACAAGAGTTGAAAGCAAATGTGAAGCTCCCCTTTCCTTTCCTTAGTCTTAATGAGAACAAGTCATCTTGTATAATACTGTGCTCTACCTAAATAGATTCCTCCTTAATGTCTGGGGTAATGTAGGGGCTTTTCTTTAGGGCTAGATATGGCATGGGAGTGGGACTCAGTTGTCCTTGGCTGCCCATAATTGTGCCTCACGTTAGTTTTGTACTGAGCACCACTGAAGGTACATTTTTTCCCTGCTCCTTGAGGATGTTTTAGTCAAGGAACAAAAAGAGACCAGCACAGCCACTGCCATTTCTAAGATTTGCTTGGGGTTTTGGGGTAGATGGGGAAGATCATGTAATGATGCGTCTGAGAACAGAAATGGAATTGGGAATAATCTGAGTTTGGACTTGACGTTGCTCTTTGGGGCTGGCCACTGGAGCCAAACTATTTCGGTCAATTTCCGTTTATAGGAAGAGATACACTTTATTTTCTTTCTTAACCAGATTATGTGGTGGCCAGGGGTGGATTGCCAAAAGGAATAGAATTTGTTGGAAGCAGGGAGTTGTAAATGCTAACAAAAGAGATTTCTCCCCTAAGCCAGCTGTGCACCATGCTTAGAAAGAAAAAGAAAAAAGGAACGTGAAAAATACTAATTTAAACTGCAGTACTTTGAGAGTGCTTGGGCATTATTTTTAGAACATAGAGAAACGGGAGAGTGCAATTTTACCATTATTCACAAAACAAATTCTTAAAAGAGCAAATAAAAGTTAATTTTCATGATTACAGAATGATTTCCAAAACAATCATAAGAAAAAATATATTTCAAAGGCTTCCTTTTCTGACTGCCAATTTCATATTAGATAAATTATTTTCAGCCTAATTATAATGAAACTAGTAAAGCTACTAGCCCTGCTATGTTTGGATTTCATTTGCACTTCCTATTAGACAGATCATCTTTCAGAATTTAATAAGTGACTTTCAAATATTTAATGGTAGAATCTTTCATTAAATTAAAAAGGAATCAGAATATTTTTAAAGGACTACCTTATTTTCTCATCAGTTTTGTCAAGCTTTATTAAAAAGACAAGCAAAAATTAGAACAATCCCCTTTGCTTATTTAAAAAGATATTAACACTATGAACCCAGCCAAAATCATATTTCCATGTGTATAATATGTACATCTTATGGATTCTGAAAGTACAATATGGTGGTAACCTGCAATAACATCTTTCTTTGTTTCCATCTCTATCTAAATTGCAAATTATACTGAATTGTCAAATGGTTCACATGACTGCTTCATGATCATCCTCTTTAATATTTGTATTTATTCCATAAGTCCGTTTTGCATTGTGTGGTGTCAGTTTTTGTGTCACCCAACAGTTTTGTCTTGAGTTCTGCTTTGGGCAATTTCTTATATAGATTGGAAAAGATAAACATTCCACCATTCTGGTCCCATGTGTCACTATATAATAAATGACACAATGTCATCAAATTGAATAATTTACAAGCACCTCTAGAACTTGAATACTTTTACACAGAAGAATGTGGTGACTCCTTTTAATTAAATTGCAGCATGCCATGTGCTTTTTCCCTGAGGTTCTTTTAACCTTTCACCTCTTATTTTGTCTTGCAGGCACACCACTGTTAGTAAGGAGGAGCAGTGACCCAGCGCTGGGCCCACCTGCTGACTCTCATCCAGGTGCTTTACATCCCAGTGACCAGAATCTGAAACCTGTTGTACCAGTAAGTGCCCTGCAGTTTCCATTTTTTTATAGAAAATGTTACAGACCAGTTAGCTTATTTCATAATAAGCGCATGCGTGCGCACATGTGTGTGTAGTACATGTGGACGCACACATATTTTTTATATCTGTGTGTATGTATACATACACTCACAGGTATATTTACATGCATACAAGGTCTTCATTGCTCCTAGCTGCCTACTTCCTAGGAAATATACATTTGTGAATATATGTGCATATGAAACATATATTCCACATTCCTTTCAAATACATCTTATTAAATAACAGAGAAAATTGTATTTTCCCTTTTGTATCCTCTTTTTCACAAAAGTTAATGTGACCATTTATGCCATTTTCATAATATTTTGCACATGCCATGGATCTTTAGTCTGTTGGAAATTAAATGTTTGGGGTGTCATTAGTAGATGGACACCTTTACAAGCCATTTAAGTTGACCAGAAGCAATAATTTTACAGAATTTCAAGGGTTAAAATCATGCAAAACTATTTAAAAGAATACCTTCCCTAAGATAGAAAAGTGATCATTTATTACTTAGGTGAAAGATTTTAATGTGTTTAGGCCAAAAGGAAGTGAAAAAGTGATAGATAAGAGTATACATTTCAGGCAATTTCCTTATTCTCAATTTTCCATTCTGGTCATTTTTTTCCCTGGACTTTTAGGAACTTTTTTTGAAATTTTTATTTCTATTATTTTTCATTATATGAAACAAGCATTTCTGTAACATAGTGTAGTAAAAACTATGATTCTACACAAAATACAAATCTGTTATATACAATTTGCTATTCATTTTACATATAAATTTAATTATCATGTAAATTTCTTTTACTTGTATTCCTTTTCTCCCCCCATCCTAGAAATGGCTACAGTTAGACAAAATACGTATGTACCTGTAAAATCATTTTATACATACTCACATTTATGAGTTTTTTCTCTAGATACTGATAGCATCTTCCTCCATATGTCCTTTAGAGTTAATTTGGGTATTGGTAATAGTCAAAATAACTTATTTGCTCAGTTGTTCTTAAAACAATATTGCTATTACTACATAAAAAATTCTCTTGATTCTTCTCATTTCATTCTTATTTCATGCAAATGTTTCTAAAATCAATGAGTTCATCATTTCTTATAGCATAGTAGTATTTCATCACAATCTTATACTGCAACTTGTTCTGCCATTCTTGTATTTATATTATATTATACTTATTATATGATGATGCTTATAGGAAACAAGTTTTGATCTTTGATATTTAATCAAATCGACGAAAGCATGGTATTAATGGCATTAAAGACAGGGTGAGAGGGTGACTGTCTGTATGTTTTAAATTAAAACATCACGATGTAATAACCTCAGTAATCTAGGTTTCTAAGATTGGACCAACCTTATATAATTAGGCAAGTCTCTACACACTGCTTTGTATCTGCTGTTAAAAGAATAGAATGGAAGGGTGGTAGGAAAGTTTCAAACACTCTCTTTTTCTTTCCTAGGATTATGTATGGCTATAAAAAGTCTCTTGGCCTTCAAGGGTAGAGACCTGAGTTTTAGTCCTAGTTGCATGTAGATATGTAATTCACTTCATCGTAGATTGTTTCCTTTATGTTTTTTTATTTGTCAAACAAAGGGGCTGGACTAGGTCCTGAAGGGACTGTCCAGATCCAGCATTCTGTGATGATAACAGTAACTCTGATTTCCATAATATTTAAGATTCACACAGTGCTTTTTCCTCAATAGCTCTATGAAATAGTTAGTGAGACAGAAGTAGGCTGTCTCCCTGAAGCAGCAGGGTTAAATTCCTTTTGATGATGCGTATTTCCAGAAGGTCTTACTCTGGAGTTCTATACTCTTTGCTCCCTACTCTCAAGGAAAAGAACACAACGTACAGGCCTTCTAACAAATGCCCGTTTTCCTGAAGGAAACAGAGTCATATACCTTGAGGAGAAATGGGCCCTCCTCTACTTTGTGTCAAATGGAAGGTGTTGGGAATGGGAGAGTAAGCAAGCGAATCAAATGTGTTTGTGAAGCCTACAAGGGAGAGAAGGGAAATACTTGGAATCCATTTGACACAACCTTTCCCCTAGAGATCCCCAGAGAGCTTCATTTACCCACCACTTGGACAATGTAAGATTTATGTTTTCCTTCTTTCCGCCAATAAACATTGATTAAGTGCCTACAGAATAAGCAGGATATTAGCTTGTGAGTGGTGGGGAGTACATTTGATAAGAGAGTCCCTGCATTCATGAAACTTACCATCTTTTTAAGAGATTAAGACACAATCACCAATAAATATAATCCATATCCCATGATAGGCTCTTTAGAGAACTGCAAAATGCTGCGTGCAAAATCCAGATGGGGAAGGTAGTTATCAAGTCTGGAAATGGAGTCGTCAATAGGGGCTAGCAAGGAATCAGGGAAGACTCCATGGATGTGTTTAAAGCTAGGGAAATGATTTGGGTTCCAAATAGTATATGAGAAGTATCGATGTTTTTAATGATTGGTTGCTAATCTTTTAGTCCATAGATGGGTGGTGGAGAAGGAAGGGCAAGGATAAAGTAAAGGATGACTGTTATGCTAGAGACTGGACAATCCACTGTCAAGGATGATGCAGGATAAATCTTAGCCTTGGGAGGAAGGTTGAACTAAGTGGTTCCAGCCTGTAATTTCTAATTTCTTTCTAACTCTAAAATTCTATAATTATTTTTTGGTACTTGATCAAGAGTAACTATTGCACAGCAGTCACATCCTATAAGTTGATCAATGATGACAAATCTGGGGAATTTATGATGATATGGTCTCGCAGTAACTAATAGGAAAAATATGTGTTTGAAAAAGCCACATTAAATTGCAGCACATTTGAAAGCTCATATTGGGAAGGGGGGAAAATTAAAATTTCCATTTCTTTAACTTGAGGTTCAGATGTAAGTAACTGACAGATGGCAAAGCCCCAAATGGGTTATGTTCAGTCATTCCTGAGAAATAAAACTAGCTTGTATGCTGAAGCATAAAAGACTACAAGGATAAATATTTGAAACACTTGATTATATTGAATTATTAGCTTTAAAACTATAGTTAATGATTGATATATTCAGTTTTACTTTATTAGGTTTATTTTCAGGAAAAGAGACTTGGAGCTTTTGTTTTGGGCTTTTGGTTTTGTTGTGGGCTTTTTTTTTTTTTTTTTTTTTGATGCCTAGAGATATAAAATTGTAAAGTTGGCAAAAATTCCATTGGTCAGCTCACTAATAGCAAAATAAGTATTCAAGATTATATCCTCCCTAAAAATGTCCAGAGTGGAGGACAAATGGATATATTTAGCTATTTTATAGAAAATAAATAAATGAAATTAATTCTACTTAGGGATAGAAACTAGACTTGTGATTTCATTGAAATAAAGAACCCCAAGGGGATGAAACTCTTTACCAATGTAAGCAGCACCTTTCCTGCAGCTCATAAACTTACAGAGTTGTCCAGAGCACTGACAAAATTTAAATAACTTTCCCAGAGTCATAGTGTCAGTAGGTGTCAGTGGTACGACTTGGACCCGGGTCTTCTTGGCGATGAGGCCAGCTTTGCATCATGATGCCACTATGTCTGTGTGTATTAGGAATTCTTAATTAGGGGTCCATAAAGCCCAGTCTGTGGATAGAGTTCAGGGAATTTATAAACTTGAATGAGAAAAAAAAATGCCTCTTTACTTCAGTATAGTTGGTTTCCTTTTGTATTGTATTTTTATATTGTTTTCTTTTGTATTTTCTTTTATACATTTTAAAATATTATTCTGACAATGGGTCGATAGGTTTCACCAGAATGCCAGGGGGGTCCATGACACAAAAAGAGGTTAAAAGCCCCTGCTTTTGGTCCTGCGTAGCATGTTTCAAATTATATGTTAACAGCTAATATTAGATTGTGAACTTGAGAACATGCACTGCCTTTGCCCCATTTTAAATGCCCAGTGTTTAGTACAGTGCTTGACATATAGTAGATGCATAATAAATATTTGTATATTGACTACCAATCTTCACATTTGTAGCTTATTGTATCTCTAGATCTTAAGTGGAAATTCGACTCTGAAAGAGTTTGTTTCCTTTACTCTACTCTACTGTCTATGCAGTGTGGTATGGTAGCAGCCTTTGAGTCTACAAGATTCAGTTCCTATTCTGGTATATACCAGATAACCTATTAATGCTCCTGCAAACCTTAATACTAAAAGTTATAGATTTTAGTTGGTGATCTGTGTTGGTGAATCTGGAGTCCCTGTGAGTTTGTCCTTTGTTGCCAAAGAAAACCATGCCATCAGACTTGACTTGCACTTGACTTTGTTTTGAGGGAGGGAGGGCTATGCAGGTCACCAGCTTCACTTCTCCTTCAGAGCCATCTGAATCCAGTGACCAGATATTTATGAGGATGACTGGAGATGACCCAGGATGAGGCAATTGAGGTTAAGTGACTTGCCCAAGGTCACACAGCTAGTGAGCGTCCAGTGTCTGAGGTGAGATTTAAACTCAGGTCCTCCTGACTCCTGCACTGGTGCTCTATCCACTGCACCACCTAGCTGCCCCCTCAGGAGTTCCTAAGACAGAAGAGATCATAGGATTGTCCATACCAAGAAAAAAAACGGTATTTATTCAAAGTAATCCAAATAACATGGCATTTAATATTCAAATGATAAGACTGATTTGTCTTTCAGGTCAGTCACTGATTTATTTTTGTTCCTAGTTCCCCAATTATATGATGACAGAATATTTTTTCTGAAAGTTCTTTATGGAATTTTACTACACAGACGACCAGCAATCTCTTATTTCCAAATATGATGGTCTTTTCTTAGTCCTTAATCTTTTTGATCCATCCACTGTTTTTAACACTTTTGACCAGTCTCTCTTCCCAGATATTTTATTGTCTCAGGGTCTTCATGATACTGCTTCTTCTTGATTCTGTTTTTTACTTTTCTGATCATTTATTCTACTTCAATCCTAGGCTGTTTGATTATCCACATCAGATCCTTTAACTGTGAATATACTTCAAGCTTCTGTCTTAGGCCTTCTTTTATTTTCTTTATAGTCACTCTTTCTTGACACTTCGTCAACTCATAGGTTTAACTTTGCAGAAACCTCACATATCTATTTATTTGTCACCAGTCTTTCCCCTGAATTTTAGTTCTGTATCAGTTGCTAATTGGATCTCTTAGAGACATCTCAAACTCAACATCAAAACTACATCTGTAATCTTTTCCCTCAAACTCTCCCTTCTCCCAAATTTCACTGTTGAAGGCATCATCATCCTTTCACTCCTAGGTTTTTAACTCAGCATTATCTGTGACTCTTCATTCTCTCTCATCCTACATATCCAATCAATTGATAAATTTTCCCATTTTTCTCTCTATAGCAACTCTTACATCCATACCCTTCTCATAAGATGTATGGCTATCTCAGACTTTCACCTCTTCCCCACATTATTGCAAAAGTCCCCTGATAGATCTCCCTCCCTCAAGTCTTTTATCATTCTAAACCATCCTATCTACTACTGCCAAAGTGATTTTCTTAAGGAAATCCAGTCAACTTCAATGGTTCCTTTGTTGATTTTAGGATAAAATTTAATCTTCTCAGTTTAGCATTTAAAGTCCTTCATATGCTGACTCCAAACCATTTTTCCAGTCTCATTGAATCTTACTTTTCCCCTCACACATTTTGATCTAACAAAACTAGTGTTCTCTCTGTTCCTCACACCGAGTCCTCTATCCTCTGTCTCTGTGCTTCTACACTGGTCATCCCCCATGCCTGGAATATGTGACCTCCACATCTCTGCCTCATAGAATCTCTCTCTTCCTTCAAGATGCATCTCAAATGCCATTCTCTACATGATGACTTTACTGATTTCCTCTTACCTATCAGTGCTCTCACTCCCAAACTACCTTTATTTTATTCTCACTACATTTACATATATCCTTGTGGTCTTGCCCATTGGAATGTAAACTTTTTGCAAGTAGAGATTGTTTAATTTTCTGTACCTGGTTCCTCATTTGATTGATTGATATTTCCAGCTTCAGCACTTGTTAGCAATAATAATGTTGACATATCTTCTCTTCCATAAAATGGTGGTTTTTGCAAGACTTGTGTTACCTACTTTATAGGATTTTGTTTTGAGGAAAGTAACTTGCAACCCCAAATACACTGTAGAAATTTGACCTACTCTTATTGGTTTGACTTTTAGAATGTGTTATGGTCCTGGACCTTAAGTTGTGATTTCCTTATTTGAGAATGAAGGGAGAATTCTAAAGTAGCTCTGTTTGGTGGTGGTAGTTTCTTAAGCTACCCTGCTAATCGGTACTGTTGTTTTTACCCCTTAATGAATGTTTGTAGTTTTGCATTTGTTCCCTAAGGCGAATTGATCATGAAGGGTGAGTAAATTAAAAAGTGTGTTTCTGGAAATTACAATGCTAAATTTGTTCTTGGGTAATAAATATAATCATATATTCCAGAGTCATTACCTCATGTCTATCCTGCATTGCCATTACCTTAAGAAATCATTGAGAGAGAGAGAGAGAGAGAGAGAGAGAGAGAGAGAGAGAGAGAGAGAGAGAGAGAGAGAGAGAGGGGGAGAACCCTGTTTAAGGGAAGATAAATAAGATGTGGAAAGCAGTTATTTTCATAGATTGGTAAAATGATAGATAATATGGAGAGAGACTTAGGATAATAGGGATGGTTAATGAAGTGTATACAAAAAAGGAAAGCTTTTTTAATATTTCAGTCTTCCTTTCTCTTTTTCATAGTAAATAGAATTTGAATTAAGCATTTTGTTTTAATGTGGTAAATTAAAGCTTCATGACTGATGTCTGTCAAAGGACAACAAATAAGTAAATCCCCAGGTAGCAAGAAAATTCAACTCAACAAACATTTATTAAGTACAGTAGCTGCTATGTTTAAAACACTGTTCCAAGCAATGGGGATACAGAGAGATCAAAATGAAATATTCCCTACCCCTAAAGAGTTGGAATTCTGCTTGGAGACTACAAGATGTAAAGTTGCTTATACAAAGACACATGTTCAGAGTTAGAAGGGACGCAAGATCATAACCCTGCTTCATCTCACTTTTCCCTCAACCTCTCTGGACTCTACCCCTTTCCCTTCACCTTTTACATCATCTCCTGCCTCCCCTATCCCCCATTTTCCAGCAGCCCTGTATGTTTTGACTTTATCCATTATAATGTAAGGTACTTGAGAGTAGGGACTCATCTTGGTTTGTATTTATGGGCCCAGTACTTAGCACAGGCTCTGGCACAGAGCAAGCACTTAAGACCTGCCCCTCCCTTTTTTCTCTCCTTTCCATCCTCCCCAGTCATACCCTCTCATTTCATATATGAGGGAAGGGAGAGCTACAGAGGTCAAGTGATTTGCCTAAAGTTACCGCGTGATGGAGTTGCCATCCAAACTCAAGTACTGTGACTTCATCTCCGGCTACTCTTTCCACTGACCATATCATGCTACCTTCAGGTAATCTGAGGAAGAAGAACTCTCACAACTTGGTGGTGGGAATGAATCATAAAAGGCTTTGGGGACTGAAATGCACTCCCAGCTCACCTCGCAGGGAGCTTAGTGTTTTTCTCAGAGGCCAAAGGAAAGGGGGAGTATATTCTCAGGATGGAAGACAACCTGTTCAAAGACACAGGAATCAGAAATGGAATACAGAATTTAGAGCTCATCTAGGATCCCAGAATATGGAGCATCTGAGAGCATTAAATTGGAGCCAGAGCTTGAAAAACTTTAAACAGCCTGCTGAGGAATTTGCATTTTACCCTGTGGACAGTTAGGAGCTGCTGAAGGTGTTTGAACAGGAGTGAGCCATGTCAGACTCATGCTTTAGGAAGGTTATTTTGGCAGCTCTGTGGAAAATAAATCTGAGAGAGAAGAGAACTGAAGTAGAGAGGCCAGTTAAGAAGTTGCTATGGTACTCCCAGCCTGATGCAGTTATTTTTCTTTGCCTCATTAAAGGGGGCATCCCCTGACTACTTCTTAAAGAAGCCTAGTCACTGAATGGGCATTACCTCACTCTAAGTGAGTTACCTGAATAAACCTTGGCCTAAAAGGCCCAAGTTTTCCCAGTGCATCCTGGGCTGTCTTCAGTCATCCTGATGAATATCTCGTCACTGCATTCAGATGGCTTTGGAGGAGAAGTGAGGCTGGTGACCATGCACAGCCCTCCCTCACTCAAAACAAAGTCAAGTGCAAGTCATGCCATCATTTCTCTGATGACATGGTCTTCTTTGGCAACGAAGGACAAGCACAGCTGAAGGCTATGAGGGAGGTGATGATTGTGGCAGTGGAGAAAAGGGCACAATTGTAGAGATGTTGTGACAGGAGAATAAACAGACAGGGAAGCTAAATGAATGTGGGGGTTGAGGAAGAAGGGGAGCAGGTTTGAAGATAGTTACAAACACAGAGAACCGGAAGGATGGTAATGTCCTTAATGGAAATAGAAAAGCAGAAATGGTGGAAACGATAAGATTTAGAAAAAATGTTTGTGTATGCAGAGTTGGAAAATTGTTAGGGGCGGGGGGGGGGGGGGAGATAAGTCATTTGTATTGGGAAGGAACCCAAAGATCCTTTGTAGGGAGAGAGGAGTAAGCCAGGTCCAGTTTTTATCTGAGATGTGAAAGTAAAGCAGTTACTCTGCTTTAAAAAAATGGAAAATTCTGAGAGCTGTATCTAATCTACATTTTTTAATCTCTGACATTACTACCTGATGTGAGAAAATGAACATTTTGTGCTGATTTATTTTTTAAAAAATGTCGGACACCTTCATCATTCTCACACATCTTCTCTGAATGAGAAACTTGTCAAAGATACTCAGAAAAAAATTAATTTCAGGACTCATGCTAGAATTAACACAAATTAATGACCTGTTTATGAGACCCCATAACACATTATAAAATAAAAATGATGATCCACATATATATTGCCCTTTAGAGCTTACAAAGCATTTTATCCTCAACAAATATAAAGTTGTAAGTGAAAATATTATCATGCCCATCTTACAGTTGAGAAAATTGAAGCCCTAAAAGATAAAATGAAAGCCTCTATGCTGTAGCGCAGTGGTAGCATTAAGCTGGTTTCCCCAATGACTTATTTAACTTTGAAAGAAAATCATACCCCTTAGAAAATAAATTTTGCTGCTTAAGATGCATTTTAAGCTCACCATTTTAATATGTGTGAAGTGGGAGGTTATATTCCTTTTATACTTATCTCTTCAACATTGTGGGAGTTATGGGCATGGTACCCCAACAACCTAAAAAATCCACATAAAACTTTTGGCCCACCTCCAGAGAAGAAGTCTGAATTATTATATATGTTGATATTACATAATACTGTACATATATTTTATGCATTTCTGAGTTTCCAGACTTTTTCTGTGTTGTCTGCTGGCCTTTGTGTGTTGTCTACAGCTTCTACAAAACTCTCCCCAAATTCACATTTAATTTTTTATGCCAACCCAAGATATATTAAACCATGATGGGGGAAGTCGCATTGTAGAAGGGATGATTATACTTATATTCAGTCTGTCTTATGCATTCTTTGATATATTAATAATTATCCACACCAAGAAAACTTCATATTAAAGGAAAAAATAATTGAGGAAAATGCTAGATTTGGGTTTACAGTTTAGATTACTTAGAGCCATAATATTGTTGAACTTCTGGCATTTCTACTTCAGTCAACAGCATGAGGTAATATTTATTAAAAGTACTTAGCACAGTGTTCGGCACATAGTAGGCACTGTATAAATACTTGTTCCCTTACTTTCCTTTTCCTCTCCCCTGAGCCCAGCTTGCTTTGCTATCACATAAGAAAAAAAAAAAAAAAACAGATCCTTGAAGCAGAAAATTAAAAGCAACCATGAAATCTTAACACTTATAAATACTCGCCAGCCATGCCCCATGTTCACCACAACCTAGTTTTGGACTAAATATCAGAAATTTACCCCAAAGCAATACATTGATCCAACTCATATATATTATCTGTAACTGGCTCTATCTGTGGAAACGCAGGCACCAAATAATCATTGCAGACACTCATTGTGTGGATTTGTGGTAGGGTTTTATCCATTGCTTTTCCAACAAGGAGAGACAGACATTATAAAGAGAAAGGGAGGGTGGAGTGGTATGTAATATATAATTGTGTTGTTGAGAAAAACCGAAGACCACAAAAGAGTTTTCTGCCGCAGCCGCAGTGATTTAATAGTAGACATACGATTTGTAACCCCAGCTCTTCAAGCTGTGTGCTGATAAGACCAGAGCTTGGAGACCCCATGGCAATGATGGTTTTCATATGGCTTTGTTTTTAAGAGATAAACCTGCCATCCAGTGTTTAACAAGGCCAAGTGTTTACTTTTTTTTTTTTTTCAAGTTCAGGCAGCTTAATTTCAGAGGCTGTTATGCTTGTGAGTCTCCCTAGTCAGGTGGGTGAAAATCTAGGAGCTAGATTTACTCAGCTCTTGAGCTCTTTGCCATGTCCTGGAGCACTTTGTGAAATGAACTGGAATTGTTTGAATGACTTCAATATGATTACTTGCAGAAGTTTGGCAATATGAACCTTGTGTACCTTTCAAAAAAATCCTTGTTTTCCACCGAAAATTTCAGGTCAACCCTAGAATGACATTTTAAGATTTTACTTATGTAATGATACAAAATTGCTACAGAGCCCAAGATGGGGCTGGAGAGTGCACATTCTCTCTCTGAAGGGACTTTTAGTTCTGGACTCATTTTCCCAGTTCAGGTTATATCTTAAAGGAGCCTTACTCTGGAGAGCACCATATAGGACTCTTCCTGAAAACCTTTGGCTCCTTATATTCCTCTCCTAACACTGCCCCCCACACCCCTCCCCCACCCCAGCCTCAGGGAGAATCCCTGAAAGTTTAGGCTTGGCTCATGCCTAGGATCTCACCCAAAAGGTGCAGTAAAAAGTAACTCAATGTAGAATGTAGGTGAGGCAGAAGATAGACATCTTATTTCCTCCAAAAAATAAAATAAAATCTTAGAACAAAAAAGACACAAAGTATATAGTTAGGAAAACTTAAAACATGAAGCAGTGACTTATAATTCTTCTTATACTCTCCTAGAGTTTGAATACTTTCAACACTTAATCAAGGATTATTTGATAAGAGTTTCACCTTCACCCTGGTGTTGCCCTCTATAAATACTTCCTCCAGGACCACATCTTCTGAAACTCCAGGCTATGACTTCAGTTCCTTTTTCTTCCTGGTGGTCATAATCTCTTAGAGGGTAATATGGAAGATTCCTCCTACTATACAATTGGCATCAACTGAGGAACCTAGGAACTCCTCAACTCATGTGCTCCCAAGGTTGAAAATATCCATGTCCCAAATGCTATTCAGTCACCAATAGTTAGGGAAATAAACCAGAAGACTCCACCAGGGACCTGAGGCTTAGGCTCAACTTGACTCTGGCAGCACAAGTCCCAGAGAAAGAAAGGATGAGAGAGTATTACATGCCATGCACTCAGTCCCTGATGTTGCTTTGACATGGCCTCCTATTGCTGACCCAGTGGCTAAGGTGGGGGAAAGGTCATGTGTGGGATGCAACCAGAGACTTTTTACTGTGTTTGCCTTTTATCAACAGGTCCAAGGGAAAGGACTGGAGCAAATGTATCACCAGAAGGGGTTTAGCTCTAAGGAATGCATACATATGACTCCAGAAAGGGCCCAGGTCCCAAGAGTGTTTCATGGAGTGTTCTGTAGCCTGAGCGAATGGAAACTTAATGGGAGAGAAGGAAAAAGGGAGGGAGGGCTCCCTTGATCAGTCATTCAGTCAACTAATGTTTATGAAGTATTTACTATGTTCTGGACTCAGTGCTAAGTACTGAGGATATAAAACAAACAAACAAAAACAAAGATAGTTCCTGTCTTTTAGGAACCAGCATTCTGGTGGGGAGAAAATATGCAAATAACTGAGCATATAAAATATTAACAGTGTAAATGGAAGGTAATCTCAAAATCAAAATACTCTCAGTGGGGAGGATGAGGGAAGGGATCAGGAATAACCTGCTGCCAAATGTCACATTTGATCTGTTTCTTAAAGAAAACCAGGAAGCAAGGATGAGAAGGGAAGGCATTTTATGCATTGGGGACAGATAGCCAATAAAAATGCCTAGAGTCTGGAGATGAGGTGTCTTCTTGGAGAGAACAGCAAGAACGTTAATATCACTAAATCACAAAATACATGAATGAGGTAGGTGAAGGGGTAAGAAGATTGGATAGAAGGAGCATATGTTAGAAATGCTATGAAGGGAGAAACAACAAAACTTCGCAACAAAAATGGACATATTTGGTGAGTTCAAGTGAAGAGTCAAGGTTGGTACTAAGATTGAGAGCTTGCTTGGCTGACAGATGGTAGTTCTCTCAGTAATAATAGAGAAGCTCAGAAGAGAAGAGAGTTTGGGGAGGGGAATACATAATGCATTCTGTTCTGGACATATTAAACTTCAGGTGTCTACAAGACATCCAATCCAGAATGTCCAAAAGTCAGATGGTGATAGGAGACTTGGTCACATGAGAGAGATTAAGGCTGGATATACAGAGTTAGGAGACAAGAATTGAATCCATGAGAGTTAATGATGTCACCCAGAAAGCTAATATAGTGGGAAAAGAAGTCAGTCTAGGGCGCTGCCTTGGGGAATACTCATCCAGAAAAGGATCTGAGAAAGACTGGTAGGAGGAGAACCAGAACAGAGTTGTCGAGAAGGAAGAGCATCCAGGAGAAGAGAGTGATCAATAGTGTCAGAGGCTACAGAGAGATCAGGAAGGATCATTGGGAAAAGACTATTAGATCTGGCAATAAGGAGCCATCACATTTATAATAAGTCACGGGATCACAGGATTTTAAAACTAGACAAAACTTCAGGGATCATGGTCCCTTACTTTATAGATGAGGAAACTGATCATCAGTTTCAGAGGTTGGATGGAGTTATGGTAAATCTGACACTCTCTCCAATGTTCTTGATTTGCAAGTGACAAAAACTCATTAGATTTCTCTTTAAAATACTTTAAAAAAAGTATTTCTTGCTATAAAATTATAGAACTGGAAGGGACCTTAGAGATCCTCTGATAATAAACTTCTTCAGTCCTTCAGTGTCTAGAAGAGGAAGACAAAATGATTTACCCAAAGTCACACCATCATTAGAACCAGGATTTCTGACCTTTCTTTATCTAGCACTCATTGTCCTACATCGTATTGCTTCTTGACACCAAACTGTTTCTCTTCTCTACGTATAAGCTCAATGCTGTTCTGGATATACATAAGGCACCATCTTTGTCCTCTGAGTACTTATAAGCCAGCTAGAAAAACAAGAGATATGTGGTTGGAAGAATTTAGTTGTATTGATAATAATTGCTATAGAAGTTCATAAAAAGGCAAGATCAACGTAGATCACAATAAGTTAGAAGAAGACATCTTAGAGGAACTTGAACTTGACTTTGAAGCACAGACAGATTTGAATGAACAATATACATAGCATATTAGAACCACAAAGGTCTCAGAGTAGCTGTTGTCCAATCCTCTCATTTTACTGATAAGAAAATTGAAGCCCAGAGAGGTTCAGTGAATTTCCCACACAGTCACACTTGGTAACGAGTATGGCACCGTAGGAAAAGTATTGAATTTGGAGTTAGAAGCCTTGGATTTGAATTTTGGATTTGCAACTCATTACCTCTTTGACTTTGGGCAAGTCACTTAAATCTCATGGACCTCAGTTACCTCATCTGTAAAATTAAGTGACCTCTAAGCCCCCTTTTAGATCTAAATCTAAATCTATAATTCCTAGGGAAGGAGGGAGGCATTCTAGGTGAGGGAGAAACAGGATGCATCAGGACCTCAAAGTGATAATGGGGATGACATGGCATGATTGGAAATGAGTTAGACTAATTTGGGTAGGCAGTGTTTATCACTGATTAATATTGGAAACTATTTGAATAAATATGTGTGTTTAGAGGGTAAATTATACAGAGCCTTGAAACCCAATCTGATATTATGCTCAAGGTAATAAAAAGGTGCTGAGGGTTTTGGAGAAGGTTGGCATGACTAAACAGTATGCTAGCTTGATTCATCCGGTGATAGACTGCAAGGTATGTTGGAGGGAGGTGAGACTGGAGGTCAGAATACCAGTAGTGTTTGTGTTAATATGCCAGGAAAGTGATAAGGACATGTAGAAGAGTTCTGGGAAGTCAGCGGGAAAGAGCCAGTCATGAAAGAATTTTCAAAGATTAAAAAAAAAGACAAATTTAGTGACCGATGGGATGTCTTGGGTGAAAGTGAGGAAATTCTGAATCTGAAACATAAGTGATACCAATGGGCAGAAATAGGGAAGTTGAGAAAGGAAGCTGTTTTTGATGTGTTGAGTTTAAGAAAGCAACAGGATGTGTAAGTGGAAATCTGTAGTTCGTAGTTTGAGATAGAAGACTGAAATCAGGGTGAAAGGTTAAAATTGGAGATTAGATTTGAGAGACATCTGCATTGTGGTGATAACTGAAGACCTGAGGATGGATGAGCTCTTGGAGAGAGGATGCAAAGATAAAAAGAGGAACAGAGAGCTCAGCGCAGACAGTGCCTTCCTCAATCTACACAGATCTTGTGTTTGTATGAGTGGGAGGGGATAGAGAAGAATAAAGGGGAAAAAAAGGATGGTTAGAAAAAAAAAAGGAGATGAAGGAGCAGAGAAGTAGGGAAAGAACCAACATAATAAACTGAGGGAGCAAAGTGTTGCAAAGAACATTGCTTTCTGTTTTGTTTTGGATTTTTTTTTTCTTTTTTGCTTTTATTCCTGTACACCTAAGCCTCTAAGTTGTACCTCTTAGTAAGTTCATAGAATAGTTATGAAATGAAGTTTTCTTTCTCCAGTGTAAATTAGATTGTGAATTTGTCTTTTGGGTACAAAATCTCCCCACAGAGTTTTACTCTAGAACTTTAGACTCTAGGCCAATTAGTTTCTCTCTTTGTACTTCTTGCAGTACTAAGAAATATTAAAGGTTTCATTCCAAATTCTTCCTTGTTTGACTGTGATTGATGGACTTCTTCTGCCAAGTTAAAACTCTTGCTAAATACTTTACAAAGTTTTTGGACACATATGCTATTAATAGTCAGAAGGACATTGCAGACTGACAAAAGATACAGTAAGGATGGAAGGAGACTTTGGGGACAGTTTTACTAAACCTAATCTGCTTTTCTTTGTGTCTCTAAAATATATATTTTGTTTCAGATTAAGGAACACACAAACACAATGAAGATATACTAAAGAAATAGATTTTTGTCTCCTAGCCCAAATGGTACATTCGTAAAGACACTAATAGTGTTATAAGCAGCGGATCTTTCTAATAATTGTCAGAGAAATGTCAAAACTCTTGATCAGATGGGAAATTCATTAAAAATACCTTCTTATTCCATAACCACCCAACATCTTCCTTTTGTCATAAACTTGCCTTATATTTGATGATCCAAGTAAAACAAAAGTAAAACTTTCCCAGTTATCTAGTTTATAGATACTGTGTGAATGATGCTCCCTAGGTAGAACTCAGAAATAATAATAAGTAATTTATTTTGACAGAGGATAGTGATGTACCATGTCTGGGATGTCCCTCCACCGCCTCCACCTCTTGAAATTAGTTTGTATTATAGTATTTAATATGTATATATATATATATATATATATATATAAAATATGTAATATATATGCATGCATGTGTGTGCATATATATGTTATAGTATATATTATATACGAGTCTTCCTAACTCCAAGCTCAGTTCTTTATTTACTGTGGTGTGTGTGTGTGTGTGTGTGTGTATGTGTGTGCACACACGTGTGCATAAGATTCATCTTCCTGAGTTCAAGTCGAGTCTCAGACACTCACTAGCTTTGTGACCGTGGGCAAGTCACTTAACCTTGTTTGCTTCAGTTCCTCTTCTGTAAAATGAGTCGGTGAAGAAAATAGCATAACTTGTCAAGTATCTTTGCCAAAAAAACACCTCAAATGTGGTCACAAATAGTATATGTGTATAAGTGGAAGTGTAAAGAAGTCAAAAGGACAATGGAGACTGAAAAAAGGTACGGTAATGGTAGAAGGAGGCCTTAGGGACAGCATTGTGCATATATGTGTGTGTGTATACATATATATACACACACATGTATATACACATATGCACATGTATACATACACATGTATATGTATGTGTGTGTCTATATCTAGAAGAAGAGGGAGAGAGAGAGATTTTCCCTGTGCCTTTTCCTTTATCTTCCCATTTTCTTTTGTCTTATTCTGAACCAAGTGAAATGAAAATGTCTACGTACACTGTAGAAGAGACAAAAATCCCACATGCAATTGTGAATCTATTATATAGAACTTGCTGTTCTCTTTAAGTGCCATGGTCAATTCACCATGTAACTTTCAAAGCTGTTGGCTTGACTCCACTTCCTCTGGACCTTTCTTCTTGCCTCCCCATTTTTTAGGAGGGAGGAGCCCTGTTCCTACATCACTTGCTTTCTCCAGTTAAAAAAAGAGAAAGAAAAACAAACATATGTAACAAATAAACATAGCCAAACAAAACAAAGCCCAAAAATGTATATGTCATTCTATACCTCTAGTCCATCACCTCTCTGCTAGGGTGGGGATGGGGGGGGGGGTAGCATGTTTCATTCATTTTTTTTTTTTTAAAGAAAGTCCACATTTTATTTAGAATGAAATAAACTATACAAAAATTGTTTTTCCTCACCAAAAATAACAGTAATGTTTTCTTCATTACTCACTCCTAGATAAGCCACAAAATGCTAATTTGCAAGTTCTCCAAGCTAGGTTTACAAGTCAAGATGAGGCATGGAAAAAGGCAGAGTAAACACAATCAAGATCAGTTTGGGTTTTTTTTTTAATGTTTGTGAGACTGGCTTCCCGTTCATAGAACAAAATGTTTGATGTATACCTGTGAAAAATTCATTAAACAGTTATTTTGGAGCCCCAGCAGAGGAATGCAAACCACAACAATCACTCATTTATGAGGAACAACATTGGCTGTATCACTTAAATTTTAAGTGAACTCATTCATTTACATTCACTTGATGAAGTCAGAGTTGATATGAAAATGTGTATGAGGTCATGGTTTGGGATAAACTCTTCTCCAATATATCTTTTTACTGTCAATGGTACAACATTAAAAAAAAAAAACATATAGGACTCAGTGGTCATAGTGAGCTTCATTTTAACTAAAATGTTTTCTACTTCTCCCAATACTTATTTTTTTATACAATAACTAAGAAATCTAAAACCTGTTAGTTGGATCCCTGGTAATCACAAATTATATGTCCAGAATGAAGTTAACTAAAATATCTCCAAAACAGTAGCTGCCAGCAGAAATCAAAAAAAGAAATGAAATGTAGTATTTCTATACTTTGAAGGGTCAATTTTCAAAGAATTTCAATTCATAGAACAGCAGTTTAAACATACAGACTAACATGCAGATTTGGCTAGTATCCAAATGGAGACCCAAAGACAAACTTATTTTCAAAGATTAAGTAGCCTTTCAGTATCTCAGGACTTCTCTCCCAACCCCCAATATGTAAATTCAGGGAGAAAACCTATTTTGGTCAATTTTCTTACATATTTTCAGTTATCACTGAATTACTTGTGGGAAGAACTTCTTGAAGGTCCAGTTTATTTGTGTGGAGTTTGATGTAAGTATCCACCATTAAATCTAAGTCATGTTTCATATCAAAGTTTATGTTAAGTAAAGCCAAGTTATGCCAGGCCTAGAGGCCTGTGTGGGCTACCCGAGTCTTCTTACCTCACCTCCGAGGTCTTCGGTTGGCCAAAACCGGATGCTCACATGAGAGAAAGGACGTTCCAGAGTCGAACAAGGGTTGAGCTTTATTTCAGGGTCTAGTTACAAGTGCAGGGGGGTCTTCCTTAGGAGGAAGAGGGGGAGATTTCCTAAGGAGGCTAAGATCTTAAGGGATTGGAAGTAGAAGTACAAGCGGGGAGAGAGGGGGAGGGGAGAGAGGAAGGAAGAAAGCGGAGCCTACTGTCCTCTTGGCTCCTCACGTGCTAAGAGAGCTTTCAGGCTTCCTCAATCCTACTTAACCTTCAGCCGCATAGTTTGCATCTCAATACCGTGCTGTTAGGTAACTAGGTGTGCCCAGATCCGGGACGACCTCGAGGGCAGGGAGACTCCACCCATCACGTATCTCCCGGGGAGAGGCGGAAATACCCGAGCTAGCCGAGCTAGCTCAGTCTGACCTTCTCGAATCCCCGCTGTTCATGGAGGGCCTCGTAAGACTCTAAGATTTAGAAGTCCCACTTTTACCCGCCCGAGACCGTCCACACGGATTTGAACTTCCAATCCCAACAAAGTTACTTGACCGGTGAGCTGTCAAAGTATCCCTTAGGTATGCCTTAAGATATTTTCAACCATTTTCATATCTCTTGTTCTCAGCCTTCATCACTGGGAGTATGCAGAGGACTTTATCAATGCGTAAATATTAGGAAAAAATTTGATGTCTGGTAGATGCAGGGCTTCATAAATTGTTGCTGGAAGCTCGATATCTTTTCCTCTGTGTTTTGATTTGATTCTCCAACAATAGAGTTCTGCAGAAAGAGTGTCTGGGTTAGGAAGGTCACTTTTATACATATCAGCATGGTGTTCTTCCGATGTATTAAATTTCAGCTATCACATGACTGAGTGTGCTAAAGACAAATATTTCAGTGCTTTGAGATGCTATTCAGAGAAGATATCCTTCAGTTCCTTAATAATGTGATCCACAGTTGGGACACTAAGTACCTCTTTGTAGTAGCTTTCAGATGTCACTTCAGGTTTTAGGGTAGCTTGTGGAGACCTGTGAAATTTTCCAGGGAGTTTAATTTCTATGTCTTGCTTAGTCACCAAATTTGTGGCTTCCTCAAACTAAAATTTATGATAAACTTCAATATTTTCCATCACTTCATTTAAAGAATGAAACACTGCGGTCAAACTGCTGGCTTCAAAGAAGACATCAGAGGTCTGACTCTGGAGATTCTTTCCAAAGACTCTTGTAAAAGAAAGTATGTTTTTAGAACCACAACAGTAACAATGAAATCAAACTTACTAATGCACTACGAAGTACAAATGCTTGGCCAGCAATAAAGTTGTCCCATCTAACAGTTGTGTCTCTATTTATATTATCTGACCATAAAACAAGTGCCTGTAAAAGGTCGACTAAAATCTCAAAGGCAGCATGCCTGCCTGTCCATTGAGAATGGCAAATCTCCTTTAGCTCTTTACCCTTCTCACTATTCTGAAAGAAAACAGAAATAACACTCTCAAGTTCCACCAGCAACTGTGGTGACCAATGGAAAAAAGAACAAATTTCTTCAATTATTCCCAAAGCAATAGACACTCCCACAACAGGAATAGATTTTGCCAACCATGTGTTTAAGGCACAGGAGGAGCAGAGGGTGTAGACGGCTTGGGGGTATTTCTTCAAAAGTCTCATGGCCACAACGCTCATCTTTGAAGAAAACCCACTGGAGACAATATAGGCCTGGCCCTGACAGTGCTGCATATTCAGGCCCCATTTTTCAGTAATACTAGTGTGAAACTTAACAGTCGAAATTTCAGCATCAGCTTCATAAGGAAGAAAACCTATGAATTCTTCTCTCAAGGTATAAGAGCCATCAACAAACCTTACTCTGGTAAGTGCTCCTCTATAGCTATGTCCACTATGTCACTGTAATAATGGAAAAGAAGTGAGAGTCCCCGACTTCTCTGAGAGTGTCTTGTTGGATGCAGCTCTCACAGATCTCCAGCATTTGTTTTTGCTGGGTTTTAGAGCAGAATAACATGTTGACTGCTGTTACCTCTAACCCTGTCCGCAAAACCTCATCCCCAGCAATTAATTCTACACTCAAGGAGAGCTTGGAAGTTAACGGGCATAAATATGCCTTCTGGAATTCCATCAGTTTCATTTTGTTTACCCATGAGGATTAAAATTTCAGACAAAGACTTAAGGGAATCTTTGTTTTCCTTCCCTTCTAGTGTTAAAGGTAAGACTTCATCCTGTTCGCCTCCTCCTTTTGCACCTGCATTTTGAGCGCTATTACTGTTATTTGTTTCTTGATGGGCTTCTTTTTCAGAAGTGGCATCCGTTTTTTCGCTCCTTCAGTGACTTGATTTTATCTTCACTAAACTCTCTCATTCGTTTTCTATGCCTGCTATGTCAAATACTGTTGGTACGGCATTATCTCGGAGAACTGTTTTACAAGGGCTACTGTTACAGATCATAGATGTCGCAAAGCATTTGGCATCAAGCCGGTAATGCTTATTGAGTTGATCGGGCGTTTTATCTTCTAAGTCAGCTCTTCTACAGTTCTCCACCCACTTTTGGCGTCGGGCTGGGTCCGACCAAGTGCTCTTCCGCGAGCGGTTCGGTGCGCGCAGAAGTTCAACATTGTCGCCCGTCCACCCCTGCCCCTGTCCCCTGCCAGCGGCTTCCCGGAGAAGGAGGAGGAGGAGGAGGAGGGCGGCAGGGAACGAGTGTTTCATTCTTTAGAATGATGGTTGATCATTTCATTTAGCAGAGTCCTTAAGATTTTCAAAGTTGTTTTTCTTAACAATGTTGTTATTATGTACGTTGCTCTCTTGGTTCTGATCACTTCATTTTTGCATCATTTCATACAAGCCTTTCCGGGATTCTCTGAAACCTTTCTTCATTTCTTATAGCACAGTACTGTTCTGTTCCATTTGTGTTGTGTCATACGCTGTTCAACCATGTCCCAGTTGATAACCTCTTTCCTACGTTTCCACTTTTTTTTGCCACTACAAAAAGAATGGCTATAAATATGTTTCTACATATGAGTCCTATGTCTTTTTTCATCTCTTTGGGAGTATAGACCTATAACTACTTAGTATGTAGATATCACTACCATTTAGGTCAAACAGTATGCAGAGCTGAATGATTTGGAGGGCATAATTCCAAATGTTTTTTCCAATTCAAGTGCATTAATATTTCTGTATCCCTGGAGCCCCTCAAAGATTTCTCCCCTTTTTTGAGGTCATTTGCCACTCTGATGGGTATGGTATAGAAGCTCAGAGCTGTTTAACATGTATTCCTCTAATTAGTAGTGATAGGAAGTATTTTTTTCCACATGAGTGATAGCTTGTATTTCTCCTCTTAAAATTGCCTTTTTAAATCCTTTGACCATTTATCTATTGGGAAATGAATTTTGTTCTTGTAAATTTGAATCACTTGTTTACATGTCTTTAAAATGAGGTTTTTATTAAAGAAATCTGATGGAAAGATTTTTTTCTCAATGAACTGTTTCCTTTTTATGAATAAGATTTCCATTTACTTATCTGCGTCCCCATTGCATCCACTCAATGCTACCGGAGAACAAAGTCTGTTGGAGTTTTTGCTTTTGTATCCTTAGCGCCCAGTAGAGACCCTAACCTATAAGGTGCTTAATCAATTTTTTTTTAAATCAAATTGCTCTTTTAGCAAGAGGAACAAAATCATCTCTAGTTCCAACTCTGCTACTATGACCTTGAACAACTTATTTGATTTTCCTGGGCCTTTGTGCTCTTATCTCTAACATGCCATACCTGATGAATGTTATAGAGAATGATATGAAAATATGATTCAAAAGAACTATACTAAGGCTAACTATTCTTAAAGACCAAGGGATATCAGGTTATTAGGTTGGTAGAAATCCAATCTTGGGTTTTCTGCCTCTGCCACTGGGTCCTGGCCTTTGGATTGCTGATGAAGTAAAGATTACCTCCTGGTCAAAGCATAAACTGTCTCTTTCCACTGTGGTGTAAACAAGTGAAAAAAAAACAAATACAACCCCCCTTAAAAAAACCAACCACATAAAAAGAAGAATGTGTGTATTTGGGTTCTTTGGAGAAAAGCTGCTATATAAATCCAAAGAAAGAAGCGCAGATCTTTAAAATACAAGCTGAAGGATTTGAAGCAAGTCTTTGATAGACTTGGCTGAGAGATCTTCCATAATGCTATGGGCCTTTGGAAAGGATTAACTTGGTAGGGAGGAAGGAGAGAATGTTGATCGGTGGGCACCCCAGGAGACACAGAGTTGTTGTGTATTTTGGGTTAACATTTAGTGGAAAGTCATAGCTTTTACTTTCTGACTGGGGAGATTTTGGGAGATGGTCTATGAAATTGAAGACTTTTTTTTAAACAACATGAACTCTAAAATAACCACTTGTGTTTCTGCTTTCAGAAATCTGACCAAAGAGTGAATGCAGAACAGAACATTTGAAAAGCTTAAAAGAATTTCCCCTCTAGAGGGAATTTTTTAACCATTCTGTACTTTAAAATAGATTTCTGATTTAGATGTAATATGTTTTAAAGTAGCTACTTTTGTGTGTGTGTGTGTGTTATACTTGTGGAAACAAAGTAATCGGCATGTGAGCTTGTCACCATAGAGCTTTTGATGTCTGATTAGATGATCACAGGGACATCTGGAGTGAGTTAGTTTTAAAGTTATTGGTGTGAGGCGCTACAGAAGCCAAAGCTATCTGACAGACTTTTAACCAATAAAAATTGCTACTTTTAGCAAATCTTTTTGCCTGCAACTGGCTGCAGATTTTCAGATTGACAGAGCTGGCATTCTCTTCCTGACTTTTCAGATTTTTCCATGCAAAATTCCCTGGCTTCGTTGTAAGGACGGGATAAATGACACAACCTTCACAACTCCAAGAGTCTGAAGGAAAGACTAAATTTGTTTGAAGTCAAAAAAAAATCAGTGGGCTTAATTCATTTAAAATGAATTGCTAACTTTTTCTACTACTTTTAATTCTAGTTGTTTCTTCTGTCATTCAGGTGGCAGTCTAAAAAGACATAACAGTAGTTATTGATAGTGCTTAGGTGAGGAACACAGAACTTGGGAGAATGGCAACCAAGTTAGTAAAGGACCTTGAGAACATGTCATATGAAGATCGACTGAAAAACTAAGACATGTTCCCCCACCATCTTCTCTCCAAGAACCTTACCATCCAAACCATACTTAACCCCTTCATGACAAGAAACTCCCACACTATTTTGATTGCTAATTATGTTAGGTTCCCACTACATCTAGAGTTGTCCCCAGCCACCCTTTACTCCACTGCCCAGCCATCTTCCAATTTTCACTTGTCTTCATCATGGATTCCCCCACTCCCATGCCTTTCCAAATTTGAATTATAATCACATCAACTTTGTTCTTCTTGGAAATAGTGTGCCAAGCTACTTCCCTGTGTAGTTTCACACAACATCCCCTATAATTTTCCAAACCAGAATACCCCTCCCTGGCCACTACTCCCCTGTTAGCATGCAGATTCTCTGAGGGCAGGAAATATATATATATATATTTTAAAAATCATGTATCCCCACGACGTTTTGCTTGGCACAAAGTAAGTGCTTTTCATTTTATTCATTCATGTTTAGAATGGAGAAGAGAAGATTCTGAGGGACCTGGTAGCTCTTTTCAATTATTTGAAGTTATCTTTTAGAAAAGGATTTGATTTACTCAATTAGCCTTGAAGGGCAGAACCCAGAGCAGTAGGTGGAAGTTATAAAAAAGTAAATGTGGTAGGGGGATGGGAAACTTTCTTATAATGGTCCCTTTCCAAAAGTAGAATGAGGTATCTCCACTCAAAAAGTGCTTTCCCTGTCTTTGGAGTTCTTCAAGCAGAGGTTGGATGACTAATAGTTTGGGATATTAGAGAGGAATTCATTTTGTGTATGGCTTGGATTAGAGAACCCTTCTGGCTCTATTATCCTATAGCAATGGTCACAGACTTACTAAAATATTTGACCTCCCACAATAAGTAGCATCAACAGTTGCCTTCATTTTATTTGTATAGTCTAATTAAAGTTAGGCATTATTTATTTATGCTGTCTAACTTGGTTTTGGAACTCTTGCTCCTAGAATTTTAGTAGAACTAGAGTATACATTATTATTGTGTAAATAATACATTATATACATAATACATTATATGACAACAACTTCCATAATCTATTATATATCTTGCTTTTGGTGGCAATGCACTGAATAAGCAAAGCTCAACTTGTGAATGGGTTGTGTTGCAAAAGTTCTTTGTTAGTTGTTTGGAACTGGAAATGCATTTTCTGATAGAAACAATTTTTTTCTATTCCAATGTTGTTTACAGATGAGAAACCTGAGGTTCAGTCAGGTTAAAAGATTTGTCAGATTTTATGTTGCTACTAAGTGAACCTTCTTTGTATATCCTCAAATTCTGGTGACTTTCATGATAGGGAATGATCCTTTCAGAATTTTAATATAATAAATAGGGTTAACTACTAACCAAGTTAAATAATAGTATTTTCCATTGTGAAGCACAAAAGTAAAGCACCTTAATTTGGT
Organism: Notamacropus eugenii; assembly: GCF_028372415.1. Lineage (NCBI taxonomy): Eukaryota > Metazoa > Chordata > Mammalia > Diprotodontia > Macropodidae > Notamacropus > Notamacropus eugenii. The sequence continues at coordinate 301,717,933 of NC_092877.1, forward strand.
TATGCATTAGCTGAACCAAAACTCACAAAAGTTGTTGTAATTAAACACATTTTTATTTATAAAGAACATGTTTAGTTAGGGGAAATAGTAGCCGTCTTTCCCATTAACTTAAAGTAACTGCCAGAAATATTTTGCACTAACACAATTTTGTAGCACTCTGGTGACTACAAATTAAGGATACCTTTTTTTTTAAACATACGTCTCACATGTGTGGGATCCAAATGTGTGTCATCCTTCAAAGCAGGCACCTGGGGGAAACTGCACTTACATATTCCAACGATGCAACTCTGAGTGCTCAGAGAACTTCTGGAATTCCTCTTGGAATTGCCTGCTGGGCTTCTAATGAAACAAACAGACAAGAAAACCAATCTAGTTCCTGTAGGTCTTGTCACACTTCTACCACCCCTCCCCCCAACCCTTTTATTTTAATTTAATTTTTAACCAAAATGGTAATATCCAACTGGATCATCAACTTCATTTCTTAAACATGGTGCTTAATAACATTGTCACCATGTAAGGGTTTTCAAAAGCCTGTGACAGTTTCTTATATATATGAAGTGCATAAAGAACCCAGGTGTTATTCCAAACTTATTCACTGCCTTTTTTAAAAATCAGTGATTTTCCAATAATTCCGTCTGTCATTTTGTAAGAAGATTGTCTTCTGTCGTCTTCAGTAGATTCCAGAAGCTGATTTTTTTTAAGCTTCAATACAGCACGTCACTGACTTTGTGTACTTAACAAATGTTAACAGTAGTTAACAGGATAATGAATGTTGGTAATTAATGGTTCTTTATAATTACTAATTACTATAATACAAGTTTTATGGAAGAAACAGAAACATATTTGAAATGAATAAATATGCTTACAAAAAAAGAGAGAGATCTAGTTCCTTTCTCAGTTTACTTATTGGCAAGACAAATGTAGGTGCAATATCAGAAATTCAATTATGATAAGTTATTGCCAGTGATGTGCACTGATAGGAATGGAAAATCTCTGTATTGTTTGGAGACAGAACTGAGTCTGTGAACTGTCCAGCATGATGCAGGGTAGCCACCCATAGGAGGCCTGCTGTTGTCTGGAGCTTGACCACATGGGGTGGGAGTGGGGAAACAGGGAGGAATGGCTCTGTCTCCCAAGCTGCCAGCCATTATCATGGTTATTTATTAGCAGCATTGTGCCAGAAGGGTGCTTTATATTAGGTTGAACACTATCTAGGAAGCAGGGAACACAAAGCCCTGCCCTGAAGGGCTTGTAGAAACACAGGAGACTAAGGAAACAGCATTGTGGATGGTGAGTCAGGCAATTCAGTGTGGAAAATGAGCCGTCTAACTAGAAAACTTGTAATTAACTGGGGCAGGGTTCCCAACATAAAATGTGAGAGTAGGAGACAGGAGCTGGGCAGTGGAGCCACAAAACCAGACTGGTGGGGCAAGAAAGAAAGGAGACTGAGAGCATATGTTTTTAAATCAAAGTCTGAGATTTAAAATACAAGTGTATTAAGAACTTCTGTCTATTTCTTATAAATGAGCATGGAAAACTTTCTTTTATTTAAAAAAAAAAGAAATCTTGAGATTTATTATGGGTAGTATTGAAATTCCGACAGCAAATATATATAGCACTGGCTTTTCTCTACTGATACAAAATACTCTTAAAGGCCTTCTCTTCCCCATAAACCTCTAAATTTTTTAGACATAGACAAGAGATTGTTAAGAAACAGGGCAATTTCCAAAGTATTCCAACATCCCATTCACAGGAAGCATACTTTTGGGGAAGGTTTTTCACAGGCAGTTTATGTATAAATGTGGATTAAAGATAACTGATTTTTCAAAGGGGAATGAATAATAGTTTTCCTATCTCCTGTATTAACCTTTAGGTTTTAAACAGAGCTTGATTTAGTTAATCTGTTCTTAGTGTATATATACAACATAAAAAAAGAAAGAAAGAAAATGAGGCCGATTTCCAAGTCTGTGGGTATTTATGTCGTTAGCTGCTTTTATAATTCATTTCAAACTCATTTTAGTCACTTTCCATCTTCTTTTAGTGTAAACATGTTAGCACAGTGTGGGGGCGGTGGGAGGAGGGGAGGGATTTTAAGAGACCTGTTCAGGCATTTTCCTGTCCAACTTTTATTTCTCGGTGAATTTAGTGGTTCAGTTTCAGCCCCTATCTATCTAGTCAGTGATATTCAGAGATCCACAATGTATAATTTGGCTCAATTAGTAGTATGTTTTGGAGAGGGTGAGCATCAAACCTGAAATCTGGGTCCCTACAGAGATGATTATTTCAAGGGAAAACTCTAGTTATCTTGAATTGCTGCATTTTACATCATATATGGATAAGCCAAAGACTGGAAAAATTAAGGCTGGCAGACAGTAAGTACCTTATGCTCTACACACAAATTTAGAGAAGATTCTGATTTTGGAACCAGTATGTGTTTTTTGCATATTCATGAATTATTTACATAAAATCTCAAGTAGAATAAAAATTCTTCCCATGTTTCTTTTTATCTGTTTCTCTTTTCTTTTCAGTTCTTATTCTTGAAATGATGAAATTTGAAAATATTTCATATCTATTTTGTATATAACTAAACCCAGGTGATAAAAAGTTTTTAAAAGAAATTCTGTGGGTAGAATGTTTTTCTCTACCAGGTCTAGTTTAAGAGATTGACTTTGTCATGCATTCTATGTTTTTCAAAACATATTGGGTGGGTCGCAAAGTTTTCTTTTATTGGAATTGTTGTTTGGTCATGTCCAGTTCTTCTGACCCCATCTGGCTTTGGTTTTGTTTCTTTGTTTGTTTTGCTTTTGTCAAAGTTACCTGGAGTGGTTTGCTATTTCCTTCTCCAGCTCATTTGATAGACTCAGTTAGTATTTGAGGATGGAATTGAACCTGTGTCGTCCTGATTATAGACCAGGCTCCTACCACTTACCAATTGACTGACTCGGTTACTAAACTTTCACACCTTAATTCTGCCATGTGATCAATTTTGAGGTAATATTATCCTTTCTTAAATGAAATACTTAATTGTTATACAATTAAAAACTCACTGTTTCCCAAATGCCTTTGATTTTAGGTCTGTTGACCTAATATTTATTTACAACTTAATTGAGATGAATCCAATTCCATGTATGAAGAATTCAAGAAATTGGTATATGACATGACAGAATTGTTTAGCATCAACTTCATGTAGATCTTTGAGAAGAATGATTCTATCCAGGGCATTCTTTGGCTATTTTGAGCATTTTTCTGATTCTATTCCAATATATTCTTGGCCTTCAGACTTAGCTTCAAACAGGAACCATGGATCATTTGTAAGGTAGCCCCTAAATTCTAGCATGCTGTGGTCTTTTGAATCTGATATAAGAGTATAGTTCTCAGCATAGAAGAGCTCTTAGCAAAACCCTTTCTAGTACACTTGATTTTGGTTCATTGGAAAAAATTATTGAATGAGGAGTAGATAGACCTAGATTCTCATTCTAGTAGTACCTATAGCTTGAAGAAACAGTGCAGTGGAAGAGAACACTGGACTTGGAGTTAAAAGACCCAGTCTCAAGTTTGAAATTCAGCTCTTAGTGGTTGTATCATCTGGGGCAACTCAGAACCTCAGTTTCTCCATCTGTTAAAATGTGAGGAAGATGGATTATATGATGTCTAAAATCCCTTTTAGTACAAACATTCTATTGAGCTGTGTGATTTTTAGTTAGGCTTTTAACCTCTCCCTTACCACTATTTCCTCTTCTATAAAGTGAGTCTGTTGCATCGGAAAATTTCTAATGTTTCTCTACCACTTATGCTGCTCTGATTCTATATCATGTTGACATGAAACTATAAAGAAAATTTAAATTAGCAATGTGGTATGAAGACAAGACAGGTAAATGCCATTGATCTCATCACTCAGTATTTTAGCTCTGTTTGTTTTTTTTTCACCTGTGATAGTGTCTGTTTCACTGAGACTTGAGAACAGCAGAGTAATTCAGTCCAGAAGTAAGAGAAAAATGCTTGGTAAATTGGTAAACAGGATTTTTTTTTTAAAATTGAGCTTTGGGCAGGGGCAAAATGGAGCCATTCCAGTGATTTCATTAGTGTTGGTCTTTTATCACACATGCAGATATGTAGCTGTTCTGTAACCTACTCTGAGAGAGTTACTTGGAGCACTGGACTTTAATAACCAGAGCCACACAGCCAGTAAGAGTCAGAGGCTGGACTTGAGGCTAGCTCTTACTGACTCTAAGATGGACACTATCCATCCCCTGCCCTCTGCTGCCTTTCTGGTAAATAGATTAGAATCACATTAAGAGCTGTGAAAAGAAAGTAAGCCTGGATCAAGTATCTGCACTGCTAGTGGTTTCTCTTGCTTCTTGCTAGTACCTATGGATTTCAGTTCTCTAAGTCAGTCAGTCAGTCAACAAACATTTATTAAGCTATGAATAAAACACCCTTGAGGAAGATAAGATGGCTAAGGAGGGTCAAAAGGGGAGACAGATCCTACTATGATCTATTTTCCAAAGCTGCAGGAGGCATTTCCCCATTGAAATTCCCAATGAGTAGCAAGAGGCATTTTGGAATGATTCAAGGCATTTGGAGAGATAATTTACTCTGGAGTAGACATTCCAAAGGTCCAGATTATTTGAAGGGAAACAGAGTTCAAGTGAAAGCCAGAATATCTGGGGGTGGGAGGAGAGATGACCAATGTAAGAAATAAATCTAGTGGACAATAAACAGGTATCAACAGTAATAATGATAACAAACCAAAAAAAAATACATCTAAAGAAAATCTTTGGATATTCACAATGATCAATCTAGAGAAAAAATGAGAGTTGGGTTGGGGGAAGAAACCATGTTGGAAAACATAGCAGTTCTTGTAACTTTTTGACACATGGGATTCTGAATTCATTACATGAGGAGGACCACTTTGATTCCATTTACAGAGCAAAGTTGATATTAGTACAATTGGAAATGATTTTTTCCAATTACACATGCTCTCCTGGGGTCCATGCTTCTATCAATACATCTACCCTTACTTGCCTTAATCCTCAAAAACTTGTTTCTCCTTGTCATTGAAGGTGCTTTTATTCCACTTCTTTTCATTCAACTTGGTTAGTTCTCTAGGCATTTAAATATTTTTATTTTGTTCAGACCTCTGATTTCTTGGTCTGGGAGACCCTGAGCATGGAATTCAATGCAGATTAGCAACTATTCTGCAATTTGACATCTTGGAGAGTTGTCTCTGGACACTGAGAAGTTAACACATAGCCATTGTGTGACAGGGACTGGACTTGACCTCACATTTTCTGAATCAGAGACACACTCTAATATTCTAGCCACTACCCCATATCACTCCTAATTTAACTGTTAAAGTAAAATAGAAACATAAAATGTTAGAACCCTGGAGATAATTTTATCTGACCTCAATTTACAGATAAAAAAAAGGTGAAGCATAAAGAAATTATAGGATTTTGGATTTAGAATTAGAAGGCACCTTCTAGGCCATTGAGTATAACATCCTCATTTTATAGATACCTAGGAAAACTAATTTACACAGACCTTAGGTGACTTGCCTAGTAAGTAAGATCAAAGAGGCAACATTGTTTTACAGAAAGAATGCTGGTTTTGGGATCAGAGGTCTTGAATTCAAACTAGCCCTGCCACTTACTATCTGAGATTTGAGGTAAGTCATTCAACCTCTTTGGCCTCAGTTCATCATCTGTAAAATGTGTTCTACTTAATTTCTCACCATCCAAACAGAATTTTCCTTGATCCAGACTCTATGCTGAAATTTCTCCATCACACTGGTGAATACTTTTGACAAACATACATTAACTAATATGTTTTATGACTTACCTGGTGATGTCATTGAACAGGGTTTTTTTATATCTTTCATGGAATCTTGAATGATCTTGATGTATGAGTGGGAAATAATCATCATAAAAGAGCTTTGAAGATAGCATTTTGTTCTAAGGTAGCATTCTGAGCAGTTTTTTAAATCATCAAACAATAAGTACAATTGGAAATTATATTATCTACATCTTTTGTTCAGTTGTGAGATGTTAAAGATGTGGTGCATTGTTGATTATCATTTTCAAAAGCCTGCCTATGTTATACTAACACTGGCATTTAAGGATATCCTCAATTACTTTACAGAAAACTCTCAGAAAAATTTTGTATAGATAAGAGAGTAGGCATGTAGGTCAATAGTTGTTCATGCTTTTGCATTTATCACTTTTTATAAGCATTCAGTTCCAATATATTTTTCATACTTTTGATACCTTCCCCTCCTTTGTGAATGAGTCCCCTAATTCCTTCACAACTTTTTTTTTTTCAGAATGGATCTCCTCTTTATATTTGTTCTAATTAGTCTGCTTTTACCATCTTTGTTTTCTGTAGGGCCATTTCCATTTCCCTAGTAAATACCTCAGAGACTATGAGTATGAGGTTAGAGTGCAAGTATAGACATTCTACTATACTTAATGGAGTAAACTATTTAATAATTTTTGCAAATCTTTTCCATTTTTGTTCTGTTTATAGTCCTTTTTCTATTTTTATCCTTGAGTGTCTTCAGGAAGACTGTTTAGTTCAATATCTTGCCAACTTTTCTTTAGACTGAATTTACTCTCCATGGCTTTGCTCTCCTTTATGAGACATTACTGCTCACAATCATCTATCATGCTTCTTTGTAAGACTTCACAAATTACTTTCTATTCTAACCCAGTGTTGCCTTTGGCAGTCATCTCTTTCCATTTGGCAAGTGATTCACATGTACTAAAGAGCTTCCTGGATTCTTTTGGTCTTGCAACAATTAATTTACATCAATTGAACTTCTGGATCAGATTATCATATAACAAAGAGTAAAAAAAAGGGAGTAAACAGTTCAGCACAGTAATGAACACATCAACCAACATCATATGCAATAAGTAGAGTATCCAGGCTCTGCAAAGTAGGAAAGGAAGTACATCCTCATACCTCTTATTTGGGACTAAGGTTGATCATTAAATTTCACAGCATTTAATTTCTATTTTTTGTTCTTTGAATTTTAATTGTTGTAATAATAGTGTATATTGTTATCTTGTTTGGGCTGTTTGATTTTGAATCAGTACATATATATCTTCCTTTCTTTTTGTTTTGTTCATTATTTCTTATAGCCCAGTAATATGCCTTTCCACACATGTACCACAGTGTGTTAGGCTCTTCTCCAATCTATGAGTCCTTTTATTCCTGGTGTTAACCATATTACCAAATCTCAGAATTTGAAACAAAGAAAATAGTAAAAAGTAAGAGGTTGTTTTGTTTTACTCATTCCTTATTAAGGTTACTACATCAGCTGAATCAGAGTCAGAATGATTGAGAAAAGTTTTCTTAGGATCAGGAATAGATTCAGGGAGGTAGACCTTTGGTTTCACTGGTGTAGAGAAGTCAGGTGAGAAATCTCTACCAGTGTAGACCAACAGCTCATCAGTAGCTTAGATTTCAAGCACTGAGGTACCAAGAAGTCAAATAATTTGGTCATGGTTAAGCAGCCAGTTTGTAACTTGAACTCGAATTTTATTGAGTCTTCTATCGAGAGAGAGAGAGAGAGAGAGAGAGAGAGAGAGAGAGGGAAGGGAGGGAAGGGAGGGAAGGAAGGAGGGAGCATGTGTATATAGAGCAATGGAAAACATTTTGTAGTCAAAACTTCAGTTCAAATCCCAAGCCCACTACTTATTAATTGTGTGACCTTCAGTACATCAAATTACCTGAGTTTGTTTCCTGATTTATACAGTGGAGATAAACTATCTGCTTCCTAGGGTTGTTGTGAAGGTCAAATAATATAATGTAAAATTATTTTTGAACTGCAGAGTTCTGTATAAATATTAGCTATTATTAGTGGTAGCAATATATTAACGAGTTATGTCAGGTCAGCTTAAGGTCAGATTTTATCATCCCAATGGGAACTTGCTGAATTTTAGCTTTCTTCCCTTTAAGATAAACGTCCCATTTTATTGTCCCTTTAAAAAAATATCACAACTTTTAAATGGCTTGTGAAATGTTACAGTTAATTTGTTTTTCACAACTGCAGTGTGTGTATTAGTTTAAAAAAAAATAAAACATTCCCATCACTTCACTCCATACTCAGCATGTGTTAGATAAATTAGAAGTTGTTCTTTCACAGTGTTTCTCATATTCCCAAAGAAATCTCATAGGTTGACTTTTTACTGCCTAAACTAATCACATATAGTATGGGTGTTTAGAGTCTCCTGGATTAGCAAGTAGAAGATATGAGTTCTGATCATTGTTCTGATGCTTACCCATAGGCCTCTATTTCCTCCTTTGTAAAATAAAGGTGTTAACACAAGGTTGGTGTATAAAAATGCTTCAAGAGTCTAACACTCTTGAGTCTATTGATTGATCAGCATGATATCATGGAGTGGAATCTGGACTTTGAATCAAGAAGACCTCGGTTCATACCTCACCCCGAGAATTTACTAGTTGTATGACCATTGGCAAATTGTCTAACCTCCCTTGGTTTTCCTAGCTATAAAATGAAGGTTTTTGACTCTCTGGTTTCCAAGGTCCCTTCCAGCTCTAAATCCATGATATTATGATGAATTTCATTAAGAGTCAAATGAATCTTCTTCTATAACCTTGAGTTTATAAATCATTTCCCTTTTTGGAGGGGGCCTCAGTTTCCCCTTCAATAAAATAAAGAAATTAGACTGTGATCACAGATGACCATTCCAGCTATAACATAATATTTTGAGGGTTTGGCAGGGAGGAATGAGGGAGGATAGACAAGATTTAAGGCTGTTTTTTGACTCACTTGACAAAAAAAACAAATCTGCTTGTTTGTTATAAGGGATATAATTACCCACATGTCTGTGGAATCCAAATATAAAGAACCTACTGTAACAGTAGGCACCCCAACATACATAAGGGGCCTGCTATCACAGGTTCTTAGATCTGCATTCATAAAAGGAAAGGCAACTTTTGAAGGGTTAACAATCACTTTAATCAAGTGCATGTATCATTCACCAAATTCAGGGGAGTCAGCACCCTGAACTTCAAAGAAAATACAAAGAAATCAAAAGATCCACAGACATGGCTTCCTCTGCCTGAATTCAATGGACATTTGAACCCCAACTGTCTGACCATAGTTACCAGAGGGGGCAGCACTGACATCTGAGTTTTCAAAGCCAGGGAGCTCCTTAAAGTGTGTTCCCAGAGTCCTCTTCTGACACTCAAACATTCTTACAAAAACTAAGCCCCAAAGTAAAACCTCAACTCAGAGGATTTATACACTTTTAAAGGCAGAGGGCATAACCCTCTGACTCATTGCCTCAATAGAAAAAACAAAAGGTACTTGGGACCCACCTACAAAATAACTCCCTTAATCAAGCTTCCCACAAAGGGCAGGCCCATCAATGTGTGGGAAAGATCTTTTTTAATCATAGTATTCAATCAGAGGCACTTTTAGTAAAACCAGAACAGCAAAAGATCCTAATCTGATTGCCATCACACCTCCTAACTTTAGTTCTTAATTATCAGGAATTGAGTTAAAATAGGAAGTTATCAAATGACTTACTTCCTCTCGGAGAATGGAATAGGAGATAGGTCCTTCATATCCTCTGCAGGTATATAGTGGTATCACATGGCACATGGTTACTTTACTAAAGTACATGATAACCTGCTGGTTTGAAATATTATCAGGAAGTTGCCCAAGTACTCAAGGACTGAAAAAAAAAAAAACCAGTGTGTCATAGTAGATAGAGTACTGAACATGGAGTTGGGAATACCAGGTTCAAATCTCCACCTCTGGAACTTATTAGCTGTGTCACTGATCTTAGGCAAGTCCCTTGAACTCTCTGGCCCCAGATTCCTAATCTGTAAAATAAGGGTGGTTATACTAGATGATGTACTGATGCTTCTGAATCTGTCATAGGAACTGATACAGTGAAAAGAGTATCACTACCTGTGTAAGTGCTACTGTACCTCATAAATGTTGTAGGATTAGATTTGACCTAACTTTAGAATGTGTTTTCATTATCTGTAAAAGGGGACAAGGGTGAAAGAGAGAGGTGAAAAAATACAGACTAGATAATCTTTCAGTTTCCTTCCAGCTTTCAAATCTATGTACCTGTTGCATTAAGCCACTTTCTACTGTGCTGTGTGTGTCTGTGTGTGTGTTTGCTTTTGAAACAATTTCCCTTTCCCTTGTCTTTTCACACTCAAATGTGACATTTGGAAATCAATTTTTCTTCTTATTTGTAGTTTTCCTCTTGATTCACATGTAATCCTGACAATTCCAGAAATATTTCCTCAGTTTTATTTGGAGCTCTCCTACGTCATTGGTTCTCTAAATGGCACTCCCTCCTAATTAGCAACAAGTGACCCTTAGAAAGACCATGGCATTGTTTAACGCTCACCAGTTTTCCATCATTTCCACAGGTACACTTGTGCATCATCTCTATGAAAATAAGTTTTGTTCGTTGATGATATGATTAAACAACAAACTGGCCTAGGCTTGAGGTGACATTACTACATTGTCAAGCATAAAGAATATTATGAGACATTTTCTTCTTTTTCCCCTCATTTGTAATCTAGATTTTATATAACCAGTCCTTTGTGGAAATTTGTTGTTTTTCCCACACAGCATCATTCTTACATATACTCCTTTCTTCTAAACACAGGTTTTCATCTCCTCTCACCTGCACTGTTAACGTTAGCTTTCCAGTCGGTCTCTTTGCCTCAAATCCTTGCTACAATCCACCTTCCACAATAAACTCCAATGACTCCCTGTTACTTCTGGGATCAAAAATGAAATACTCTGTTTGACATTTAAAGCCCCTTACAAACCGTTTCCTTCCTACTTTTTCAGTTTTCCTATACTTCTCTCCATGCTCTCCATGATCCAATTACACTAGCCTACTCAATTTTCTGCATTAATGACATTTCCTGAAATCCATGCCTTTGCGTTGGCTGTCCCCCATGGCCAGAATGCTCTCCCTTCTCACATCTTACTTCCTAACTTTCCTGGCTTCCTTCAAGACTCTGCTCAAATCTCACTTTCCTTAGGAGGCCTTCCCCATTCCTATACCTGGGACTTTCCCTCTGAGATCATCTTCCACTTATCCTGTATATATCTTGCATATATATACAGGTACTTGAACATTATTTCCTCCATTAGAATATGAGTCTCCTGAGGGCAGGGAACCTTTTTTTTTTCCATTCTTTGTATTCCTGGGTACTTTGCACAGTACCTGGCACATAGTGAGGATTTAATAAATACCTTGATGAACTGACTTGGATTGTCTAGAAACTTGCCTCCTGTTTTGTCTCTTGTGGTGTTTGTCAATAGAAGAAGAAATCTTACTTTGAAATCAGTCAAGATGCCTAACCATTATCAGCCTCTATAAAGAAGTCTTGAGTGTGCTAAAAGTACACCACACTCACAACACTGAAATGCAGCTGCTTGTGTTACCAAGTTTTGGTTTTGATGTATCACCCTGGGCAAGTCACTTACTTTTTGTTTGTCTCAGTTTCTTCAACTTTGAAAGGGGGACCATAATTGCACCTGCTTCATAGAGTTTTTATAAGGATCAAATGTGATATCTGTAAACTGCTTAGCACAATAGTAGGTGCTTAACAAATGCTCATTCCCTTCCTTTTCTTGCCCCTCCCTCATCCTCTCTGGTATTAGTGTGCAGAAATAAGAAATTTCTTGCTATTACAGTATTTTTAAAAATTTATTTTATTTTTAATTTATGGAACAAAACAAGCATTTCCATAACATAGTACAATAAAAATGATGATTGCACATGAAACTGAAAATCTGCTATGTACCACTTGATAATCCTTTCAAATATACAACAGAATTATCACATAAATTTCTTTCTTTTTTCTTTTTCTTCCTTCCCTGGCCCAGAGATGGCTACCATTAGACAAATGTGTGTGTGTGTGTGTGTGTGTGTGTGTGTGTGTAAAATTATTCTATACATACTTCTTTTTATCAGTTCTTTCTCTGGATGGAGATAGCATTTTTATTCATATGTTCTTTATGGTTAATTTGGGTATTTATAATAATCAAAATAACTTATTCACTTAAAGTCATTCTTAAAACAATATTACTGTAATTGTACACAATATTCTCTTGGTTTTGCTCATTTCACTCTTCATTATTAAGTGCAAGTCTTTTCAGATCTTAAACTATATTATAAGGCAGTGATTGTTAAAACTACCTGGTGGTGGCTAAGAAATAGAAAGGTAGATCAATGAAATAGAGTAGCCATTAAGGTATTTTTAATGTCAAGTACTTCAGACTTTTAAGTTCAATGAGGTCCCCAAGGTCACTCTAGAATAATGCTTTGTTTCTTTGTCCAAAGTGGTAGTCTGCTTAATTTTTGCCGCATTATTGTTTCTGTGTTGATTTAGAATGAGGCTAATTGACAACAATGTTGACATTTGGTTCTTTTGAAAATTACTTTCAGAAAAAAAGTAGGTAAATAAAAACAAGTTATGTTGTGGAAGAATGTTTAGCTACATTGATCAATAACAACCACAAACTGCTGACCAATATTAACCATCATACTATTATTAATTATTAGCCAATAAATCATCTTACCATTATTTTGGCATTGAGGTAACGCAAGTTGAACTTGGAAATCTGATTTTAAAACCTGACACATTTTAGTAGTGTGATCCTGGGCAAGTCAGCCAGGTTTGATAGCCTCTGTTTCCTCATCTGTGAAATGAGAATAATGATAGCACCTATCCCACAGGGTTGTTGTGAGGACAAATGAGACAAGACAATATATGTACTATGCTTTGCAAACCTTAAAATGCTATGTAAATGCTAATTATTATTATCTTAGGTTGATATATACATGATCATTTTTTCTAAACAGGATTAACTTTTTTTTTTTAACTGATTCCCAGGGATCATGAAATTTCAGTTTTAGAGAGGGAAACATTCAGTCTAACTCTTTTAGAGAAGAAGAAATTGACACACGAATTGACTTGCCCAAGGTCACATAATGTGTCAGTAGCAAAACCCAGAGTTAAACTGAAGTCCTTTCATCATCATTCTTATGCTCCTTCCATCAATCTGTAATTTAAGAAAGGAATATTTATTGCACCATAACATGGACTAGATTTTCTGTAATGATGGTAAATGGGGAGGAGGAGTGAAGAATTAAAACTTGGACACTTTCATGACTTTTGGGGGCATTATGAATAGCACTGCTTGGGTTAATCAGGTCGGGTTTATACTTACTTAGAAGTCAACATCCTTTTACTCAAAATCGTTGTGCTCTTATTTAAAGCAGATTGATTCAAGCACTTTCTGCATTTCTTTGCACAGACCAAAAAAGAAACTTGTCTTATTTACTTTGAAGTAGAAAGCTGAGACAAAACTAAAATGGAATTAAAAGGAGCAGAGACAACATTTCATCTCATACTATTTTCGAAAGAATCTAAATGTATACTGTAACCTTGTGCCTTTGTAGTAAGTCTATAGACATTATCAGATCAATCTAAATTGAGTTAGTGTATATGTGGTAAGCAGAAACTGGTGGAAATTAGTTTATCTTCCCCAGACTCTTTCTGTTTTCTTTGAACAGTGAAGGATAAACTAGTTTTAAGAGCTGATTAGGTTTCTTTCTTTCTTTTTTTCCCCTTAAAAGGGTAGGAGAATAACATTGCTATAGATTCACACTAGCTCTTAGCGCCAGGAGCCATTACATACATAGCCTATGGCCCATGTGTGACATCTGTAAATATGCCACACATATGATAAGAATAGACCTAGTGAATATCAAAACGGAAATATAGTCATTGCAAGGTGAGGACTATAAGCCACTATCCCTGATCTCTTCTAGTTTCATTTATTGTAAATACCTGTGTGAGTTCCCCTGACATGCATAAATACAAGGAGGGTAGCCTGCAGTCATTCCCCTTGATTTTATTAAGGAACTCCGTAGAAAATGCTTTTCAGTCCCATGAGACAGAGTGGAAAGCTGCTAACTGGCTAATCTTAATGGGCATTTTTAGGAGCTTTTTAAAGACTCTTAATGGTTTGTTTGTTTTATATGTAAAATTCTCTTTTTTTGGTTTAAAAGATAGGATAGTTTGTTATTTCTCTAATTTATGTCATTACATCTGTGGATTCATTTGGGGGGGGACTATGCTTTTTTTGTTAGAAAGATTATTTTTTTCTTGTCCTCTTTTATTAGTTTTTAAATTGTGGGAGTAGGAAAAATTAGCAATATTGATGTGACCAAAAAAGAGAGCCATTGGGAACCAATTTTTTTTTAAATATATAAAAGAAAACAGAAGAGAGGGAAGTCTGAAGGAAGCACAAACTGGGAGGACAGTTTTGAAAGTGACATGAAATTTATTGGGGTTTTTTTAAAGCAAGTACTATGAAAGTGAGATCCATAGTTTCATAAACAACCCTCTTTTTGTGTTCTCCTTTGTATATGGAAATGCTCTTTTTTGGTGTCTAATTTCAGAATTGAAAATTAATTTAAGAAATATAAAAACTTTTATGTGTTAATATAATTGAAAATACAGTGAATACTTAGAAAACATACATGAACTTTTTTAATTGTTGATTTATATTCAGACATAGGAAAGTATATATATATGTGTATATATATATATATATATATACATATATATTTGAATAATTCCAGAGTGATTTAAACATGTAAATAGTAATTCAGTTAATCTTAAATTTACATCTAAATTGAGAAAAAATATTTTTTCTAGAATATATTGACACATTTTTTATTTTCATTAAATACGATAGTACCTGCTATCCTTGAAATATATAGTTATAAGATATAGATTTCAAGTAAGTTACTAATTAAACAAACAAGTTCTTTTCTTTCCTGTAAGATTTGAAAAAGTTAATAACTTTGGAATTTTGCATGTATGGTTAACCTTGCATGTCATCAGTTTCCCATTCATTTAGACTGAATTAGTCATTTAACACACATTAATTTAATGCCAACTAAGTAGTATGTCTAGTATATCCTGGGTACACAAAAGCAAAAAGGAAATAGTCACTTGCACATGTAAACCAAAACATATCAGTTGACAAGATACATCTGAACAGCCTGAAATTAAAATTTTGTCTACCTCCTTCCTCATTTTAAAGATTTTATGATTCTGTGTGCTTAACCAAAAAACCCACATATATTTCCAAATCACCTACAAATAATCCATGAAACAAATGAAAATTAAAGTGATCTTTTATCTTTTGTGGCCAAAAGCAAGATTAATCCTTGTATGTACAAGACTAATTTTGTTAATTCTGCCCCAAGTTCTTTTTTGTGAAAGTATTGTTAACTGATTACATTGGTACTTTGATCACTTCCTAATCTCATTGGCCTATGTACTTCTTGAAAACTGTGTATTGCCTTCTCATTGTATGTAACTTCTTGTTCACATCTTACCAGAAATTTTCTTAAGGGGGTTCACTGAAGGGACTAAGGGCCTCCTTCTCTTAGATCTTTTGACATTTTGCGAATAGCAAAGGAAAATACAGACTGTGACTCTGTAGGCAAGCTGATTGAGTCTTAAATAATAATTTATAAATATACCTGAGGAAAAAATAAAATAAAGATATTATTGTCATTATTATTGTTATGGATTATAAATTCATCCTATATCTATCTGTGTTTCTATCTGTATGTGTATACATGCACACACACAAAGACACATATACACGGGAACCCACAGATATTACAATTTTAACTTCTTAAATGGCTTATGGCACATCTGTACTTCTTTCTTGTCTATCCATTTCACAATTGACATTTTTGATTATTTATTAATAACACTTCTTAGATTCCTTATTTTCTCATATATTCCAACTGATTTCACCCTGCTTAGTTGAATTGCAATGAGATGATTCATTATCAGCTTAAATTGCATTTTGGTATATTGTTTTAAAATAATTATGGTTTATGGTGCAGCCATCTGACTCTGTAATGGCTAAGTTGATTGTATAACTGAATTTAAAAACATTATTTTCTTGCTGTGTCCTGAGGCAATTATTGTAAAAAGCAAAATTTTATAAATCAAAGTAATAAAAATGTTTTTTGTTGTGACAATAAAAAAGAATAGGCCATTTAAAAGTTGTCCCACCCATAATTTACTACAACTTTAAATGGGACATAATGCATAATGTGAATGAAGCAGTCATCTGTAGTAGTGTAGATGTTCTTCACTAAATTGTATACGATGAAGGAACATGAAAGAGTTTTAAGGACCCCAACAATAGATTTGATCTTAAGCTATTTTCTCACTAAGGCTCAGAGATCTATACAAGTGGCACATTGAATTTTTAATGAAGTGCTTTTCAACCATCCTTGTTGGAAAAAAAATGGAAAAAAAAAAATGAAACAGCGGCTGACAGGTTACTTATTGAGAATTCATTTATAAAAGCCTAAGCCGTACCGAGAATATATTTTATCTAGCCATAATAAATTCTTGGAAGACTACAAATAGTTAGCTCTGACCTATAAAGCAGAACCAAAGAGCATTATATAGAAGATACAGGGAGTCAGATTTCATTCAATTTTAGGAAAAACTTCTTGGCAGTTAGCTCTATCCAAAAGATGAATGGACTGCCAGCAGAAGTAGTAAGTCTCTCATACAAGATGTCGGATGACTGTCAGAGATGCTTTATAGGGAATTCTTTTATAAGGTAAGAATTATACCAGTTAACTTCCTTAGTTATTATAACTTTGAGTCTTTTTTTCCTATGAAATGACTTAGGAGTCATCACATGGTTCCTATGTGATTCAATATGAACTGTGTTTGTTTGCTTTAATAATTTCTCATTTATTTTCTTATATATTTTTCTTATAAATTTTTAATCTTCTTATATATTTGTGTTATTAAAAAGTAGATAAGCTCATTAGCCAAAAAATTAAATATGGAAAGATGTATTTAGATAGTTGAAATCAGTGAAAATCACTAGTTCCTCTCTGTAAAGCCATATTGCCATTAAAAGTGGTCAGAACTACTGACAAAAAGAAAAACTGCTCCCACCTTGTCTCCCTTCTATACCCAATTTAGGGCGATCTGCCAGGCATCATTCAGACTGTTTGTCATTTTATTTTACCTTTTACAGAATTGAAAGCACTTCATATACACTATGCTTCATCCTATTTCATTAACAAAAGCATAAGTCTACCTAGACACCATCTGCAGAAAGAAACCTTAAAATTACGTCTGCTTTCCATTATTTAATTAACTAAGGATCAATTATTTACTTATTGTTGTTGCTATTTCTGAAGGTTAAAATGCTTTCTAATTATCGAAGAAGCCATACCAGTCAATTTTGAAGACAATCAACCATTAAACATTTGTTATATGTTTACTACATGTGAAGTATTAGTCACAGAGTACACAAGGACTAATACTTTAGTTGAACTATAAACTGGTCCAGTAATTTTGGAAAACAATGTGGAACTATGCTAGAAAAATGACTCAATTGTTCATATTCTTTGACCCAGCAATCCTAGTATTGGGCATGCCATTGGGAAAGTTCTCACATATACCAAAATATTTCGAATAGCATTTTTTGTGGTAGTAAAAAATTGCAAACAAAGAAAGTATTGGAGCATCACTAAATAAATTGTAGTAAAAGAATGTAATGGAATATTTTTTTGTGCCATGAGAAATGATAAATATCAGGAATTCAGAGGCTGTTCAGAAGAAGTATAGGAACAAATTTAGAATGAAGTGAGCAGGAAAAAAAAGAATAACATATATAACAAGCCCAATAAAGTGCTGAAAGACATTAATACTAACATTAGTGTAATGATCAATCTTGACTATAGAATAACGGTGATGAAACATACCTCTTCCTTCAGACAACTTGATGGTACAGGCACTGGGCCCAGAATCAGGAAGGCTGATTTCAAATCCAGCCTCAGACATTTATTAGCTGTGTGACCCTGAATGATTCATTTAACCGCTCGGTGCCTTAGTCATCAGCAAAATAGGGATAATAATAGCATATTATAATATAATGATTATACAATGTATTACATGTATTATACATTATTATACATACGTATATTATATATAACATATGTAGCATATACAATATATATAATTATATGTGATATATAAAATAATATATATTATATATAATAGCATCTACATTCCAGACTTTTTGTGAAGATCAAATGAGATAAAATTTGTAAGTCATTTTGCAACCGTTACAGCACTGTGTAAATGCTATGTAGTAGTAGAAGTAGTAGTAGTAGAAGTAGTAGTAGTAGTAGTAGTAGTAGTAGTAGTACATGTAGCAGTAGCGGTTGCATTAGCAGAGAGTTAGTCAAGTACAGGTGTGGTAGAAAGCATGCAGAAATAACAGCATGGAGGAAATAGTCATTTTTGCCTTAGCTGTACTGCTTTGTTCTAATGGAAACATCTGTTGGAAGATGGTACTGGGAAATGAGAGCAAAGCAAAAAGAACTCATTAATAAACAAATGTATAGGGAAATAGTATCATGGAGAGAGATTAGACTAGAAATCTAGAAACCTCCATTCTTGTCCTGGATCTGCCATCAAGTACCTATGAGATATTGGGCAAGGAGCCTTATCCCTCTAAAAGGCAGCATGATATGGTAAAAAGAACACAACTCTTCAATTTCTGGGACTGACATTTGAATCCTGTTTCAGTTTCTCACCACCTGCATGACATGTGGAAGTCACTTAACCCATTTTGGCCTCACTTTTCTTCTCTGTAAAGTGGTCAAACTAGGTGGACTTCTCCCAAGGTACCTTCCTATTCCAAATCTGATCCTACCATCTTTACAAAGACTTCTGGCTCAAAAATTCTGATTGGATGAAAAAACATACTTAACTTGATTATAGAAATGAAAAAGTATATAAAAAAGTTCATGGAACACCTAAAATGGTTGAGAGGTTTTGCTTCCGATTTTGTTGCTTTATTTGGGAGTTCAGCTGTAAAGGAAATACAATGATGTTCATTCATTCTTTGTAACTCTACACTAGATGATCTCTGTAAGTGACCTCTTTTATTTGGAGGAAACCAAGAAAGAGTTTTTCTGTCTTGTTCTTAATGAAACTATAAATGTTTTTCTAGTTAAATTGAAACCAGGTTGAGGCTCTCCTATAGATTGGGTTGGTAAGATGGTGGAACTGAGAGATAGTAATGCTAGACGAGATAGATTAGATTTGTCTCCTTTCACTTTGTAACAGAGCTGCCTGGGTTAAATGTACCCTTGGGGAATTCTTGTTTACAGAAAGCAGCTAACATTAAGTGATAACACTTATTTTAAAAGAGATAATGTTGTTGGAACTCCATTTTACTACTAATTATCCTCACAGCTCAGTTATTTTCCTTTTTAAGCAACGGAAGACCAGTGGGCCAGAGAACTTATCTTGTTTGTGTGGGGAAGTACATGAGTAATGAGATACCTAATAACTTGCTCCATTGTCTACATTATTAGGAAGTAGTTATTTGCTCCTGTCACTAGTCACACTTACCTAAGCATTAAAATTCAAGCCTCTTATCCTTGACTGGGCAATTTGGACTGGCTCTTCTGACAGTTTTAATGAAAGCAAATCATATTTTATATGCATGCCACATATAGTTTTCCAAAAGGAGGCATTTTGTTTAATGCAAGGAACTAAATTATGATTTATTAATGATAAAGCTATTTTGTATAGCTAGGCACTTAACCTGAATTAATTAAGAGACTTGAAGATTTTAGTTAATCTAAGGAAGAGCAAAGTCTGAAGAAATCTATGATTAGGTGTTCGTAATTTACAGCCTTGTTTATTTCTGTAGAAGTGACCAAACACTGTAGGGGCCGTAGGCTTTTCTTTTCTGGCTTCATCATTCCCGTATGGTTCTACATAGCAACAAGTACAATATTAAAAGGTTTGTTTAGCAAAATAGTTTCTATACATGAACTCATTTAATGCAGACAGTAACACGATGAAGATGATATTACAGGCAACAATGCTTCCTTTCTTATGGATGGGGAAAGTAAGGTACAAAGAGGTCTGTCATGGAACATTAAGAATTCAAATATGGCTATTCTGTTTCTGAATCCAATACTATGTTCATTTTGCCACACAATAATTCAACTTTTTTTTATTTCCAAAGAAGAAACACATTTTGTTTTCTTAGAATCATAGAGTTGGAAAGGATTTTAGAAATCATTTAGTTAAACCCCCTTGCTTTACACATGAGAGAATTGAGACTCAAAAAACTTTCAAGGCCACACAAGTAGTAAGTGGAATAGCTACTCTTTAATCTCATGTCCTCTGACTTCCAAATCCAGCATTTTTTCCCATGAGATAGATAGACCAGTGATGTATTATTTCTGGGGGGTTTTTTATGAGTCATGTTACTTAATCCATACTAAAATACAAATATTCTATCAGCATTTAGTATCCCAAGAAATGTAGCTTCATAACCCCAAACTAAAGCTTTTTGTGTAATATTGTGATAAATGAAGTAGGTTTTGTGTGTGTGGATGTATAGTATGGTTTTATACTATCTGCAAGGTCAAATAAATGACCAAAGGATTTGTTAGACAAAATAATGTACTTTAATAGATAATCAAGGCTTTTGATATAAATTACCTTGTAGAGTTAAAAAGTAAATCAACGATATTAATATTTCCACTCAAGTGAGAGCAGTGAGGACTTAGTATCTTTTCATAACTATGAAGTTATAACACTGCTATACATTAATATTTCTAAACATAGGCATCAGTATAGAATTGTACAAAATTCTTAATCAGTAATAGAGCTGGCTTAATTCTCATTGAGTGCTTAGAGACTTTTCTATAAGGAGATATGATTTTTTTCATTTAAATTAAATGATTCTAAGATTGGTAAAGGATTTAATCTTACCATAAATCTTTATGAGATAAGTTATCTGGAATTCAGCTGTCTTGAAGCTAAGAACTATCAAAAATGCAAAATATTTCAACAGCTTAAGTAGTTATTAATTAAAGAAAAATGGATATCTTTTACTTATAGGCAAGGTCTTTGGGTCATAATATCATACCATATTTCTTTAGGCTTTACACACAGTTCTGACAAGTTTGGTGTTATTGCTTTTTAATCCACATAGATTAGAAGAGAGATCGATATGGACAGAGACACTGGTAGCAGCTAGAAGTAATAAGGCAAAAAAGGAGTCAGACAATATATACATTAGCCAAACAAAAATTCAAAACACCATAGCAACATGGAGTTCATTAGTGTAGGAGTTACAACTCTGCACATCTCAGTGAACCTGATATCCAATGTATTATTATACAATATTGTGTCATGGCACCAACACTGATATCTTTAATGTCCCAGGCTCATATTAAAAAAAGATTAAATTATGTTCAGTATAGATTCTAAGGAGGCATGCAAGGCCCATTAGATGTTTTAAAAATATGTCCATATGAAATGAAGTTTGTTTTTTTAATGAAGTAAATACTTAACTGTCAGGAGAATGAGTTATTGCCTGAAAGTTTTAGACAGATGAGGTCTAATTACATATCACTTTCTTTATAAAACATATGTGTGTATATAAAAATATACACACATATGTTTAAACATTTCCCAATTATATGTAAAAAAATTTTAACATTCATTATGTAAAATTTTGAGTTCCACATTGTCCCTTTTCCTCCCCTCTTCTACCCCTTGAGAAAGTGAGCAATATGATATTGATTGGACATGCGAAGTCATGCAAAACATATTTTCATATTAGCCCATGTTGCAAGAGAAAAAAACATACAAGAACAATAAAGAAAGTAAAAAAAAAATGTATGATTCAATGTACTCAAAATTCATCAGTTCTCTGTATGGAGGTGGAGAGTATTTTACATCATTAGTCCTTTAAAATTGTCTTGGATCTGGGTCTTGATCAGAGTAGCTAAGCCTTTCACAGTTGACCATCCTTACAGTATTGATGTTACTGTATTCAGTGTCCTCCTGGTTCTTCTCAGTTTACTTTGTATCCTTTCATATTAGTCTTCCCATTTTTTTTTTCTCAAACCATCCTGCTTACCATTCCTTGCAGCACCATCCCCTCAATTTCCAGGTCTTTGATACAACAAAAAAATGTACAACAGTTTTTTGTTTGTTTTTTTTGTAGAAATGGGTCCTTTTCCATTTTCTTTGATCTCTTTGTAATACAGACCTAGTAGTGTTATTACTGAATCAAAGAATATTTATATTAGTGTCCTAAGCTTTCCACATTCCCTCCAACAGTTGTCATTTTCCTTTTCTGCCATGTTAGCCAATTTATTAAGTGTGAAGTGGTGTCTCAGAGTTGTTTCAATTTGCAGTTCTCTAATCAGGAGTGATTTAGAGCATTTTTGTTCATGTGACTCTTGGTAGCTTTGATTTCTTCTTCTGAAAACTACCTTTGCATATCCTTTGTCCATTTATCAGTTGGGGAATGGCTCTTATTTTTATGAACTTGGTTCAATTCTCTATATATTTGAGAAATGAAGCTTTTATCAGACTAACTTGCTATATGTTTTTTCTGGTTTCTTATTTTTATTCTAATTTTTACTGCATTAGTTTTATTTGTATAAAATTATCCGTTTTACTTCCCATGATCCTCTATGTTTCTTAAACTTTTCCTTTATCCGTAGATTGGACAGGTACATTTTTCCATGTTCCCTTAATTTGCTTATGATATCACCCTTTATGTCTAAATCATTTATCTATTTCAGCCCAATCTTAGTATATAGTATAAGATGGCCTATGCATAGTTTCTTCCAAACTGTTCTCCAGTTTTCCCAGAAATTTTTGTCAAATGATAAGTTCTTATTCAAGAACTTTAGATCTTTAGGTTCATTAAGCACTAAATTACTACTAGTGTATTTGTATACCTAGTCTATTCCACTGACCCATCATTATATTTCTTAGTACAAGACTATTTTGATGATTATTACTCTGTAATGTATTTTGAAATCTGGTACAGCTAGGCTACCTTCTTTCACATTTTTTTCATTGATTCCCTTGATATGGTTGACTTTGTTCTTCTAGATGAATTTTATTATTGTTTTTCTAGCTCTATAAAATATATCTTTGACAGTATGATAAATGTGGCCTTGAATAAGTAAATTAACAGATAGAATTGTCATTTTTATTATATTGACTTAGCCTACCAATGAGCAATTAACATTTCTCCAGTTGTTCAGATCTGTCTTTATCTGTGTGAAGAGTGTTTTATAATTGTGTTTATATAGTCCCTAGGTTTGTCATGGCAGGTAGAACCCCAAGTACTTTACATTATCTGAAGTTATTTTAAATGGAACTTCTTTTTCTTTTTTTCTGTTGATTTTTTTGGGGGGTATATAAGAATATAATGATACTAGTATATAGAAATGCTGGTGATGTATGAAGATTTATGTATCTTGCAACTTTGCTAAAGTTGTTCATTGTTTCAACAAGTTTTTTAGTTGGTTCTCTAGGGTTCTCTAAGTATAGTATTAGAACATCTACAAAGAATAATAGTTGTGTTTGCTTATTGCCTATTTTAAATCCTCCAATTTTTTTCTTGTCTTGTTGCTATTGCTACCACTTTCTAGTACAATATTGAATTATAGTCATAATAAAGGAAATCCTTGCTTCACTCCTGATCTTATTGGAAAGGCTTTAAGTTTATCCCCATTACAGATAATGCTTGCTCTTGGATTTAAATAGATACTGCTCATTGTAAGAACGCCTCCATTTATTCCTGTGGTTTCTAGTATTTTTATTAGGAATCAGTGTTGTTTTTTGTCAAAGTCTTTTTCTGCATTTACTGATATAATCATATGATTTTTGCTGTTTTTGTTATTTATATTGTCAGTTATTCTTAAGATTTTCCCTAAAGCTGAACTAGCCCTGCATTCCTGATGTTAATCCAGCCTCTCCATTGTGAATGATCTCTGTGATATATAGCTACGATTTCCTTGCAAGTGTTTTATTTAAAGTTTCTGCATCAATATTTGCTAAGGAAATTGATCTATAGTTTTCTTTCTTTGTTTTTGCTCTCCCTGGTTTAGGTATCTAAGCCATATTTGTGTCATAAGAGGAATTTGGTAGGACTCCTTTACCTATTTTTCCAAATAGTTTATATGGCATTGGTATTAATTTTTCCTTAAATGGTTGGTAGAATTCATTTGTAAATCCATCTGGTCTTTGGAATTTTTTTTCTTAGAAAGTTCTCTGGTGGCTTGATTGATTTCTTTTCCTAAGAGAGAGTTATTTAAGTGTTGTCTTTACTCTTCTGTTTACCTGGGCAGTTTATTTTTTTTAAATATTCATCCCTTTTTCTAAAATTGTTTTCAGTCTTAGTGGCCTATAATTGGGGAAAATAACTCCTAATATTTGCTTTAATTTCATCTTCATTGGTGGTATACTGACCCTTTTAATTTTTGATGTTGGTAATTTGCTTTTCTTCTTTCTTTTTTGAATTAAATTAACCAATGGTTTACCTATTTTATTGGGGGTTTTTTCATAAAACTAGCTCGAGGTTATAGTTTTTAGTTCAATAGTATTTTTGTTGCTTTATTTTTTTTACTTTCAATTTTATAAACCTCTCCTTTCATTTTCAAAATTTCCATATTACTGTATGATTGAGGATTTTTAATTTATTCTTTTGTTACGTATTTTTTAGTTGCATGTGCAATGCATTGATCCTGTTGTTCCTCTTTTATTGTTGTACTTTTAGAGATATAAATTTACCTCTATGGACTGCTTTGACTGCATCCCACAAATTTTGTTATATTATATCAGTGTTGTTTCACTCATTCTTTTTAGTGCAATTATTGATTGCTTCTATCACTTGTTCTTTGAACCACTCATTCTTTAGCATTAGATTAGTTTCCTGATCTCTATTCTAATTTTTCTAGATTCTATTCATCTCCTTAACTTCTCTTATTTATTTTATGATTAGATTTATCTAGTTCTGAGAGGAGAAAGTTGAGATCCCCCAGTAGTATAGTTTTACCATCTATTTCGTCCTGTAATTCATTGAACTTTTAAGAATTTGATTCTGTGCCACTTGGTGAATATATGTTTAATATTGATATTACATCATTGTCTGTTGTGATTTTTAGCAACATGTCATTTCCTTGCTTTTTTCTTTTACTTAGGTCTACTTTTGCTTTGGCTTGATCTAAAATCATGATGGCTACCCCTGCCTTTTTTTTAAATTTCAACTGAAGCATAATAGATTCTACTCTAGCCCCTTACTTGAACTCTCTGTGTGTCTCTCAGTTTCAAGCATGTTTCTTATAAGCAACATATTTTTGAATTCTGGTTTCTAATTCATTCTACTTTCTGCTTCTATTTCATGGGTGAGTTCATAACATTAATATTCACAGTTATAATTAATAACTGCGTTTTGCCTTCTATCTTATTTTCTTCTGTTTATCCTTCTTTCTCTCTTTTTATCTTGCCCTTCCTCTAAAGTCTGTTTTGCTTTTGACCATTGCCTTCCTTTTATTTATCCTCCCTTTTATCATCTGCCTCCACCTCTTGTGTTATCCTTTCTCCTTTTATGTCCTTCTTGGGTAAGATAGATTTCAATATCTAATTTATTATGTATGTATATTTTCCCTCTTTGAACTATGAGAATGAGGTTCAAGCATTTCCTCCCCATTTTCCTCTCCACGGTAGAAGCTCTTCTTTATATGCCTCTTTTATGTGAAATAATTTTCCCCATTCTTCCTCTCTTTTCTCCCTTCTTTCAGGACATTCCTTTTTATTGATGATCCATTTTTTTTACATCATCCCAACATATTCAACTCATTTCTACATTATCTGTCTATTTAGAATCATTGTAACTACCCTAATTTATCATCTTCCTATATAGAAATGTGAACAGTTTAATCTTATTGAGGCCCTGTGTTCTCTCTTTCATTTTTCCCTTTTTCTGCTTCTCTTGAGTCTTGTATTTGAAAGTCAAATTTCCTATTCACCTCTGTTCTTTTTTTCAGGAACACTTGAAAGTCCTCTGTTGCAATAAATTTCCATTTTTTCCGTTGAAGGATGATACTCAGTTTTGCTGGGTAGGTTGTTCTTGATTGTAATCCTAGCTGTTTTGTGTTCCAAAATATCATATTCCAACTGCTCCATTCCTTTAATGTGGTATCTGTTAAGTCTTGCGAGATCCTGACTTTGCTTCACAATATTTGAAAATTTTCTCTCTGACTCAATTATTTTTCCTCGTTCTGAGTGCTCTGGAATTTGTCTTCCTCAGAGTTTTCATTTTGGAAACTGTCTCAGGTGGGAATCATTGAATTCTTTCAATTCTATTTTACCTTCAAGTTCTAGAATATCAGGGTAGTTTTCCTTGATAATTTCTTGAAATATTATGCCTGGGCTTTTTCTTTTATTGCTCATCTAATAATTCCTAAATTGGCTATTTTCTAGGTCCGTTGTTTTGTTTTCTAATGAGATATTTCATGTTTTCTTTTTTTAAGCCTTTTAACTTTGTTTTCTTGTGTCTTGATGCCTCATGGAGCCATTAGTTTCCACTTGCTCAATCCTAATTTTGCAGGAAATTATTTTCTTCAGTGAGGCTTTGTACTGCTTTTTTGTTTTGGCTAATTCTGTTTTTTAATGAGTTATTTTCATCAGTGGAATTTTATATGTCTTCTTTCAGTTGACCAGCTCTTATTTTAAGGTATCATTTTCTTCAATATCTTTGTGCCTCTTTTAACAAACTTATTTTCATAATTTTCTTCCTTTGCTCATATTTCTGCAACTAATTTTTCTGTACCACTTGTATTTGATTTTGAAAATAATTTTTACCTCTTCCAGGAATTCTCATTGAGCTTGTACCTGATTCACTTTTTTTTTTGAGGTTTTGCTTGTAGCTCTTCTGGCTTCAGTGTCTTCTTCTAAATCAGGATCTTGATCTCAGTTCTAGTCCTGTGGGTTTGAATGTTGCAGCTGTTTTCAAGGTGGTATGATTTGGGGAGAATTATAGTTACTGATCTTCTAGTGTGTGCTTTAGTCTTTACCCAGTTAAGACCCCCAATCTCCTGACATTGCAATGAATACTGCTTCTCATGTTCCTTGCTCCCTTGGGACCAGAAACAGTATTGTTCCTCAGGTGTTTTGCTCCCCCATAACCAAAATTTTTCCTCACTGCATGTAAACTGTGATCCATACATGAGTCCAGGCAATGGAGTTGCCAAATAGCTTCTATTCCTACACCTGGTGCTACCACAATGGGTCCCCTATAATTTCCTTCTGACCAGTTGTCAAATCCCCTTATTATCTCTGGCTTGAGATCTCCTGAAGCTGCTACTGCTTCTATTGCCACCACCTAGTTCCACTATTGGTGTTGCATCCACATTGGCCCTGGGCTACCCTCCCCCTTTACATAACAAATCTGTTTTTCCTACGTACTACATTTTTTATGAGCAGGAATAATGTCTCACTCTGACTTTTTGTTGGCTCTGACACTTCAGATTTTGATTTGAGGCATTATTTTAATGTTGTTTGGAGGGGAATGTGAGACAGGTCAACTGAGTACTTCCTGTACTCTGCCATCTTAGTTCTGCCCCCTGCTTTTAAGTATTTTCCTCTGCCTTTGTTTTCACTAATTACATTTAAGGAACTATTTTAATCATTTTTTAGTTAGGTACCACCAAGCTTACCTCAGTGGGGCAAACAACTACCAAAGAGACTCTTATCCAGTTTCTTTTAGAAATAAAAGATATTTCTTGAGGTTACTACCAATTTTATTCAGTATTAGATATTTTATATTTATAATCCAGTGAAATGAAAATTGGTTATTAAAATGATGCCCCTAAAGCAGTATGACATTCTAAGCCATTATAGTATTGATTAGATTATATTCATTATATGCTATGCTTCTCAAAGTAGGAAAGTTGAAATATTAGAAAAATTTGCTTCAGTCAAGGTGAATCCAAAGAAATTTCCAATTACCCCTTAATTTAGTCTTGGGGTTTAATCCAACTTACTGCTCAATGCAAGAAAACCTCTTGACTACATCTCTCAAAGATGTCCTTCTAGTCTTTGCTTTTACACTACTGCTAACAGAGAGCTCTTCTTTCCCCTACAAAATGGCCTATTTTATTTCTAGACAAATCTGGCAGCAAGCAGTAGTTAACAGTTAATGGTATATACAGTCAGCAGATAGAGGTAATATAGTCATGAAGATTTGCCTTTCAAAAGTAGGACTAAGGGACTGAGGATATTAGGGAGCTGAGGACTGTCACCTGGTTTCATAGTAAATAAACACAGGTACAGGGTACCAAGACAGGAACCCAGTTACTCTAAATGGGGCAATAGCTTATTCCCAACAAATAAAGCAAAAAGCCAGTTCCTAAAACCAGGGATAAGGTCAGAGCTGGGCTAGGAGCAAGGCTGACTTGATTCTGAGTCTTTCAACTGCTGGCCTAGAGCTCCTTCTATTATCACTGACTAGAGACAAAATTTGGACAGCTAGCTGTCATAGTAGGTCCCTGGGCCTGGGGTCAAGAAGACCTGAATTCATATCCTGCATATACAAATACACATAGAACAAAAACAACCAGAAAAAATATTTTGGTCTAAGCAAAAAATTTGACTCTTATACTCTACTCTTAAATACTCTACCTCTGAAAACTGTCCATTAAACTTCTTACCAGGAAATTGAAAGTTTGAGATTCAAAAATGAAACTTGTTAATATCTCTGGAGCTAATTTTTACCAGCATATGGTTTAAATTTTCCTGTGTCTGATAAGTCCCAACAACAGAATGTTTCAGAATAATTTTTTTAAAACAGTTTATTAGAATAAAACATTTCCAAAAATTTGAAGTTAAAAACCATTTTAAAAAATGCAGCAGTATTTGGTGGCACAGAATAAACTTATATTCACATGTGAAAAGTTTTTGTCTCAAAGAATGAAGTTTCTAAAATGATAATTTAAGTTTTACCTTCTGTCACTTTTCTTGAAATGATCTGTTATCCAAGCTAAGGGTAAGATTTATACAATCTTTTGTGGTTGTTATTCAAACTCCCAGTTAAATCACGTACCATTTATTTCATTCAAAAACAGTTAGTGTCATCTTGTGGAAACTGCTTTCAGAAACTTTGTATAAATGTAGGTTTTTAATGCTTGAGTTATATTGTAAGTATTCTGCTTTTCTTTTCTGATCATGCAAGATTTTGAAGTTAAAATCTTTCTTATCAAGCTTTCTCATAATCAGAGAAGAAGAGGTTTCATGTAGTACAAATTGATAGGAGCAAAAATTCTGTATTTTATGAGTAAGCTGTACACTCCAAACTAATTTCTGAAAAGTGACAAAGATAATTCTTAAAAGCAGACAAAACTGGAAAAGGTGGAGGAGAGGTCAGTGCAGACATGATATGGGCTAAAAGTTCAGCACCCTAAGATAACTTACAGTGATGTTTTTATACTATCTCTCTGTATTTCACTGTATTGATAGTTGAAGAATACTATCAATCAGTGTGGATTCTAGACCTTAAGAGGAGGTACAACTTGACTAACTATTGTTGGCATTTCTAATCACCATTTATTTGCTGTTTTAGAGAGAATTTTGAAAAGCCATTCTGAAGGTGATGATAAATAAGAGAAATAGTAAATTTCACAAAGAAATATTGAAATGAATGTTCTGTTTGACAGACATCAAAAAAAACAAAATTGTAATTTGAAGGTCAATTCTGATCAACAATGAACAAACTAAAGAGTGAGCATCAAGGCGGTGTTTGGACTGATGGTTTTTCTTGACCTTAGCAAAGAAGATCATCTGAATCCCTGTTCTCCTGTAGTCACATCACTTCAGTAATTTTGTGTTAAAATGTATTTATTACCTTTTAAGAAGGATATTGACCAAGTGGAAATTGTCTTGGAGGAGATCGACCAGGGGAGTGAGAAGACTGTGTTTGCTGAGTTTGAATCTGAGATACACCTAGAGAAAAGAACATAAATATACTCAGTTAAAAATACCATTCAGAGCTTAGGTCAGGATACTGGAGATGTTCAGTCTGGCGAAGCCTTAGTGGGATGAGACATGATAGATGTTTTCAAATATTTCAAGGCTGATCAGGTAGAAGAAGGATCCTGTTAATTTTGCTTGGCCCCAGTTGGAAGTCACAGAAGTGTAGCTTTTTTTCTTTTGGTTTGACATGAGAAAAAAAAAATTCCTAACAATTAGAACTTTCTAAAAGTGAAATGGGTTGCATTAGGAGGTAATGGGTTCCCTTGCGGGAGGTCTTCCAGCAGAGGATAAATAACTATTGGTCAGAGATCCTGAAGAACGACATCTTATCAGAGTGTGGATTAAAATGAATGGCCTCTGAGGTTCCTTCTTATACTGAGAGTCTATGACTCTGTGATTCAATAACATATGCATAATCCTGATATGTTAGAACATCCTTCCTAAAACAAGGACACATGATTTTAGTGGTACCTCTCATAAAAAATCTCTCTGGCTTCTGTTCCTATGTCAGGGAAATCCCAAGGACTTCAGTGTCTCACTTGTTCTGTTCCCTCAGAAGGGACTAGAAGAAACTCCACTATAAGCTTTCAGGTTAAGAAAAAGTACTAACAGAAATATGAAAAAGAATTGTAGATGAGGCCGCAGACATCCAAGAAATACTTTGCCACTCCCGAAGAGGATATATGAAGTTCACGTGGCTCTCAGTATCAGAGAAGAGTAAGGCTGAGTTTGCATCTCTAAATCACAGTTCAACAATTTCTTGTTTAAGCCCTTTCTCCAGGCCTTCATGTTATTGTGTTGTTGTTTTTTTTTTTGCCATGCCAAACTTATTTCTATTTTCCTAGGATCATATAGAGTTAGAAATTATCTTAGAAACCATGGACTCATGATGAGAAATGCTATCCACTTCCAGATGAGAATTGATGAACTAAGAGTTGAAATCATAACATTTTTTCTGTCTTTTTGTATCTTGTTTTTTGCAACATTGGCTAATGCAGAAATGTGTTTTATGTGACTTCATATATTTTTGCCTTCCCAATGTGTGGAGGAAGAGGTAGATAGAGGAAGAGAAACTGGAACTGAAAATCAAACATTGAATTTTTTTTAAAAATTATTTTAGAAGAAATCTAATCCCATTCTCTCATATTACAAGTGAGGAAGCTGAAGCCTAAAAGGTGATAATAACTTGCCCAAGGTCACAGAGATAGCAAGTGGTAAAATTGGGAACCTTGTCACTTCAATGGTAATTTAACATCCCTGTCTTAACACCAGCTACCTCTTCCTAGAGGCTGTGTAAATGATACAGTCTACACTGCAAGCTTCCCACCAGGGTAGTGTGCCTCTGCAGATCTCTTTTTTGTACCAGATCTGTTCTTCTATGTGGATACAGTATGTTGCTAGGTTCACTTGCACCTCAAACTCTCCCTCCCTATTCTACCTTCCGCTGGTATCTTATCTCTTTCTTCATGCCTCAGTGGGTGCCTTCTGCCATTTGTGTTTGCCCTTCATGGCCAATGTGATCCCTCTGAGCAGCTCAATCACTCAGTCATGTTCTGTGGAAGTCTTCTGGTGTGGAAGTGGGGGAGCCTCATGTGACTTCTCTTGGGATGTACCTGTCACGTTTTTATTATTAAGTCTGTCCTAGTAACCAGGCAGCAGACTGTCAGCATGAGGATCTCAATCGCTGTAGATCACAACTTTCCCCCATCTCCTATGTTGGCTGCTTATCCAAGGCTCCTATTGTCTTTCTAAGTCTCTGGCAACTCACTCCTATCTGCCCTAGCAACCCTGACATCCACCCATCTAGTCACCAGCTCCAGGCATTTTGTGGCCAGAAGGTCCTCTCTGGTCCCTGAAAGACTTTACTCTTTTAGAATACCTTTCTTTTTTTATGACAAGTACACTTTACAAACTGTGTAAATTATTTCATTTAGTCCTATGAAATACTGTTGTTTCCATTTTACTTATGATAAAACTGAGGTCCAGAAACATTAGCCAGTGTGTTCCAAGCCTGATAAATAGTATAGCCACTTGAACTTAATTCTCTTGAGTCTAAATTTAGCATTAAGTCCATTATCCCAGAAATCCTTTGCATTTGAGCAGGGTCCTATCCATCCAAGTGGAGATAATTCTGCCCGATTGGTAGGTGGTCTCTTTGCTTATTTTATTTAGCTGTTTAGTTATAATAAATAACTTCGATGTACCTTGAAAATAATAGAGTGACTAAAACTAGCCTTTTTTTCATTTTAGGAATACATACAAGAAAATTGTACCAATACTGAAAGGGCATAAATGGGACAAGTTTTCCCTATGAGAATAATACAAATGGGCCGGGGACAGAAATAGATGCCATAAATGTATGCAGTTCACCAAACATTTAATCAAAAACATTTTCAAATATTTCTAGAGGGATGTTCTTAATATTAAATGTAGTTTACTTATTTTCAATAGAAAGCAATGTTGATGAAGTGCATAAAATTATTTCTACACTACTTTAACAACTTTTTGGGTTGTTGGTTTTTATTTGTTTTGGGAGGGGAATTGGAGGATAGTGCATGTTATTATTCCAGTTGTTTCAGCTCTTTCCTTAGCTCTCTTCACTTGCATTTTGAAGGACTTAGATGAGATTAGTGTGATCAGTGCAAGCAGTGAATGTAAAAGGGAAAAAGATAATACTATTCTGCAGCATGGATATTAAGTTGTAAGAGATAGAATGTAGTTGAAAAATGGAACAGAGTGCTACTGAGTAAATACTTCAAGAAGGTCACAGACAGAAAGCAAAGCTTCCTGAAAAGTGGCTAATGTAGCAATTAGGTGGCATGGTAGATTCAGCCCTAGACTTGAAGGCAGGAAGAACTTAGGGATTTCAAATCCTGACTCAGATAGCTATTAGCCGTGTGACCTTGGACAAGTCACTTAAACACTCCACTCCAGTTTCCTTATCTGTAAAATAGCATAATATAATAATAGCATCACTTCACAGAGTTGTTGTAAGGATCAATGGGATAGCATGTCAAATGCTGTGCACATATTAAAGCCCTTTGTCAATGTCAGCCATTGCTTTTATTGTTGTTGAAAAAACTAGGAATGATATGTTTGCTTATTGATTGGAGAGCCACTCAAATTATGGCATGTGAAAGTAAAAGAACCTTTATTACACTGTAATAAAGTGATATGAGGAGTGGAGAAACAGGGAAAAACTATATTATTTAGGCAGCATAAACAGAACCGGAAGAAGGGTTTATGCAATGAATATAATAATGTAACGAAAAGAACACTAAAAGGAAATCACCCTACGAGTGCTTGTACTGGCCATTTATGGTCCTGGGGAACAAATGGTAGAAGGCATCTCTGCTCCCATTCATAAAACAGTTCAGGGAACAGGTGCAGAATGCTGCATTCACTATGAGATGTGGTCCAGGGGTTCTGTTTGAACTTACCTGTTTTTCTTTGTGACAAGAAGGAACTCAATGGGAGAGGGGTGGCAGTTAAAGCCCAGAAATATTAAACTGCAAAATAATAAAGGCCAAGAAAAATTATATAAGTACAAAAGAGATAAAAAATATTCTAATTTTTAAAATATCCATTGAAGTAATATTGAAATTTATGAAAAGAAAGGAAAAATGTTAAACATGGACTGAAATACAGAAAGTCTTTTAGAAATAGGCTTGAACAGCAAAGTTATATTTTGTCCTTTGTCCAAGAAAATGAAAATAAACTTTCATTAGTGACGGTTGTCAGAAACACATTTTAATTATTAATATGCAAGCATTATGATTAGAGCAAAGTTCTCACTACCCCAGTTTCTCCTGAGACAGCTTGGTTGTACAGTGGTTGAAATGTTAGCCTCAGTTAGGGAGACTTGAATTCAAGCCCTGCCTCAGAGAAGGAGGTAAGGTTCTGTTCCAACTCTAAATCATTGTTTTTATGGTAAATAAAAAAGCTCTTTATCTTAAGTAGCCTCCCACTCACATTTTAAAGTGATTCCAAGTAGTGATAAAACAGATTTAGAAAGTTTCAATTTTGGATTTTAGAATTACAAAATAAAGAGCTCAATAATATTTTTCTTATATATCCTCAGAGAAAAGTTGTCTACTCTATTGACTCATTCTTTGGTATGACCAGTCTTAAACAAAAGGAATTCCTCTCTTGATTTGGTTAACTAAAACATGTCCCCACTATTACTTTGGTCACAATAGGCAAAACATGTCCACTCTTAGTCTGGTTCCTCAAACTCTTTTTTTATGTAGCTTTCAGTTCTTTGTCTTTAGGAAATTCAGTACACTCCCAGCTTTGATCATCTTCTGTTAACTTCCTCCTACATAGTTTCTTATGCAGTCACCATGGCTTCTTTGCTGCTCTTAGCACAATATATCAGCTCCCAACTCCATGCATTTTTACTGGCTGTCTCATCTGACTAGAATGCTAGTCCCTACTCACCTCTTGTCTCCTGACTTCTTTAATTCTCAGCTAAGATCTTTTGCAAGAAGTTTCTCATGACCTCTCTTAATGCTATTTTCTGTGTATTACCTTGTATATATCATGGTGGTACATACTTGTTTTCACAGGACTGCCCAGCATGGCGTACTCTGCATCAAAGAAGGCGTTGTGCTCTATGAGCAAAGCAGAACTGAAATAGCTCAAAAGAAATGTGTGATGCACAGATTTAGAGAATCCATCCTAAATATTCTCATGGACTATTTGTGCCCAATCTGTAGTAGACCTTCCCAAGTTCATGCTGTTCTGCTCAGCCATAGTCAGACACCCTGTACCTTGACTCTAACATAGTGATGTCATTTTGGTCCTCTTTGAGAATGGAAGGCAACAACCAACCAACCAAATGTTGTCATGTTGTCTCCCCCATTAAACTGTAATCTCCTTAAGAGGAAGAACTGTTGGGTTTGGTTTTTCCCTTTTTTTGCATCTCTAGCACTTAATACATTACCTGGCACAAAGTAGGCATTAATAAAATACTTACTGACTTTAAATGACTTGACCTGACTAAATAAAATGAACATTTCCATATATAAATTAGGATAGAAAAAAAGAGCATTGGACAAGAAACTGAATCTCTATAATTTAAAGCATGCTTTTCATTTTTAAGTGTATGATAAAAATCACTATGTAACTTCTAAAGCTGTCGTCTCACTTGTCTGTGATTCCTTCTGGCCTTTCTTTGTTCTTAATTACACTCTTCTTTGGGCAAACCCCTTCTCTCCCACACCCACAAAAAATACAGCTTTAAAAATACGTATAATCAAACAAAGCAAATTCTCATATTGCCCTTTTCTAAAACTCTATGTCCTATTCTATTCCTTGAGTCTGTCACCTATTTGTCAGGTGGTCGGTTGCAGGCTTTCTCATCAGTCTTGTGGTTATCATTCATTGCATTGCATTGGTCAGAGTTTGTAAGTTTTTAAAACCTGCTTATATTTGCAATGTCATTTATAGATGGATGGATGGATGGATGGATGGATGGATGGATGGATAGATAGAAATTGTTATCACATACATTTTGCTCCTTAGTTCTGCTTACTTCACTGTGTATCAGTTCTTGCAGGTCTTTCCAGGCTTTCTGAAACTGTCTCTTTCATTATTAACATTCAAATACCACAACTCATTCAGCCATTCTCCACTTAATGGGTTGATGAAACTAGTATGTTACTCCCAGACTTTAAAACATATTAAAAATTATTAATATCAGAGCTGTTACTGGGAAGGAAATAGAAAAAATGATCAGTGGAGTAGGAAAAGAGTATACATAGCAAAACATATGTAGAAAATTAATGTGACAAACCTATAGGAAATAAAAAATCAGAAGAGATTAATTATTTAACAAATATTCCTAGGAAACCTGAATAGTAATTTGGAGGGAAATGAATTTATATCCACATTTCACACAATTCACCTGAGTGAATATCATTTGGATGAAAGATTTAAGTATGAAGATAAAAGAATATACAATATAAAAGAGTAGGAGGCAATGCATTTATATTAATTGTGTAGAAGAAATTACTTTTTCTTTAAACAGAGAAATTAGTAAAGACAAGAGAGAGGTGCTTGATTACTCTAAAATTAAAGTGATGTGTACAACCAAAGCAACATAATAAAAAGAAAAATCACCTTGGGAAAACTATTCATGACAGATATAATAGATTAGAAATTTGACATCTAAAATATGCAAGAAACTGTTAAAATGTGCAGATAGCTTTTAGTCTACAATGGATAAATGATCAAGGTGTATAAACAAATAACATTTCAAGAGAAGCAAAAGAAATTCTCAGTAATCTAGTGAAAAAGTACTCAACTATATTAATTATTCTTGATATAAATTAAAAGAACCCTGAGGTACAGTCCATAAATTTGACAAAGATAATTACAAAACAGCTAAACTCAGTGCTGTTGTCGTTTTGGAGAAACAGACAGAATCACTCATTGCTGGTATAATTGCAGACTGGTAAAAATAATTTTAATCAATCTGGCAATGCGTCTTAAAATTAGCAAAAGTAATCATCAGTCGCATCTTTTGACCCAGTAGTTGCCTTATTGGGAAAATACAGACATAAAAAGACAGAAGACAAGAGGAACACAATATGTTCAATGATTTTTATAACAGTATTATTTATAATTACCAAAAACCAAAAAGGTGACTGGAGGCCTGAAGACAATATAAATGCCTAGCAGTTGGGGAATGGTTCAGTAGATTGTGGTAATCAATGTAATGGAATATTAAAAAGCTATTAATATTAATAAGCATGAGAAATAAAAAGAAATGTGGACAGCCCTTTGTGAAATGCAAAAGAAACTAACAAAAAAAAAAACAGAACCAGAAAAAACAAAGTAGAAACTGACCACTTAAACAGAAAAATGAATGTAAATGAACAAACAGAGATTCTCAGTCTTGGAGGAAGTAATTGAAAAGCTGTGACATTTTATGTGCTCACACCCATTTGCTTATATGTAAATAGCTACAAATCAAGTTTAAATTGATTGTTTTCATCAAAATTGATCATTTTGATGTTTAATAATGCTTTGGACTATGCTTTTAGTGAATAATTTTTCAAAGACAAGAAGCAAGAGATAAGTAAGACATTACCAAAGTAGATTCCATATGACATGATGACCAGATCTGGTGGAGAGAGGGAGGATATTGGTTCAGTAGAAAGGATGCTATATTTAAGTCAGAGGACCTGGGCTTGAAATTTGCTTGTATTACCCATGTGACTTTGCATCAATCAAATTAAACTATCTGGTGCTCATCTTCCTTATCTATAGAATAAATATTTTGTGCCAGATGATATCTATGTTTTCTCCTAGATCCAAGTCCTATGAATTCAAAATGGCTAGGAATTTGAATCCAGGAACTTGGTTATACTGCTAATAGAAATATGGGTCAGCTACATTGTACAGCAGATAGAGCTTAAAGAAGTCCTTAGTTCAGATATGACATCAAATACTTATTATATGTGTGCCTCTAGGCAAGTCATTCAATTTATGTTTTCCTCACTTTCTTCATCTGTAAAAATGGAAACAGTCATGTGCATTTTCTCCCCAGGTGGGAAAGAAGTGCACAGAGTTCTCAATGGTGCATTGGGTGGGAGATGGAGAGACTCCTGCACATAGAACAGTGAGTGTAGACTAGTATGACTGGAACACAGTGTTTAAGGAGAGTGAAGTATAAGACTCTAAAGATAAGAATGGGCCCTAAGTGTTAAACAGAAAAGTTTATGTCTTGAGACAGTGGGATCTTATGGAGTTTGTTGAGTAGGAGGTTGACATGATAAGACCTATGTTCTAGTAAAATCGCTTTTGTTGCTGTGTGTAGAAGAATTTGGAATGGGGGAGAGGCTGGAGTTAGAGACACTAAATAGGAGGATACTGTGTTAGTCCAGGCAGAGTTGAGAGAACTAAGATCACTGTGTGGGTTCGAGAAGAGAAGACATGCTCTAGAGATGTAGTGGAGATAAAAAAATGACAAGATTTGCAACTTTTGTAGATCTATCTGATGAATGAGAACCTGAGGAATCAAGGATGGCACTGAGGTTGCAAACCTGCGTCACCAAAAGAAAAAATTTACTTATTAGAAACATAATTTTATTATGAATCTTATAATATTCAAAAAGCTATTCAATTAAATAAATAGAAATAATAAATTTATGGATGATGTAATTTTGACCTAATTTTGGATCCAAAAGACTTATGTTTGAATCTGAGCTGTGTCACTTAACTGTATAACTAAATGCCTCTGTATCTTAGATTCTTCCTCTATAAAATAAGAGATTTAGAATCATTTCTCTGTTATTGTAATTGGGGGGGGGAGGTCTAGGAGACAAAGTGGAAAAAGCACCAGAGGAAGACCAAACTTCAAATCCAGCCTCAGGTACTTAGTAGCTGTGGGACCCTGAGCTTGTAACTTAATCTCTGTTTACCTCAGTTTCTCCTTTCATAAAATGGAAATCTTAATAGCATCTACTTCCCAGAGCTGTGAGGACCAAATGAAATCATTGTAAAGCCCTTAGCTCTGTGCCTGGTACATAGTAAGTGCTATGGTTTTTAACGTTTACCTCAGTTTCCTCAGCTGAAGTATGGAGATAGTAATAGGACCTACTTTCCAGGGTTGCTGCGAGGCTTCAATGAGATAACATTTGTAAAGCCCTTGGCAGACAGACACAAAATAGGTGCTTACTAGTGTTCCTTCTTCCTTCCTTCTCTCCTTCTTTCTCTTTTTTCCTTCCTTCTTTCTCTCCCTTCCTTCCTTCTCTTCCTTTCTTTTCTTCCTTCCTTCCTTCTATTCCTTCCTTCCTTCTTTTCTTCCTTCTCTGAATCCTATGAACCATAGACTCCAACCTATTTATAGTTTGCTTTAAAAAAGCATTAACAAAGTAACAACATCATCTTTTATCCTTGTCTCTTTCTAATCTCCTTTTTCTTAAAGACATTCTTTGTTGTTACATGTTGAGTATTCGGTCAACTTGTACATTTTTCTGATTCCTGTGAGAATCAGAATTCACCCATTTCCCAAAAAAATGGATATGTATGCTTGTTGGAAAAAATTATCTTCCTTATTTCTTTTACATTGGTCATTTTAATTGCTGTTGCTCCTCTGTGAAACAGGTCATACTTTGGTTTGTAAAGATTACATTTGTATGAAGATCCTAGTCTTTAAAAGTATGTAACCTGTTTTGACTTTTAAATGGAGAAAAATAGAGTAAAAATGTCCCTGGGCAGAAGTGAAATACTCAGATATTATGAATACAATCAAATACATTGTGAGTGATTTTTAAGGTCTTCAATATAGTAAGTAGTCTGTATTCTGAAAAATGTAGTCCTTAATCTAATTTCATGCTATTGTTACGTAATAGTTTCATAAGATTCTGTGATTATCAGTAATAACAGTATAGTAGTGCTTTACGTTCAGTATTTGATTGTATTCATATGTGTGATAGGAACCTCATCTGATTCCATCATTCTGAGAGACATTTATAAGAACCTAAGAATGGAAAAAGAGTAGAGGCATGCCAGGTGCTTATCTACCTCATAGTAAAGGCTGGTGGCAGTGATCACTGGACTGGAACAGGGGGGAGTCAGAGGAAACACCCACTCTTCACTGAAGAGACCCTGAGCAACTGAGTGCCTGGATAGCTGTGTGAGTAATTTGCTAGATCCAGCCTATGTAAGGATTAAGGGATGAATTAAAATGTGTGATTTCAGGGAATATAGCTATTCGAAACCAGATGCTTAGACCACTAAGCCATCCCTTCTGGCACATTGTAAACTGTGATGTTGTAAATACAGCAGATAATTGAAATTTAGATTTTAGATATGGGCATTGTTAGCAGCCCTCCTCTGGTTTTCATTGCTTGGAGTCTTACAAATAGATTTAGCAGTTTATATTAATGCAGTTCCTTCAAAGGAATTAAGCTTTTGTATTTTTATTTTTAAAACAAGTGCTTTGATGGGAAATGCAATCATGATAAAAACCAGAGAAAGAATGTGAACTTCCAGGTGTGTGCTGGCTGCAAAGTGGAAGACAGACTTCATCCTGGACATTCAATCTGGAGCTCCTTTCCTCCTGTTGTTAAATATCTTCATCATTTTTGGACTCACACGCCCCCTTTCCACTCTTAATGAAAAAGTCAAACTGCAGCCAACTACAGTCCTTCTTCGATGGTATCATGTGGTTCCCCTCTATTGACTGCCTTGATTCCCACTTTTTTTCTGATTTGAAATATTGTAGTCCTGATACTATAGTGAAGAGTTTAGACCTGGATTTGTTCTGGTTCTCCTATCCCTCCCTGGAATAAATTCTGTTATTACAATCAAGAAACTGAATTTGAGTTTCACCTCTATTACCTATTAGCTGTGTGACCAGGGACAAGTCACTTAAGTCATATGAGCCCATTTCCTAACCTATAACATGGGAATAATAATACTTATACTATGTATATTACAGCGCTGCTGTAAGGAAAGTGTTTTGTAAACTGGAAAGAAACTATGTGGGGTGGAAACCATGAACCCCTTTACTCAAATTGACTACTCAGAGGCATCTCAAGGTAAAAACACAAAATCTCCTTTATTCGGTTCTCGTGAAAAACCAGGTGGTCCCTTCACCAGTAAAGCTGGAGTAGGGAGGCGCCTTACAGAAGCAGAATGGCACTTTATATAGACCCTGATGCGAAAATCCCCCTCCCACCACTGGCCATTATTCTCATTGCCTGAGAAGCAAAGTCTTACATTCAAGATGCGAAATCTAACCAATCCCTTTGAAACCAGGGTTCAAATTTCCCCGCTCCTGGACGTTACAAAGCCCGTGAAAATACATGTCATTATATTGAGGACTTAGTGAGTCATATCCAATTATTGATTCTAAAGCGATACATAGCCTTATATGGAAATCACCCGACTCTGGAGGAATGGAACCCTGGGCCCAAGGTCTCTTCTACTCCAAGGAGAAGACTCTACATTCCTGAGAAGTCTTCACTAAATCTGTTTCCATTCAGAATCATGTAAATGTCAGCCATTATATTAAAGTTTGTATCAGACACACTAATTGCTCCATTTTGGTTATTTGTTTTCCTTTTTCTTTTTTCTGACTTCACTCAGTATTTGGGAGGAAAACAATATTGTCATAGAGGGGCTCCATATACTTTGTGTAACTTTATCCTGTGATGCTGGAACATGCTAAAGAATTTATTTCAGTTTTAAAGTGACATTGCCATGCTTCTTTTGCCATTTGGGTTAGTCCATTTTTAAGATGTTATTTTCTTTAGTATCTTTTGGGTCTTTAGCAAGCTGTTGACTCATTTTTCATGATTTTCTTGCATCTCTCTCATTTATCTTCCCAATTTTTCCTCCACTTCTCTTACTTGATTTTCAGAATCCTTTTTGAGCTCCTCCATGACCTCTGACCATTTCATAATCCTCTTGGAGGCTTTTGATGTAGGAGCTTTGACTGTGCTGCCCTGATCTTCCTTGTCACCAAAGTAAGATTCTATAGCCTGAGTTCTTTTATGATGTTAATTCATCTTTCCATGCAAACATTTGACTTTCTAACTCTTTGTCAAGGTAAGACTCTGCTTCCAGTGAGGGGTTGGGTGTACTGTCCCAAGCTTTAGCAATTTTCTATCAGCTGTTCAGTCCCCCACTGTCTGTAGGCCCAGGGCTCCAGAAGCAGCCTCTGAAGCTGCTGCTGCTGCCTGTGCTACAGCCACTGCCATCCCTACTGCTCTGGGACTGGGACGTGACCCAGCCAGACTGGACATTCTTTCACCCAGGTCCCACAGTTTTCCCACTGACCATTTTGGCATTTGTGGGTTGAGAAGTCTGGGAACCACCACAGTTGTCAATGATTCAGTGATTCAGTCCTCTGAGGCCTGCTCCAACCTGTCTTTGCTGGTGCGGTCCATGCCAGACTCTGCTCTGCTCCATTGGAAAGAGGATTTGTTTCACTCTGTCATTTTGTGGGTTCTATAGCTCCAGAATTTGTTTAGAGTCATTTTTTACAGGTATTTGAAGGGCTTTGTGGGAGAGTTCAGGGAAGTCTCTGCTTTTATTCCACCATCTTGCAAGGCAATCTGTTGATGACTTTGGAGAGAGTAGTTGAATGATGAAGGTAGAAGCCAGACTGCAGAGAAGAAAGAGGAAAAGAAGAGAGAAAAGGAAGTAGAAGCATTAATTTAGGTGACTTTCTTAAGGAGTTTAGGCACAAAAAAAGATGAGATATAGAATGATAGCAATCAGGGGTTTTTTGAAGATAGAGCAGATATGGGTTCATTTGTATCTACTTGTAGGTGTCCTTTGAATTCTACATCCAAGCTTTTTCTATTACATTGTACTGCCTGTGAAGAATAATGATGATGATAGCAGCACACCCAAAAAGGTGCTTTCAGTGACAGGAAGATTTACGTATAGTGGAATAAAACTGTGGACTGGGAGCCTAAAGACTCGACTTCAAGTACCGCCTCTTCCATTTGTAAGATTTGAAACCTTGTTTCAACACCCAGCTTGGGGGGGGAACACATTTCCTCACTGGTAAAATGAAAATTGTGCACTAGCAGGTTTGGTACATAAAAAGGGCTTTCTTAAACAAATCAGATAGACCAGTGAATTATAAAGAAATAGACATGTATTATTATTATTATTATTATAGTCCTTTAGAGTAAATAATTCTCCTTTTATTCTTTATCATACTATTTGTAATTTGATCCTGCCTTAAAAGGAAGTTACTCCCAGAAAATAAGTCTATATATTTGATTACATAGAACTACATTTTAATATTTCCTGCTGTTTTTCTTTCTAAATGGAACTATTAAGCATACATTTTATTCTTCTCTGTTTGCATTATAAGCAACGAGATCATTCATTGTGCCTCTTTTGCCCTCTGACTGCAGTTGATATATTTCCCTTGTTAACAAAACCACAAAATAGGTGTTTGCACTATTTCATAGCCTAAGATCCCTTAACCCAGAAGGACAGGTGAGGAAGCATGTACTGCTTCTTTGCAGCCTTCAGAGTTCATTAAAAGTGGAAATTTGAATCACTGAGTGAATATAGTTGAAGGTTTGGGAGACTAAGCTCTGAAAAAAAATCAACAAAAATTCATTGAAAGAAACATTTCCATTGTATATGAGAACTACTATTATCAGAAAGGTTTTCATCTTTCTTTGAGTCCTCATTTTTTTTCTTTTAACACTTAATGAATGATTAGTTGTAGGTTTGAAAAATACTTGATTTATATTCTTAACCTTTCCTGCTATTAACAGATGCAAGTTTACTCAAAATACTGAACAACAGTCCTTTAGATATTTACAAATTCTAGTAAAATTCCTATTAAGTTGGATTAGGAAACTTTTAAATAAGAGAATTAAAAGGTTAACATTTTGCTTTAGTTTTTGCTATAAAAATAGCACTAGTGAAAATAGGCCCTAGCCCCCTTATTGGAAGAAGCAAGCATAAATTTTTTTCAGCAGAATTTACGAGAATTGAGTAAAGAATATGAGACATTTTACATGGTAGTGGAAAGTACATTCATTGAATTTAAAGTCAAAAGACTTGGATTTGAGACCCAGGTCTCCACCATTTGCCATTTGTGTGAGTAATTTACCTTTTCTAGAACTCAGGTTCCTCATCTGTACAATGAAGTGGTTGGATCATTGGTCTCTAAAGTCCCTTCCAGGTCTAAAATTCAATAACTGTAAAATCCTAAGATAGTCTCCCTCAGGCTTCTTTTCATTTTCATGAGAATCTGTATAAATAGTAATTAATAGTGCTATTTATTACATATATGACCAAATCATTTTATTTCCCTGAGCCTCAGTTTCTTTATCTCTTTGTAGAGTCAGAAGGAATGTTAGGGATCATGCAGTCTGATGCCCTTATT
The DNA here is from genome assembly GCF_028372415.1 of Notamacropus eugenii. Lineage (NCBI taxonomy): Eukaryota > Metazoa > Chordata > Mammalia > Diprotodontia > Macropodidae > Notamacropus > Notamacropus eugenii. Next base: position 301,761,767 of record NC_092877.1, read on the forward strand.
ACATAGGTAGATAGAGGGATGATGGGTAGATCAAGCATTTATTACACAAAGATAAGCAGGCAAGAGAGTCTCTACCCTCTGGAACCTTATATTCTAATTAAAAGAGGCTAGTACATAAAGGAGATTGGAAGTGGTAGGGTTTGGGGGTTTGACAGTACTTGTCAGTACTTGACAGTACTTTGGCAGTACTTGTACCAGACATTGCATGGAAGTGACCTGGAAGGTCAGTTCAGGCCTGGTTCTTAAAAGCCAAGAGACCCAAGTTTGACTCTGAGCTCAAGGTGGCTCTGGGGTGAAGTCTAAGGTTCTTGTGAGGAAAAGATGGAGATTGTGATACAAAGGGAGGTGACATGCAATGGAAATGACCCAGATAAAGAAATTAAGCCTTAGGTTGAATAAATCACGTGCGTAAAGTCAACAGTCCGGCCTCTTCTGATTCTGAATCCTGTAATTCCATTATTGTACTGATAAATGTACATCACTTCAGAGTAGAGAGAGGGGTGCCCGCTGGTTGGGTATAGCAGGAAGGAGGAAGGAATGTATCCTAATCAACCTTTATAAGCCAGGAAGTGAAATGACTTGGAAATCATTTAGAAATATTATTTAAAGTATATGTGTCCAGACATATTCAAATTTTCCAAATTCTATGTCAGCATACCTAGTTTATATTCATAATTATAGAAGATACTTGTCCTACAAAGCTGGTTACACGTTACAAAGATGAAAATGGAAAATCAAGTAAATGTATTAAGTCTCTTAGGGATGAGAAGGATAGTATGTCCTGTCTAATGATAACAGGCACCATAGGCTGGTAGAGATATAGTTTAACTAAGAATTAAGAAACTTTAATTCTAAGGTTCTTGTTATGTTAGAGTCAGATGTCAGGGTTTGAGTTCTAGCCTACAAAACTTGTGACCATTAAAAAGATTGAATTCAATCTCTCTAAGTTTCAGTTCATTCATCCCTAAATTGGAAATAATAATAATGCCCTCTTGGAATTGTTTTAGGGAAGATATTTATAAACTTAAAAGCTTTACATAAATGTGAGTTATTATGGTTAACATTTCCCCCACTGGGCTATCTGTATTACCTAGGGAAAGTCAATTCACTTGCCCTCTGGGGAAAAAAACTGTTAAGCAATAGAAGAAACTCAAATTCAAGGCAAACAAAGGACAGACATATTGTATGATAGCATATCCTGGATGATACTGAAATGACCTACATCATTTCACGGTAACATCCTTAATACATTATGATGAAGCATGAAACAGTGCTCAAAGATCATCCAATCAATAATCTATGATGAATTGTTTCTGTGGAACTAGTTTCTTCCAAAAATATTTCTATGTCAGGTTTTTGTGCCACCAACTAATGACACTAGGCAAAATATGAATATAGCTAAATCATGGTTTGTCAGATAGCTTGGATGACTGAAATACCCATTTACTGAGAAATTCCCTATTCACTGAGTCTTTAGGAAAAGCTGCCTGTGCTTACAAAATTGATTGATATGAGGTAGCTCCTTTTTGTCTTCTATTCATTCTCAGAAGGAAGAAAAAGAAAGGACAATACCTAGAAAAATTTTAAATTATCTATATATTCAGTCTTAAGCAAAAAAGTAACAGCACTTTTAGAAACATTTCAAATTAGAAAAACTGACCTGATACCCAGCAAAATTAAGCATAATCCTGAATGAAAAAATGGACATTTGGTCAACTGTCAGACTTTCAAGACTTCATTTAAAAAAAACCCACAAACCCTGAACTTAATAGAAGATTTGACATACAAGAGCCAAGAGAAACATGTTACATATCAAAGACTGATTACAAGGGATTCAATAAAGACAAACCATTTACTTTTTATATACGTTAAAATGCAAAATATATGACTAAGATTCTTATTAATAATTGGTAGCTCATAAGAAAGATTGGGGTAAAACTGAGTATGATATTAATTTTAAAAGTAAAACCATTTAGGAATAGCTAGAAAGAGTGATTATTTTATACAAATGAGGTGCAAAAGGAAGAATCGATACAGAGGAATTAGACTGGGGAGGAGGACTGGTAGTTCTGGTAACCTGCTTTCATGGGGACAGAGTTTAAGAGGGAATAATACATACATACATACACACATTCTCTGTGTGTATATATCTGCGTATGTATATATAAAAGTCTTCTAAATTCAGAAGAAATAAAACAGTAAGGGGATAGGGAGGGGGAAGAGGACAAGAGAGGGATCTTTAGAGGGGAGGATGAGGGAATGGGTAAAAAGAGGGTATAGAATAGTGTTTAGATCAATGGGAATGGGAGGATAATGGAGGGATTCTTGGAGGGGGGTGGGCAAGTAAAGTAGTGTGTAGAAGTAAAGTAGAGGATTAAGGAGGGATGGAAAACAAAAGATATGCACAAACATAAAACAAAGATCAGGAGTAGAATGTGTTTAGGAAAGTTTATGTCTGTATATGGATACGTGTATGTATATTTGTATAGCTATAGAGAAACATTCACACTTAATTGTCACCTTCCTGGAGGCGGGGGGGGGGGGGGGGGGGCACAAAATTAAAAAGTGCACAGCAGATAACAAAAGAAAACTTACAAGGAAGCAAAGAAAAGATGGACAGCTCATAACACATTTATTTATCTTTCAGGCTTTCTTGAAATGAAAGTTTATTGTTACATATTTTAAATCTTCTCTTACATTCTACTATGCATATGATATGCTTTCCCCGCCCCCTTTCTTACTTAGTATTTAAGTTCCATTATTTAAGTTCGTGATATGTTTTGGTTTCTTTTCTCTATTCTTTATGTGTTTAATGGCGTTTGAGTCTAAATTAAAATTAAAAGAAAAACTGACCTGACATTAGTCTTACTATATCTTATGCTGAAAATTTAAGTCACCTAAGCCTACTTAGCAAATTAGTGAATTCCATAATAAGTAATTCATGATAATTATTCACTAACCTTTGGTTTCCTTCATAATCTTGTGTATTTTATTTTATGCATTTAAAAACAATACTAGAAAGAATTCCTAGGATTCATGAGATTGTCAAAGAGGATGGTCCATGATACACACAAAAAGTCAAGAACCTGTGCTCTAGAGTTTCTTTAACTAACTCTTGAATGAATTTAACTTTTCAATGAATTCCAGGTAGTGTGCTAAATTGTACGGATTAAAAGTAGTCCATGCACAGGGTAATAAAAGTCCTTGGCTTCAACATCCTTTATATTCAAAATATTGGCAAATACTGGCCAGGAAAGGATGTTGTGGCCTGCAAATTCACAGGAATGGAGAGTGGAGCACAGTAAAGGAGTCATTTAGCACACCCTTTCTAGAAGCAGTAGTATTATCCATTTTATTTCAGTTCTCAGAGTAAGCAATAGAAACTGGGCTATGTGTATGGAAGATACATTGAAGTTGTGGGTGTCCTTCCTATCTGGAGATAAAGCAGCAACTGAATCATGGTGGAAGATGAGCGGGGTAAAGGAACCAAAATAAAAAACAACAGAACAATAACATCTGTAACAAAACACTCTCCCCCAGTTACTTCAACAAGAGCGTCTTCCTAGGCACTGTGCGTGTAATTTAGATACCTTCCCATTGGATGAATGGATGGTTGTGCATTTTGGTGATTTTTTTTTCCTTTTGTCAGTTATCACAGAATTGTAGTGGTGAATGGCACCTCAAAATTCATCTAGTTCAAATCATATCTGAAAAAGAATCCCTGCTACCTATAGCCAGCAAGCAGTCATCTATCCTCTGCTCGAAGATCTCCGACGAGGATGAATCTACCATCCCTTGAGGCAGGCCATTCCACTTTTGGACAGCTGTAATTGTTAGGAATTTTTTTCCGGACATTGACCTTAAATTTATCTCCTTGTGACTTCCATCCATTGTTTCTACTTTTCCTCTGTAGTAGCAAACAGCACAAATCTAATCCCTATTTCACATGACAGCCTTTGAAATATTTCAGCACAGCAATCATGTTATCTTGACTCCATAATCTTCTGTTCTCCAGGATAAGAATCAAATAAAATAACCAAAAGTGGTACAATGAAGCCAGAGTTTAGTTTATATTGTTTTTCCTATAGAAATGTCTTAAATCAATAATGAATAAATGGTAGTTAAATTCTCTGGGAATGGATCTTTTAAAATGATGCTGGCTGACTTGACGCTTGAATTGCATGTGTTTGAAGTAAGGAGAGAGGAGAATGAACTTTTGTTCAAGTTTGGGGCAGAGAAATTTAGGAGAGAGTTCTAATCTCCCTAGTGACATGAACTGGTTGGAACTGTGCAAAAGGAGGTGGGTGATGATTTTATTTCAGGAATAAGCACTCTGAAAGTAGGATAAAGCTGCACCTGGGAGAGGCATTGTTCTCCTGAAATGTGTATCCAGATCACTAAGTACAAGTAGACAAGATAGTAGGCACCTGATAGGGCAACCACATTTAGGAAGAAGATTGAAAATTACATCATGTTGAAGACTGATTTAGGGAAGACATGGTAGCTGTCTTCATATCTCTTTGAAAATACAGTTTGGGTAGTAGAAAAAATACTGGAATTTGAGTCAAGAAGACATAGGTTCAAATCCCATGTTTGACACTTACTGGCTGTGTGACCAAGGTCATTTGACCCCATTTAATCCTCAGCTTCTTCTTGTGAAAAATGGGGATAAAGATGCCTATAATCACTCCCAAAGTTGTTAAAAGTGAATGAAATATTGCATGTAAAATGTTCAGCAGATCTTAAAGTGTGCTATCTTTACTGGTGTTATTCACCTTATTCTTCTTATCTTTTTTAAATGAATTTGAGGCAGAAATAGTCCAGGAATGAAGGAATTCCTCTCTCCTGCCATTATTTTATACATGGTGCTCTACAGATAATTGTGCTGTGCCTTTTCTAATTGAACGAACATGTTGGGATGTAAGCTCATCTCTGTAGGTTTGCTGAAAGCATCTCTGGGTCAACTATAAGAGCAAATAGGATAATAAGGATGATGTGCACTTCATCCTATTATCATGGAAACTTGATTTCTTTCACTAAGTCTTTCTCTTTTTGAAGTCCTTTGTTCCACATAACTTGGAGATGATGAGTATTTGATAATTTTACATCTATTAAAAACATTATTCTTGAATTTTATAGGTCAATGATATGTTTAGCAAATTATGATTATCATTTCTGTCTGTGATAGTGATGCAGTTTCATTAGTTTAATTGTTGGATTCTTAAAGATATTTGTTAGTATAAGAAATGTATTGTGCTTTTGATGTATAATCCTAGACCCCTCAAAAAACTGAATCAAAAGCCCCTTTACTACTCTCAGAACTGTACACATATGTGTATATATATACTTGTATATGTAACTTTATTGCTTATTGCTCTTTATTTTTTCTGTTGTTTACCTTGAATCCTTAAAGTATGCATATTCACAAAATAGGACACAAAAATGTGTTCCAACTTTATGTTCTATATTTAATCCATTGTTACCTTGGTACCCATTGTTGTTAAATTGTTTGAAAGAATTAATTGTGAAGGTGTCATCATATTTGTTGGAAACTTAGCTAGGGAACCAAACAAACCCTAGCCTTGAGCAGTTATACAAGTATAACCTTTTAATGGAAGGAAAGACTAAGTGACCCATGAAAATCAGAACCCTTGTCTAGTTAAATGAATTGTTCAGATATATGAGCATTTTCCTCTGTTCCCGGTGGCTTATCTGTAGCTCTGTACTCCATCAACTCCACTTCCCCATTCTCTACTATTGAGAATTCTCCTATACTCTTGTCAGCCCTGCCAGTGCCCTTTTTGTTTAAGATCCTAGACTAGAACCCATTCCCCTTAGCTTACCCAGTCATTGGATTTTAACCTGATTTACATCACAGTTAGCCAGTATTTAGATCATCATAAGTATCTTGAGTATCATAGATACTCAAGGCAAAAAGCCTAGTTCAGGTACAATTGGGTCAGCATATCAACTGGAAAAGAGATCTAGTCCAATGGGTCAGGGAGAGCTTCTGCAGAGGAAGCAAAGTACCCTGGACAGCTCCCTAAGAGCTAATTTTTTCTGACAGTAACTAAAGAGCTTTTATTTTCAGAACTATAGGCTCATTCAATTGACTCATTTCCTCCCCAGATTCTGATTGTTAGTGGTACCTTGGCCCTTTCCCAAATCACTTTAAAACTTATGAGTTATCCCCATCTTACCAAAACATGTAGTCTTTCTGTTGAAGGAAATAGCAATGATTTTTGCCCTGCCCAATTCTTCACTACTAGTTATTCATCGAACTATCCATCCTAAAAGTCTTATCGTCATGGTCCAATTAGTGGAGAGTGTTTCTTCTCTATGGCACACATTCCTAGCTCTCAGAATACTTCATTACTAGAGCTCATGGATGGAGTTCTCTTACTTTCTCCCCTCTAAAAATTTGTCCATTGACTAGGCTAGGGGTCACTGGATCCCTTTGATGAAAGGTACCAAGACAAATCAAAGAGCATGAACATTGACAGACCAGTACCAAGGAATGGTCTTGATATCAGTTAGATGTGAGCATTGTTTTGTTTTTGTTTTGTTTTGTTTTGTTTTTTGATTCAGGTGGCCAGAATTTTTTATGGCTATAGAACTCATTATCATCAATATGGACAACCTAATTCAACAAGGAGGAAAAGGGATTTTGTGTAATTCTGGATGTGACTTTAAGGTTATTGAAGTTTGAAGGCTGTGGAATTATTTTCATGATAGGAAAATAGTAATCTAATTTTTAAGAGATTGTCTAAACAAATATATATAGGCAGCCAAAATAATCTGTCCCCCACATACCAAAATATCACCAGATTTTCTGGCAGCCAATAATTTTATATGATTTTAGTTTTTTAAAGAAGGGTTTGAAGGTTGATCAGAATATTCTTTGGTTTGGTTCCTCAGAGGGATAAAAATGAAAAGAGTTGGGGCACTCAGAATTCATAACATAGAAATAAGAACCTTTGTGTATATATGTGTGTATTTTAAAGTTTTGATGTTGATTTTTGTTTTTACATCACAATCATTTTGTCTTAACCACAAACTTCCTCATAAATCCTCTCAAAGAAAAACTTTTAAACAAAAATGTAGCATTCCACATCTGTAAAATGCCTCCTCTTCACTGAAAGGAAGACAGATGAGAGGGAGAGGGACAGACTGTGGAGGGAGACCAGTTCAGGGAGTGTATTAGTTGGGTAAGTTGATTGTATTATTTTTCTTGAATTTAGTCACCTGAAGGAAGGTAACCTGACAATCTGCTCAAAAATTTTACATAACAACAAAGATAGCATTTCTAAGTGCAGTCTGTTTATTCAGCCTCCACATATGTCTGGGTTTGACAGTTGAGGGATACTTGAGAAAGAATTTGGGCTATGGAACCTGAGGACCAGAGTTCGAATCTCACCTCTGCCACTTATAACTTATAGATTTGGGTAAAATAAATTTCTTTTGGGGCTTTCAATTTCTTCATCTGTAAAATGAGGGGATTGAACTAAATGACTTTTCAGATCCTTTCCAGCTCTACATCTGTAATCCTATGATTTTATTAAAATAGGTAATTCTGACTTTTCTGACTGAAAAAAAGGGATGGAGAGCTAGATGTAAGATATGAATTAGAATTTTCAAATAGAAATAATATGATCACTTGGAGATAAAATACCTCCTGGAGTTGAAGTACTAGAGCCTCTGGCATGGATAAGTTTGCTATTCCCTCTCTATAATGCCCCTTGTTTTTTAGAGCATTATGAATGACATTTCCCATGACCTAAGGGATCATTATATCATAACATACTTTAAAGATAATCTGATTTAACATCTGTTACTCTCACCAGTTAACTTCCTATGTAAGTTAGGTTTGGGCTATCATGGAAAGAAGAACTAGCTACACCCACCTTAATCTAATTAATAATTTTATTAATAACATACAAGCAACATAGACATACACAGAAAGAGTACAAGAAATTATGTACATCTGCTGTATTTCCAGCTGCTGAGTTTGCCCCTCTCTGTTGGATCTCAGGAAATAAAACTGTGTGTAACTGCTTCCAGGAGGGAGGTCATTCAGTCATAACCCAACCACCTACTGGTTCACAGATTCTAGGGGTTAAGCAGTTTTAAGGTTTTATAGAATTCCTTTGAAATGATGGGCCACTTTCCTGAATATTCATCAGTTATTCTTACAGTCTCTGTATGCACATACTCCTACTACTCTGGGTAAAGGAGCTGATCTCAGTGAATTGTATTACTGTCTATGTCTATTTCATATTGAACTGGCTCTTTAGCCACCAATTATATGCTAAATTAGAGTAGTACATATTGGACCTCACATGGCTCGAGTTTTGGAGATATAGTTCTAGGGCACTTTTTATAAATAAGAGTGGATCCACATATTATTCTTTCTCAGATAGGACTGTGAACTGAACTACATCACTTCATCACCTGCCTGCTTACACAAGATACTCCTGACTCCAAATGTCCCTCAAACAACTGGCAGTGTAAATGAACTAACAAAGTTCTTCCAAAAGACCTACTTCACTGGAGAATGGAATAGGCAAGATCTCTGTTTCCAAGTTTGTCCCTGATCTTGATCACTCTTATATGGAGGGAAAGAAGGGTGGGTTACCTCTGCCTACAAGAGATGGGTTGCTCAGAATCATGTCAGATAACCTCCATTGTAGAGAGTTTGCACTGAATTTGGACTGCACTGCAGTTCATCTCAGTGAGTTGAGGCTGCCAGAAATCCAGTAACTGAGCAGCAGTGAATGAAATTCACCTCCTGATTCTTCTAGTGTCATCCTTGAAATGAGTAGGCAAGGGACCTGCCCTGCTAGAAGTCCTTCCTTTAGAGTGGTTACTTACCAACTTCAGGCCTGTGGGTGGTCTGTACTCCCAGAGCAGCCACATGGAGCTATTAGAGTAGGTGAGCCCAAATCCACTAAGACCACCTGCCATCTAATGACTGCCGAGGCATTTGAAGTGATTCCACATTGTCAGTACTGATGGGATCTCTCTCTCTGAGTGGCTGTAGTGTGGATCCTCAGGCAATTCAACCAGTCTTAGGGTCTACCTTTCAATATCACTGTCTTGCAGTATTTGAAGACTCAATGTTGCAATTGCTTTCTTTCCAATATTCCTCTCTAATCATGTCACTGATGAATATATTCTGGAGAAATACCCATTACAGCCTTTTGAAACTACTATATAAAGAAGTCTCCTTCCTTGGTTATCTTGAACTTTAGTTGCTTTTTATTATTAGGATATCTGTTTTTCTTTTCATAAGGATATATGTTATTCTTCAATTGTTTTATAACTTACATCTTTGCTCAAAGAGCCAGTTCCTTTTTTGTTTGCTGTTTTCATTTCCAGGAAGTTCACTCCATTATTTTAATTTATGCTTGCATGTATCATTAACACTTCTTGTACCCTCCTTTGAAAATGTCCCCTTCTCCTTCACCTCTCCCCTGGATAGCTGTTTGGATAGCATCCTGTCGTTATGCAGTCTCTAGATGTCATGGTAGGGATTGTGTCAAGTGAATCTTGTTCTGGTTGGTTAGGCAAGGCCTTTCAAAATGTGCTTATTTTCAGTGTTTCTTCTAGTGAAAAACAGGGAATCAATTTTTGAAACTCCCAAGAAGGACATAGCAAAGAGGAATGTACGGATGACAGATTGAAAGGCAAAATGATTGTGGAGAAATTTATATGGAAGCTAAAGGAGAGAAATAAGGGAGAATATAATAGCTGAGGACAGAGTGAATTATGTAAGATATAAGACAGAAAAGGGAAAAAATTCTACAAGTATTCACTTTCTTCATACACATAGGTTCTTATGCCTCAATTTTATAATCTTTCCCAAAGCTTGTGTCTTTTAAAAGCTCAAAGAGATTTCACTAGACTTCTCTCTATGTACTTAGGATATCTTGCTGTAACAGGTAGTGAACTTCAAACCAGAAGTTTCAAAATTTTGTGAGGTTCTGAATGAGAACAAGTAGTCAGTTGTGACTACATGTGCAAAATTTCTCAAGCAAATTCAAAGTTGCCCTTGGAGAATTTGAGCCTTTTAACTATCTTCTTATTTAAGCAAGCCAGGAATTTTTATTACTTTGCCGAAATGCATGTAATAGCTTTACTACAGTAGAATTTAATTGAAATCTTTTTCAACCCACAAACCTAAAAGAAAGATGGGATAGAAACTTTTATATGTGCTATATTATCCGCACTCTCTTCATTCTTTTTTACTTACCTGCCTTTGGAAAATGATTTGTAGTTATAAGAACAGTGCTTGCTCCATGAAGCTGTCCATGTCGACAGAGCTACATTCTAAATAGTTAAGAGAGTGACAGCATTTAAACAGCTAGATTAAATGAAAGAGAAGCAGATGTTAAAAATACCTTTGATCATATTTTATGGTGGTAGCATGATCCATACCAGACTCTTAGCAGAAGAGAACATCTATTAGGTGAAAGCAGTTTTGTTCTTAAACATTTTCATCATTTGGAAAATTAACAGCATTTGGTCTATCCTTCTAGGCACTAGATACTACTTTTGAAGTAGAGTAATGATATGGAAGAAGTAAGGGAAAAAAGATAAATTGAAATGGAAAGCTTTTTTTTAACTTTAAGGGAAATAATGTATCTATAAAATGATGTTAGGGCAATTAAAAAGCGCTTCTGGTCTCTTACAGCTTTATAAATAAATTGGGGTTTTTTTAAGTGCATTTAATTTTCTATTGGTCTTTTTTAACTGTACTTGAACTTTGGTCGCTGGGCATGAGTCAGAAACACTGGAGGCTTTTTCAAAAGAGGAGGCAGTATTTTCTTGGTGAACAGATGAACTTTCATAGACTTCAGCATTTTAGAAACAATCTTTCATTCCATATATTTTTGTAGAAAGGGGCATTATCCAGTGCTGGAAGACTCACTGAACAAATGAAATGCTGATCTTAAAATCAATGATGCTTTACATGTTTTTGATATCTAAATGAGGCTTATCAATGTGTAATTTTTTTAATTAAAAAATGGTGTTTTGACCTCTTAGTGTTGTGTTTAGTCAGAGCCACCTTCAAAATTTTTCAGGTTAAAAAGACAGCAAGGACACTAAGTTTAAAAAAAAAAAAAATCTTCCTTTATCTTCCCTACCACATTTCAGTATACATAGATAGAAACCTGACATGGATGCAGTTTAGTATAGAGTCATCCCTAGATGATCTATCTTAATTTGCTGAATGGGAAAAATAATCAAAGGGAGTAGATCATTAAAGACATGTTTTATTTTCACTTAACAATGTTAAGTGAAAATAAAAACAAAATAAATGTGTGGCAAATGTGCCTTACCTTTCACAAAAAAGGGAGTTCCTGAAAATTGGAAAGTATTATTTGCACTTTAAAAAAATAAATTAATTTTATTGCATTCAGGGATATCATTAATTCAAAAGAACCTATTAAGAATTCTTTTTAGGAGAAATGTGAACAGTGATCCCTCAAATGACCAGTTTTCCAATATTTTTGTATTTTGTTTTCTTAAAATGAGAGGTCATCTTAATTTTGTTTGATTTGCATTTTGTTTGCAAAAGAGTGAAAGTTTCATTAGTTATTTTTTGGTGATGATTATAAGTTCATTCCTATTTCTACAAAGTGCTTCTGTAGTACTCTATTCTGGGTACTAAGTGTCCCTCCTACCCAACACTCCCTCATATTCATGCTTTTGAGCTGCAGGTTGGGTCCTCCAGAGAGCAGCTACTAATTCCAAGTCCAGAATTTACTCTGAGGTTCTCACTCCTAAAATTATAGCTCATGAGCCACACATACCCATCAATGAGTTTATCTTTGATAATCAAGCAGTAGAAATAAGTAGCTCAAAGTAAAGACATTTACTTAAGTGGTATCATAACTTTAGTAACCACAGATTTTCTTCCCATAATCCAAGGGGAAACTATAAAAAATACACACTTATCCACATGTTTTTGTTTGTTATTCAATCTGTTAGTCACATCTGATTCTTTGTGGTCCCATTTGGGGTTTTCTTGGCAAAGATATTGGAGTGGTTTGTCATTTCCTTCTTCAGCTCATTTTGTAGATGAGTAGCTGAGACAGGCAGAGTGAAGTGACTTGCCTAGGGTCACACAGCCAGAAAGTATCTAAGGCCAGACTTGAATGCAAGAATATGAGTCTTTCTGACTCCAGGTCCAGCATTATATTCACCTAGCTGCCCCTTTCCCATGGGTAGAATAGATAAAAATTTAAGAGTATGCCAAAGTTGAGGCACATCTGTAGAGAACACATGCTGCCATGGCAACTTAACAGTTCAACTTCTCCTACCCCCATGACCTTTCTCTTCATTTTTCCACCCTGCTGGATCTCCTACTGTCAAGGTATGTTAGCTCCATTTTAAGATATCATGGCCAGTGGGGCGAGGGAGAAGAGGTAGGAAGCTGCTTGCCTTCTCAAATATATTGACTGCCACTCTCTTGCCTTTCTCACCCCTTCCTGATTGTGTCATTGATTAGCTTGCACATTAGAAAAGACAGCCTCTCTAGAAAAGTATATTTTCCTTCTCCACAAAATGAACTAATGCTCGGTTCTTCTCTATATATTACAGCTATGATAATTATGTGTGATGTGTTTTGAAGAAAGTTTAGAAGATCTCAGCCTTTCTACATGTAGTTTACATTCTAACATTTATCCAAGCTCTGTATGGTTTAATTATTTTCTATACTAATTTCTGAAATATGTGTGTAAGCTTATGGGGCAGTATATGGTTACAGATTCCATGAAGTTTAATGATTTACATTTATAAATATCACTTTCATCGTAGGGAATAGTGCTAAGGGGATAGATGGGAGGTGTCCCATTATAGATTAATGTCCAAGAATGAAGGATAGAATTTATTCCAAAATAATACCTTTCTGTAGTTCTTTAGTTTTTACAAAGCCATACAGCACCTTATTTGCTGTCCACAGTTTTGTGAAGTCATCTGGGCAGATGTTATTCCCATTGTACTAATGAGGAAACTGAGGCTTAGTGAGCATCGTATTAGAACAAACCAAACACAAGGTTACGAAGTCAAAGCCAAGATTTGAATCTCAATTATATTACTCCAAAATCAATTGGGACTACTGCACAACTGTACCATAACTACCTCTATGGAAACTTATAAGCAAAATTTCTGAGTGTTAATTGAGTTTCTATTTTGTATGCACACATATTTGCTTGAGCCACCTATAAGCATGTCAACATGTTAAATGTACTCATCAGATGTAATTGGTTTTGCCTTTTTTTTCTTCCAAAGGTATGCTACTCTTACCCTGAGAAAGTGAGACAAGTATTCCAAAATTATGCCGAGGAATAACTTCTCATTATAATTATTATGTGCAGTTGCCAAGCATGTAATATCCTGGTATTTTTTTTTATAACTCCCATACTTTAATTCATGTATAATTTCAGAATGAACACAAGACTAATCATCTGAAATTATTTAAAAATCATTTTTTAAAAGACTGCAGAATTTTCTTTTAACATAACTCAGTTTTAGTGGGGGGGTGGCTTAAAACCTGGTTGAAGCTCATCAAGAAAGAACTTCAAACTCACAGACTTTCATTTATTTGTAAAGAGAAAGTCTTCTTTATCTATGGCCATTCTGTTTTCTAAAGAGAGGGGAATTAAGGGATTTTTCTTTTTATTTTTAGTTCTCATCTGAAAAATAAGAAAACAGAAACAAAGAAAAACAATTAAAAATTAATCTCATTGTTTTTCATTTCCTTAAATAGGCAGGCATGGTCAAGAGAATTTAGAAGGAAAAGAAAAATCCTTCCACACCCCTGACCTTCTAGATTTTTTTAAATTAAAAATACCTGTTTTGAAAAAATATGACTTGTTATGCTTCAATAAATATATTTCCTTATATGAAATCGGTGACTCTACCAAGTACAAGTTACAAAGGATAACACAATGCCAACACTCCCATCCCCCCAGAGCTTCCTGGGTTCTGTCTTTGTTCTGTAGCCCATGAACACTTCTACTTGTTAGCTATGGTGCTAACTAAATGTAAACACCTTTACTTTCCAGCTGCTGCTAATTGGTTTGGGAATATTTATGTAAGTGTTGATTTTAAAGCTAAATATAGTGTGTTGATGTTTAAATCCAACTCATTCTGGCTGTCAGAAAATGCTCCCGTGATCCTGAAAGTGTTGCTAAAAATGTTCACTTTTTTTAAAAACGTGGTAATTAAACTTGCCTGTTGTGAGAGCCATGTAGAATACATTACCTGTCCCAATAAAGAAGGAGAGATACAAACGTTCTTGCCTACTTGGCAAGATAGACCCTCCTATTGAACTTTCCTGGCAGGAGAGCCAGCTGAAGAAATTAAGGACATTTTGAAACAGCTGCATTTTTGATGAAACTTATCACATCTTTGTATTCCTCAGCAGATACAAAGCATGGCAACCTTAATATCTATTTTTTATTAAGATTTAAATAGAAGTGTTCTAAAGACATTACAGTTTCTGGAAATGAATTTAAGGCATTGAAGTGAAAGCAATAAGAGTTCCCAAATCCAAAGATTAACAGTCCATTCCGTAAGACTCAATGTCTGTCTCATGTTTGGCTAAATTACCATTCCTTGTTTCCCTCTGTTCTTCCTAATTTAAAAGACATGTTTCTACAGATCTTCCTCAAATTACATAAGCATGCTGAGTAAAAAAAAAAAATCATCTTCATTTTTAAACATGTGACTCTTCCTTTCTCCAAGTAATTTATTGAAATAAAGACTCAAGCACTTTTGCATTATTGCCTTTCAGTAATTTCCTCTGCTTCTTGGAAGGAGAGATTAGATAGCGTTATCCATACTCAACTACTAACATTCAGAAACTTGAAAGCATTTCCACAACAATGTGAAATCAGCCAGGATTGTTTTGCTTTGTTTTTTATTTTCCAATATGCAAAGGTATTTGTTGTCCTTCTAACCTATGGACAAGAAGGCCAGAGAAGATGAGCACTGACCATATAGAAAAAGTAGAGGATACTAGATATAAAACTAGGAGGGCCCTCCTATTTTACGTAATACATTCATCCTTAATGCACCTCCCATTTATATTCAATAATTATTGTTTAGAAACATAGCCCTAAATAAATGTGTCAAATGGAGTCTTGTAGAATGTTTCAGAACGGCTCAAGTTATTGTAAGCCACAAATCTTCAAATTATTGCCCAGTACATTCTTTCACAGCACAAATGAGGAGGAGTCCACTTTCCTCCAGAGGTCATAATCTGATTTCCTCATTATACTCCCCACAAAAGTCTAAAAGGCTAAGTGACTTGCTCAAGGGTTGCAGGTAGCAAGTAGTACATGGTACTGCTAGGTGAGGAATATCTATTAGCTGAAATAGTATAATACAGTTATTACCCATTTGGGGGTACCTACTGGAAGATAGTTGCTTCAGGGTACTTTTTATAATCGTGTTCTTCTACAGAGGAATTGAATATAAATTTGGGATAATTTTAAAAATAACATTCTACTGAGAAATTGAATAAAAATAAAATTCTCCTAAGAAACTGAACAATAGTGGTCTATTAAACTTAAGTGTGTATGTTTCATTCTTGGTATCTACTGACTGACTGGCATGATTGCTCATGACTTATAGTCAACTCTGAATTATCTTGGAGCAGATTATCTGCATTTGAACAGATTATCCACACTTGAGCTGGGCCAATCTTGCTTTCAGGTTCTAATTGATATTGCCTACTTGGCTTAATTAAGTATTTTGCTGATATAAACAGGATCTTTGCTCCTCTTTAGGTTAGAGGCAGAAGAGAGGAAAGAGAGGCTTTTAAATCAGCAGAGTGAACGTGTGAAACTGAAAGTGAATTAACTTCCTGTAAGAGGAAAATGTGAACTAGAAAGTTTAACGATAGTGGTCAGTTATACTTGGTCAGTTTCAGAAATAGCTTGGGCCATTGCTAGTATAAAATGAGGAAGCATGATGGCTTGTTATTTTGACATTTAATCTCTCTAGGACTTGTTTCTTCTTATATAAATTAAGGGGATTAGAGTAGATCTTTAAGGTTCTTCCCAAATCTTACTAATAAGTATCTCTTTGATGTGCTGGAAATTCCCATAATCATGCATAAACACAAAAACATTTCCCAAGGCTAATTAAAAATGATTTTTAAAATTATCTGCCATTTTTAGCATATCTATTTGACTGTGTTCCCATATCTCTCCTCATTTGAGTCAATAAACAAGAATTGACTTTATATTTAATACATTTTGATTTAGAAACGTAGCCATAAATAAATGCCTAGAATGAAGGGGTAGTCTTGTAGCATGCTCCAAGAGAATTCCAGTTACTCTAAGCCCCAAAGCTTCAAACGACTGGCTAGGGCATTCTTTCACAACACTGAGGAGGCAGAGTCCACCTCTACTCCAAGGAAATGTTTGCTTCCCCAAATAATCACAGCGGATAATCACAGCCAGCCATTGTAGAGTGCCTTGAAGTTTGTGCTCTCATTTGGTCCTCACAGCGATCCTGGGAGGTAGATGCCACTATACTTCTCTTGTTGCAGATGATGAAATTGAGGCAAACAGGGATGAAGTAAGTTGCCCAGGGTCACATAACTAGTAAATGACTGAGGCAAGATTTGAACTCAGATCTTCTCTATTTCAGGTCCAGCACTCTATCCACAGTGCCATATAGCTGACCCAAATGTTCAATCATTTTATCCAACATGTAACCTATTAAATGAATATCTATATGAGTGTGTGTGTGTGTGTGACCTATAACGCAATATTTTACCTATATAACCCATACTTGGTAATGGACATGAAGTTCATGTTCTCGAGTCTGAGTATCCATGAATGATTTTTAATTGCTTTATGTCTTCTAAAATGTGGAAAAATAAACTGGACTCAGAATCTTAAGACTTTCTTATCCTGGTTTCAACACTTTCTATTTCACTCACACAGTTGTTATAAAAATAGTATTATGTGATCCATATGGTAATATGACTTATTAGTACTTTTATACCTACTACATTTCTACCCATCTTTTAAAGTTCAGTTCATGCCCCCTCCTCCAGGAAGCTTTCCCTGATTTCCCCATCCCTTGCCTTGTTAATAATTAGTAATTATATTGTATACCACCATTTGATGTGCTTATTATGTGATCATATTATGTGCTACAGTTAAATATTTGTGTATCCTTGTAGCATGTCTCATATTGATAAATACACTCATGTTTCTACTTCAAAACATTTGCCTTCCTAAATAATGGTGCCCTCACACTATTATTGCAACATGGAACAGTGGAAAGTTGGTTTCTGGAGTCAGAGAGCCCAGGTACAAGTCCTGAATCAGTCCACTATTTGGACACGTTAATTACCATCTCCAGGTCTTGCTTTCCTCGTCTTTAAAATGTGGGAAGTGGATTATATCATTTTTCAGGTCCCTTGTAGCTGCAGATCTACCATCTTGTTCTTCTCTCTCTTCATCCTTGTTTGCATAACCGCTTGGACACATAAAGGAACTTACTAAACCAATAACCGCTTTGTGCTATTTTGCTACCTTGTCAAAAAGAGAAAGTTAATCTGAGGGATGTGGTTCATTTAAGCCAATACTTTAGGTTAATATAGTACTTAGTGCCTTGTTTTCTAAAACGAGTTAATATAGTTTTCTTAAGTCTAAATTTCACATAAAGTGAGATTGTATTAGATTATGTTTTCTTTTTAAAACTAAAAACCATTACATTCCTGTCTTTTTATTAAAAAGAGAATCTCAGAACTCCACAGAGGTTGCTCTATCTGTATTCGTAGTATAATACTAAAAAGTGACCATCTATATGGAAAAAATTCATCATTCTGTAGCCAGAATTCATCGCTCAGGAAATCCATCTGTCTGTCTCTTGCCATTAACCTCCTCCTCTTGAGAAACTGTGGATCAGTGGAGTGATAGCCACTGGAAATACCCAAGTATGATGTTGGTAACAAATTAAGAAATGATTCTTATGTGATTTAGAATCCCCAAATAAGGCACCATTTCTAGATCACATCTTTCTATTACTTTCCAGAAGTATGACAACCACACCCACCAATCATCTCAGAGCCATATACTTCTACACTGGGAAAGAGTTTTACCATTTTAGAAATTAAATGGTTGTCTTTTGGTTTGGTCTGGTGAAGATCACACTCTAAATCGAATTCTCCCTGGCAGAATGACAGCTGTAGATTTATGTCTTTCAGCTATATTCCTGTTACATTCTTGACAGAAGTGACCTCTCAAGGCAAGATGTTTTTTATGGATTTTGCTCTGTTTATATTACTGCCATGAGGGCTGCGGTGAAGTACAGTACATTAAAGCCAATACATCACTGGCTGTCAATGGTGTCTTCCCTTGGTACTTCTTTTTCCTTGCTCATATGAAAAAAAAAATCCATCCCAAGAAAGTCTGCAGATGATGAGCAGAAAGGTAAATGATCATTTCCAACTCTCTTAACATCATGCTGCATGTAAAAAGTCCATGAGGGCATTCAGAAACCAAATAAGAGAGAACACAGGGAGAACTGAAATCGTTAACACCTGTTTCCAAGTCTTCCCAGAGATGAGAGAATCTGACCAAGAGAACAAAACCACAAGGGCGTCTGCAATGTTAGAACATTCTATTCTGATTTCAAAACCTATGTGGAATGTCTGTATTTACCTATGTCTTTTGCTACAGGGTTCACCACAGAGTTTGGAAGATGGGGAAGTCATGTGTAGTGGACAGCCAGAATTGCTGACATCGCAAAAAGCTAAACATATACCCAGGTACTTCTAATCAACAGTGTGTTTTTCAGTTTCATAAACATGTCTGTACAGTTCTTTCTCAGAACTGAAATACTATTTCAGAAGCTTCACCATGTTTTCATTAATGGTTGTTTTTTCTTCCTTTAAACTAACCCTGTAGACATTGCCTTTGGAGACCACTGTGGTATATACTTGACTCGGACTCTTATTTTCTGGAAACTATGTGTTGCTTCTATGACTCTTGCAAAATCTTGGCCACAGTGTGCAAAACAAACATATTCTCTGAGTTGGTCAACCACCTTCATCATTCCCAGCCCTGCTTTTTTGTTGGTATTAATTTAAATTTCAAACTGAATCCCCTTTTTTATTGCTATATGAGGGAGAGTGGCAAATAGTTTCATTTTTGATAGACCTGAGCTATTACTGTCCGTCGTTTTACAAGATGATGTTTTTCTTATGGATTATTTTCTGTGTGTACAAGATCTAAATAAAGACAATGAGTGCAAATGATCATCTTTTTTTAAAACACAATTTAAGTTTTGACATTAGTGAGAATAATCTTGGAATGCATCTGCTCTCACCCATACATAAAGAGGAACCTCCTTTAAATCAATCCCTACAAGGAATTGATCCATATCCAGCCTCTGTTTGAAGAACTCCAGTGAAAAAAGCAGCTGTTCCCTGAGGAAGCTTTGGATAGTTTTGATTGTTAAATGCTTGTTTTATTCTGTAAATTAAAAAAAAGAAGTGTCCCCTTGTGTCAAGCCAGAATCTTCTTCACATCAGCCTCCTTCCATCGCTCTTCCTTTTATCCAGCCCAGTGTAGTGAGCTCTATAGTTTTCCATAACTCAGTGTGTGACATTCTCATTTGGGTATAGAAAGCCTCACTTTTGAAAAGATTAATGGAATTGATTATAAATGGGAGTATTTTACCTTATACCTATTATTTTTTCTTAATCTTTCTCCAAGTTTGGTAACACTTCTAAATTGATGTGTTTTTTTAAAATCTGTTTTGATGTTTGCCATAAGATTATAAATTTAAATCTCTAAGGCTAGCCTTTTAGAGCCTGGTTAGCACTTTATAGGCACTATGCCAAGTAGTTTTCTCCAGGCTTTATGTTTATAGTATCATAGACCAACCAACTAGGCATTACCCCAGATATGGGACATCCATTACTGAGAGGGAAGGAATACACTATTAAAAAATAAAACACCTTCCTTTATGTTTTTTTCTGTAAAAGATAACTTGTCAGAATCAGCATATTTATCAACATAATGCTTATTAATGATCAATATTTGCATAAATATTTAAAGAAGGCTATTATTTAAAGTGACTGAATATATAGAGTGTATAAACTCCTAGGTGAAGCTAGATGTCTTCTCACAGTGTCCAATTCTTATAAATCACTTTTAATATACTATGACTTTGCCTCAAGAAGAATAAAAAATGCATCCTAAACCATTTCTTAGGATGAGAGGCTTCCTGAGGCATGTGTTTGATTTCATATATTCTTTTGTTCTAGTAAATATTTTTTAAACAATTGAAACTAAAGCTCCAACAGAGGTTGTCATTGCCCTTACTTTAGCTATGCTTACTTCTCCCCCTTTCATGTCCAGCCCCCTTCCTTAGGTTGTTTTTTCTCCCTTTCCTCTTAAAGTACCAAATATTGATCTCTGTACCTACCTATTTAATGGGTACAAACAATACTCTGATACTTAGAAAATAAATGAGATTTTCTTACCTGCTATAAACTCAAGCCTTTGTATGCTAACTTATAAATATTCATCACCACCACTCCCAACAAATATCTTTTATATAATAGCTCAGATTGAGGGGGAAGGGGTCATAACTTTGTTAAAGATAGTTAGGCACCCCGGGGAGGGGGCTTTCAGTGACATTGCTTCAACTGCTGAGGACTGTGGTTTCAGGAACCATCTCTTTGCACTGTCAAAGCTGTTTTCATCCTGGATGATGATGGACATTTGCTTTTGACCAAGTAGTAGGATGATACATTCTCCTCCATAAAGAAGCAGAAGGGCTTTGAGAAAAATGTTTTCAAGAAGACTAATAGAACTGACATTGAGATTGTCTTTTTGGGAGATTGTCTACAAGAGCAACACTGATTTTCCTATAGGTGTTAGGATCATCCTAGAAGACTGTCTGTCTTTACCTGAGATCAAAAGTCATGCTTGGGCTCATACAGTCTTTTCCTCTGGACCCCTGGCTTGGTACCCAGGTTTCCTCTTATATCTTGTAGCAGGTTACTCTGATTTCTCTGGGCTCTTTCCCCATTGCTTGTCTTGTCTCCTCATACGCCCGATCCAGGTTTTCTTGATGATATCACATCTTTCCTATCAGCATCAATATCTCTGGTCCCCTCACTTAAAACTGATTTTTATTAAAATCATTTATAATTTTTCTTCAGAAGTTTTCTTTTAAAAAATGGCTTTAAAACCCTTATAATTTTTTATGCTTTTATCCCAAAAGGTGGAATATTTGGAACCATATAGCATAGCCATGTTGTAATTTTTAATTATTTTTAGCACTGCTGAGAAAGCAAATGTTGGGTAATATGAAAAATAATTATGTCCAATGCCTTCACCTTATCCTTTTCTCCAAGCTCCAGATGAAGAATTTATGTTGGATAATTTGCAAATAACTAATGTGTTTGAGTATCTAATAGGAATGGAATTTCAGGAATTCTAAGAGAGCTCTAAGAAAGACTTAGTTCCCCAAAAGCAAGCATTTCATTTAGCTCTTAGACTTAAAATATTTTGAGCAATGCTACTCATCCATGATTTGGATTGTTTGAAATATTCAGTTAGAAAAGCCAACTCATAGTCATCTGTAGTAAGGAAAAAGCATGCAAACAATTGAAAGATACAGTTAATCCATAGCCATCATTTTATATAATATCCCCATCTTACCCAGTATTTTGATGCTGACAGTAGTACGTGGAGCCATTTTATAGGAGAGCATGATGATTTGTTACATGAGAAAGTTGAGGATAGAGCTAGTCTGACTTCCCTTAATAATCTCTGATGAAGGGGGAGGAGCCAAGATGGCGGAGTAGAAAGATACACATATGCTAGCTCCTAACCCACAGCCCATAAAATATCTGTAAAGAAGAACTCCCAACAAATTCTGGAGCAGCAGAAGCCACAGAACAATGGAGTGGAGGAGATTTCTGTTCCAGAGACACCTGAAAAACTGATACAAAAAGTCTGTCGTGTGAGCCCAGCCCTGCCTTGGCCATGCAGCACCAAGAGGAGCAGATCTGAGCAGGCTTCAGGCACAGAATCTCCAGCAGCCATGCAGGTCCCTCCATCCACAGGCGCCAGAGGTCAGTGAGAGGGTCTTTTTAGCTTGCTGAGAGGGGAGCGGGGTGTCTCCATAAGCCAGGCCCCCTCCTGAGGCAACAGCAGAGGCAGCAGCAGACAAGGGCTCCCAAAGCAGGCAGGAGCTTGGATCCATTATTGAAGGTCTCCACTTAAACCCCCTGAGGGAACTGAGCCCTGTGTGGCAGCCCTGCCCCCATCTGAGCACCTGAACTTAATCTCACACTGAATAGCCGCCCCGCCCCCACCCAAAACCCTGAGGCTGGGGAGCAGCATTTGAATCTCAGCCCCCAAGCACTAGCTGGGCAGATCTGGAGGTGAGATGAGTGTGGAGAGGAAACTCAGAAGTGAAGTAACTGGCTGGGAAAATGCCCAGAAAAGGGAAAAAAAAAATAAGACCATAAAGGTAACTTTCTTGGTGAACAGATGTCTCCTCCCATCCTTTCAGATGAGGAAGAACAATGCTTACCATCAGGGAAAGACGTAGAAGTCAAGGCTTCTGTATCCCAAACATCCAAAATAAATATTCAGTGGACTCAGGCCATGGAAGAGCTGAAAAAGGATTTTGAAAATCAAGTTAGAGAGGTGGAGGAAAAACTGGGAAGAGAAATGAGAGAGCTGCAAGAAAAGCATGAAAAGCAGGTCAACACATTGCTAAAGGAGACCCAAAAAAATGCTAAAGAAAATAACACCTTGAAAAATAGGCTAACTCAATTGGCAAAAGAGGTTCAAAAAGCCAATGAGGAGAAGAATACCTTAAAAAGCAGAATTAGCCAAATGGAAAAGGAGGTTCAAAAGCTCACTGAAGAAAATAGTTCTTTAAAAAGATGGAACAGATGGAGGCTAATGACTTTATAAGAAACCAAGAAATCACAAAACAAAACCAAAAGAATGAAAAAATGGAATATAATGTGAAATATCTCATTGGAAAAACAACTGACCTGGAAAATAGATCCAGGAGGGACAATTTAAAAATTATGGGACTACATGAAAGCCATAATCAGAAAAAGAGCCTAGACATCATCTTTCATGAAATTATCAAGGAAAACTGCCCTGAGATTCTAGAACCAGAGGGCAAAATAAGTATTCAAGGAATCCACTGATCACCTCCTGAAAGAGATCCAAAAAGAGAAACTCCTAGGAACATTGTGGCCAAATTCCAGAGTTCCCAGGTCAAGGAGAAAATATTGTAAGCATCTAGAAAGAGACAATTCAAGTATTGTGGAAATACAATCAGGATAACACAAGATCTGGCAGCTTCTACATTAAGGGATCCAAGGGCATGGAATAGGATATTCCAGAAGTCAAAGGAACTAGGACTAAAACCCAGAATCACCTACCCAGCAAAACTGAGTATAATACTTCAGGGGAAAAAATGGTCTTTCAAGGAAATAGAGGACTTTCAAACATTCTTGATGAAAAGACCAGAGCTGAAAAGAAAATTTGACTTTCAAACACAAGAATGAAGAGAAGCATGAAAAGGTAAACAGCAAAGAGAAGTCATAAGGGACTTACTAAAGTTGAACTGTTTACATTCCTACATGGAAAGACAATATTTGTAACTCTTGAAACTTTTCAGTATCTGGGTAGTTCATGGGATTATACACACACACACATGCACACACAGAGAGACAGGGAGCACAGAGTGAATTGAATAGGATGGGATCATATCTTAAAAAATGAAATTAAGGGGTGAGAGAGAAATATATTGGGAGGAGAAAGGGAGAAATGGAATGGGGCAAATTATCTCTCATAAAAGAGGCAAGCAAAAGACTTTTTAGTGAAGGGAAAAAGAGGGGAGGTGAGAGAAAAACATGAAGTTTACTCTCATCACATTGGACTAAAGGAAGAAATAAAATGCACACTCATTTTGGTATGAAAACCTATCTTACAATACAGGAAAGTGGGGGAGAAGGGGATAAGCGGGGGGGGCGATGATGAAAAGGACGGCAATGGGAGGAGGGAGCAATTTGAAGTCAACACTCTTGGAGAGGGACAGCATCAAAAGAGAGAATAGAAGCAATGGGGGGCAGGATAGGATGGAGGGAAATATAGTTAGTCTAACACAACATGACTATTATGGAAGTCATTTGCAAAATTATACAGATATGGCCTGTATTGAATTGCTTGCCTTCCAAAGGGAATGGGTAGGGAGGAAGGGATGAAGAGTTGGAACTCAAAGTTTTAGGAACAACTGTCAAGTACTGTTCTTGCTACTAGAAAATAAGAAATACAGGTAATGGGGTATAGAAAGTTATCTGGCCTTATAGGACAAAAGAGAAGATGGGGACAAGGGAAGGGAGGGATGATAGAAGAGAGGGCAGATTGGTGATAGGGGCAATTGGAATGCTCGGTGTTTTGGGGTGGGTGGAGAGGACAAATGGGGAGAAAATTTGGAACCCAAAATTTTGTGAAAATTAATGTTAAAAGTTAAATAAATAAATTTTAAAAAAAAGAAATAAAAAACAAACAAGGAAAAAAAATAATCTCTGATGAAACTATCATAGAAATTTATGGGGTCAGTTAGGTGGTGCAGTGAAATCCATCTGTCTCTCCTGGCCCTGGACCAGAGTTGAAATCTGACCTCAGAGATTTGACACTTGCTGTGTGACCTTGGATAAGTCACTTTATCTCAATTGCCTTACCTCCCCCTCAAAATCAAAACAAACAAAATAGGACAAAAAAGAAATTTATGTAAACCCTTCTTAAACCTATTTGAGTTTCTAGCTTGTGTTACTGTTTAGGTTAATGAAGTCTCCTAAATTTACTGCTTTTTGCAAACAGTAGAACTTTCTGCTCTCACTCTCTCAAACTTCAAGGGATTGCCACAGTTTAAGTTTGGGGTGCAAATCCAAGTTCACCCTAATTATAAGCCTATTAAACTCAAAGACTTCAAATATGGAACCTTTACTCTACAATCCGACTTCCATACCATGAACAAAAATCCAGTTCAATTCAGCAAATATATATGGCTTCTGTGAGAAAGGAATTGTACCAAGTACTGTGTGTCTAGCTGCATTAAGGAAGACTGCATGGGAAAAGATATAACTAAGCTGGCTCTTAAAGGAAAAGAAAGATTTCAGTGGGTAGATATGGAAGGACTTTATTCTAGACATGGGATAAAACCTGCACTAATACATAGATGTGCAGGAATGCAGGATCATATAAGGGAATATCATGAATTTATTAAAAATTTTCTAACTGTTACTCAAAAAGTTGAGACTGACTTGTGTCAGCATCATTTGTACTCTTGATCTTAGCCTAAAGAGGTTGAGATAATCTATGGGCATTTGTAAATACAGGCACATATTTTGACCAGAGTTTCATAATTTCAACCTTGAGTTTTTCCTTACTCTTGGAGGATGCCATTCAGTTACAGTGTTTTGTTTATAACCACTTTGTCTCCTGACACCCAGCATACTTAATGCTTTTTGATCTAATTCTTCAGATCATTCTGCTTTTGTTTTAGCGTGTTTTATATTTAGTCAGTCTAGGAGAATACTGCGAAAATTTGTTATGCTATTTTGATATATGATTAAATTTTCCCACTTTTTTGTTTACTTTCCATATGTGGTCTAATCCCCCTTCACCCAGTCAGCCATTGTTTCCTTCCTGTTTTAATATCTTCAGAGTTTATCTTTGGCATTCTATTCCTCCTAAATATCACATTTTTCAACTTATTCTTTCCATCTCTTTTCTTACATTTCTTATCCCCCAATCCTCCCTTTTGAGAATCTCCTGTCCCCAACATATGCATATGAACATGCATCCACACAAATGCAAGCACCATACATGATAGTCCTAGTATATCGGGGATCTTTAAAACCTACCACAGATCCTGACAAAGTAAAAAAAAACTTCATAACTTCCAACTTCAGAAAAAACTCAATGTTTGGAAAATATTTAGTCTAACAAATAGGATCTGGTACTACTTCTTATATTTATTTATGTCCATAAAGATAATATATGTAAAGAACTCTATATGGTGGTCAACTATTTTTTTTACTGAATTTTCTTTTTTTCTTCAAAACAATCAGAAATGTATTTGCTTTTTCTGTTTTTATGCTAATTTCTCCTAATCTTCATACAAGTAATAGAACAAGACCAGAGTAAGACATGCCTCTGAAATACTTGTAATTTTTTTTTTGGTGTGTTAAATATATCAGATATTCAAAAAAAATGTAAATTATAATCAATAGGTCTGAAATCCTTTCATACCTTTCTCTGTGCTAGCTAGTAGGTTGACAGATATAAAAGCATTTTCTGGTGAAAAGGGAAAATGGTAATTGTTAGGTTTAAGGATAGCACAATAGTTGGCTCAGATATTAGAAAGGACAATCAGAATCCATTAAAGCAAAAATCAATCTTAAGCCTATTAAATATAGTGCACACACGCACACACATACACACATACACTAACACATACAAGTACACATTTTTAAGTATTCTAAAACAAGATTGATTAATAGCTGCTTGGTTAGGATTTTTTTTTTGGCCAGGGCTACCTCTAAAATAGAAATAAAAATAAGTTATTTATCTTCTGTATCATTGTGTATGTGTGAGAGAGAGAGAGAGACAGACAGACAGACAGAGAGACAGAGAGAGCTAAGAATTATTATTTTTGTCACACCAACTTTACTATTGGTACTATAAATGTGAGATACTTGTGCAATGACCAATGTGTGCAAAGTGCTACTGGGGGAATTACATTATATGAATTTGGTGACTTTTGTTAGATATAATACAGAAGACAAAAAGAAGATGCATCTAAATGGGAAAGGTTGGCTAACACGTTCTTAGAAAAAGAAACTGGAAAGAATGTGTCATCTCATTTCAAATGCAGCCATTTTATATGACACTTGGTTGTCTTGTATTGCAGTGCTTCTGTGGTAAGCATTTGCTTACTATTGATTATAATTTATGTACCAACATTTGTTGCCTAGAGGATTAGGATTAGAGAAATTCTACAAAGAATTCAAGAAGACCCTCTGAATTAAGTCTGTGTGTATGTGTTTAATATTCTGTTTATTTAATGAAAAGATAAACATAGAAGGGCACAGCAAACATAAGGAATAAAGAGATGTGACAGATTTGTAGAATACAAGGATGCTTCCCTGTGTATAGCTAGAATCCATTCTTCAAGAACAATGTTAGATTACCACCAAAGAAAATCACCCAAAATTAAATTGATTATATTTTAACAGGCAGAAAATGTTGGTTGTTGATGAGGAAATTGTTTCCACATGATTTGTGTATTAAGATTATAAGCCTTATGGAGCAAAAATTAGAATCCATGCTAAATTAGAATTCGAAAGACAGGGGTTTTGACTAGCGAAAACATACCACCAGTCTATTAGTCTTTGCTATTAATAGGTTTTTAGAAAAGACACAAGAATTCAGTCTAGATCAGTGAAAATCTCTGACTTTGCCTCTTTAGCCTTTCTTTTTTTTTTCTATTTCAGTTCAATTGCACATTAACCAAAGAGGATCTTGAAGGTGTGTTGGATTATCTGACCCTAAACTAGGTGATAGTAAGAAGACTTTTTATATCCATCACAGAAATACCTATCATATAGGAATGATAACTAAGGCCAAATGCCTGTCAACTTGCCCTGAGATATATTTAATCATTATACCCTAAAAGAGTAAAGCTGAGATAGCTGAGGTGAAAAAGAAATCAGAGAAGACTGAAAAACCAGCCCAGCTAGAAATAACAAACCTAGCAAGCAATGGATCCTAAGCCTAGTAGTGTAACATGGCCATCAATGACTGTGCCCAATGAAGAAGAGACCTAAATTGTGAGCAGTGTTATGATTTCACCAAAAAACATTGAAATTCTCTAGCAGACAAAGGTGTGAATTGCTAACCCCCACCCAGATTTCCTGAAGTGTGGGCCCATCATGCATAGTTCCTATTGCTTGACAACTCTCCCCACTAATGGTGTGTATATTTGTGGGATGGTATGCCTGTATTTATGAGGTGAATGTTCTATTGCAAAGCTTTTTATTAGTCAATTTCAATAAATGCCTTTGCTTTGAATTAATGATATCCATTGACTGATAGGAGAAGAGTGAACACATTGGTGAAAGAGGCAGGATTTCAGTAGATCAAAAATCCTTACTGCCTCTCCTCCTACATTATATCCCCTATATTTATACCTAGATCACCCCAGAGTTCTCAAAAAACATAGTTACAGAAATAACTCTGACTCTTCTGATTATTAACATCAAGCAACATATAAAATGGAGACATCTATGCTAGCCAAGCCTCTTAATTGAGCTTTGTGATCATTTAAAGAGAGTTCAATTTACCTAGCCACCAAAGAACAAGAAACCCACCAAAGAATGCCTTTTGTCCAGACTGTAATATTCAGTTGGGTGAACACGCCAAAGACCTCGTCTATGACTACCTCTGTGTTTGGCAGATGTAACAGATGGGCAATGAGCTTGTTTTAGGACTAAATAGTCCTAAATTCAAAATTACTTAGTGCTTTTAATAACCCCAAAGTTGTCCCTGAAACAGAAGTTTTCTTGTTAATGTCAGTACTCTTCCAGAGGTGTGCTGTTTGGTGAGGAATCATTGAATATTACAGTCCTGAAGAATCAAAGTAGTGAGTTTAATATCCTTTCCTTAAAGAATTTACTCATCATTTAAGACTTGAGTCATAGGACAAATAGACACAGATCTTATGCATACCTTGAAAATATATTTTTCATATGAAAATTTCTAATTTTGACCAGTCAGTCATTCTTTTGAATGACAACGTTAATGGGAAATGAGCACAAAACCAGGATGTATGGTTTTGACTATGTTTTACACAACTACATACTGTGCAAACCATCAAAATTCCCTTTGAATTTCCCTACCACCTGTCAACCCAGATTTTTTTCCCTTCTGTCAAAAGAGACTGACCTCAGTGTTCATATGGTCAAAATCCACGTGCAGGGTTCCTATGGCACCATTCAGAAAGATGTTGACATTTCCTGGCTGTCTTCAATATGGGTGCCAAGAGTGGCCTCCATTCTAATCAGGGGTGGTCAAATACTATTTCTTTTTATATTGTTAATGTAAATAATATATGATAACAAGAGGATAAGAACTAAGTATTACTATGGCACAAAGGTATCGTCATGCTATAGAGGGTTTGGTTTTGTTCAGTTAAAGCTTTTGATTATAAATCATTTGGGGAACATGTTGTCCTATAGAAGATTAGCATCTATTATTTATTCTTTGCCACTTGAACAAAATATTAAACAGAAATCCATTTCCTTAACACAATTTAGGGTATACTGTAAATAGTATATCTGAATATATGAAATATATGTATATAGACACATAAATAATCAACAATATCTGGAATTTAATAATATGTTATGTGAAACTTTTCTGTTCTCTTTGTATGTATACATATAAACAAAATGTTTGAAATACTAAAGATAAATTCTGAGTAGTTAGGCATAAATATATTTTATCAGGATAAAGCAGACTCTTAATCCTGGTGATTGTTAAAAGTGGGGTACACTGTCAGTATCCTCAAACTCTGCATTTCATGCTGAGAAATTGACAGGGTTAATGGTTCCTAAACTTTTTGAGTATGAAGAATCTTTATAATGAAACAAAAAAATTGTACATTACTACATCATAGTTCCTAGAATATTACTATCTATCATTTGAGAAAATGCAAGACTGCGTGCTATACCTTTGTAATAGCTAAATTGCCTCCCAGGTCCTCTCTGTAGCCTCCAGGACTAGATGTTATCTCTAAGGTACCATCCTGAATTATGAATCTGTGATTCTATTAAAAGAATTGATTACTGGCTTATCAAAAGCCATATTCCATTCTCTAGATAGCTGTAGAATCAGGGGAATGGAGACATTTCCAAGTGATACTTTATGATTTTTAATATTTCCTCTCTCTTGATATTATATGAACACCTAACAATTACCATTTTCAACATTATATAGCAAGAATGATTGAGTTTTATATACCCTGAAATATCATTTTATCCACATGAAGATGTGTCTTGGTTGTCTAATTCAAGGCTTCTTCTGACGTTGGCTACTTGACTGAACAAGTTTCAAGTAATGATAGTATTTGTGTGGCACTATTCATTTGGAATTTATTACTAGCTTTGGAATTTCATTCTCTCTTTACACACAGTGGGAATTGACATGTTCCTTTTGAAAAGCTTGATTTTAAAGGGTTTACGTAGAAAAATAACGAGAAATAAACTTAGTCCGCTTGACAGAATATAGCTAATATGGTCATATTAGATTACTGGTAATTTAGAGAATATTTCATGCCTAATGAATTCATTAAGGACTTCACACAAAATACCTTCTTAATACCTTTGCTCACTTTCCAGAAAAAAACCCACAGTTCTACCATTTTCAATTTGGATGAGAAAAGGATTTACAGCAATTGTAGTTCAGGATTTGACATCAAGTTTAAAGTCATTTTCATGTACATAGAATATAGTATTGTCCTGCTAACTGTGTTGTAAACATTTTTTTATTCAGCTTTGGCATTTTTCCTGTGGCATCTATCCTTGTTATCTATATGGCTGATGGTAGCACTAATTGTTCATTATTGTTACGATGATAAAAGTGTGTTAGGTAAGCTCTTTGTTACTCAAGAAATAAGTTACCTTTGCCTTGGAAGGAGTAATTGATATTATATGTATATTTCAGTCATGCATACTCTCCATTGATGCTGATAGCATCTCCTTTTCATAATCTGTTATGGGTTAGGTAGGTCAAACCTTCTATTTCTTTCAAGAATATATTTTTTTATGTCACTTCTGTTTTCTTGGTTTTTTGTCTTGAATAAGAAAAAAAGGGATAATTTGGGGGATATCTTCCTTGGGTTCCTGGTGCTTTCTTGAAAAACCAAATCTAATTCTTTCTCTACAATACTTCAAAGATAATCAGTACATATTACTAATTATGACTACAGATTTTTTAAAATTTGGTCCTATGTATTCTTTGCTTAACAGTATACTTTTGCCCATCTTTTTCTTCCAAGTTGAGTAAAAAAAACTCTTGATTTTTAAACTTAATCCCACATGTTATAGTTTGCATGTATTTCATGAAATATGTTTCACATATTTTCAAATCTATGTTTGTATTGTTCTCACATCACATGAACACTTTTAAACATGTTGATTTATGCAGATTGAGAGAACTAGGAAGTTATTTTGATGGGTAGTCATTTTCGGTTGTTCTCCTAGAGGGAAGGAAAAATCAAAAATCAGATATTCTTTTAAACCTATTTAGTGACAACCTCTTCTTGCCTCCAACAAATCATGAACTATTTTTATTTTTTCTTGATTGTGTGAATGAGAGGTATTTTCTTACTTTTTTTTAATGGACCTCATCTATTCTTGAACAGAGACTCATCTGTGCTCTTACTTTCTTTATCTCAGTGATATGACAAGAACAGTGGAGATTTCTGGGGAAGGTGGCCCTCTAGGGATCCATGTAGTGCCCTTCTTTTCATCGCTGAGTGGAAGGTAAGATGTTTTCCTTATTTCAGAAACCCACATTAATGAAAAAAGCTCAGTTGAGTTCATTTCCTGAAACATTTTCCACAAGAGGGTTAAGTGTGCATCTCTATTTTTCAGTAATAGGCCTCAACATATTCCTTTGTTGACCACTTTGTTATGCTACTTACGTCTTAGAAACAAAATAAAAACAGTCCACTTATGTGATGTGAGCTAAAAAAAAATCAATCATGGTATCTGCACTTAAAATTAATTAAGGACAGCCTCCTTGAAGCATTCCTGCTGCAGACTTGGTAAATAAGAAGATTCCCTAGTGAATATCTTACCATTTCCTCGTATTACTAGACAAACATCCCATCAGAATGTCATTATTCACCAAAATACACTTCAATAAATGAATGCAAAGTAAAAACTAACTTGATATATCCTCTGTGATTATAGTTTACATGGTCAAGTAAATGCTAATGTTTAGAAAATGGGAATAATGGAAAGGGCTTTTGTTTGAAATTTCTGGTAGGAATCATTGCAGTTCCTGCTGTAGGCAAAGTGGAGATACAAATTTTTTTTAATATTTGGTAGATTTTAAGTACCATGGCAAAATACAGCCATAACACTAATTTCTCTATTGAAATAAAATTAATTCAATTGAAAATGATGTATTATAGGCAGTTGAGATGCCAAAAGCCCATTTTATTGCTAAATCTATATTGATGTGTGGTCATTAATATTATGTCAACATTTCCAGGATGTTTTTTTATACACCTAACATAGATGTTAAAGTTTTCCCTGGGTAGAAATTGAAATTTGTACCCTAAGAGATAATATGAAAAAACTCACAAGAGCCTCAAAATTACTGGATACAGAAATGACATCACTTTTCCCTATTACAAGACTGCCTCAAGCCCTAAAACTGAAATTGACATGAGAAGTCCATTTTTTTCAAAATCCATTTTACATTCTAATCATTGCTTGAGATTCATTAATTGGTTAACTTTCTTAGGCTATGAAAAGTGAGTCATTGAATCACATAATTTTCAGCCTAGACTTTGAATATCTAATAGAACTTCATTTCTACGAAAACTAAAAATAGAGACTTGAAATGGTTTGCCCCAAGGTCACACCACTAATTAGGGCAGTTATAGTAGAACAAACAAGGCTTTTAGAATCTGAAGTCCTGGGTTTGAATCCTGGCCCTACTACTTACCTACCAGTAGGACCCTGGGCAAGTTACTGAGTACCTCTGAACCTCAGATTCTTCCTGTGTAAATTTAAGTGGTTAGACTAATGCTCTTTAAGTTCCCTTCTAGAGTTATAGAAAGGTGTGTAGGTAGCACAATGTATAAGAGAACCAGGTCTGGAGTCAGGAAGACTTCTCTTCCTGAGTTCAAATCTGGCCTCAGACAGTTACTAGCCATGTGACACTGGGCAAGTCACTTAGCCCTATTTGTGTCATTTCTTCATCTGTCAAATAAACTGGAGAAACAAATAACAAACCAAAGTATCTTTTCCAAGAAAACCCCAAAGGGGATCACAAAGAGTTGGACACAACTGAAGAATGACATAGCAACAGTTACAGGTCTCATAACCTTGTGAGTCAGGACCAGAACTTGGGTCTACTGAATACTACTCCAGAGTTCTTTCCACTGAAACAATCTTCTTGTAAGGTTATTTAACATTAGTCCACTGCCCATGAATATTTACTCAGTACAGCCTGTCATGTTAGACAAGTCCAGATTTGGCATTGTGTACAGCAGGTAGCCATCTGCTACCTGTAACTGCCATGTCATCACCTTTTTGCAAATACATTTGATGCCAACTTCCTCATGGAGATGAATGCCCCTTAAAAAGAAATGAGCTGAAAAGCTAGTGAAGCTCATTGGCTCATTCCCTGTGCATGTTAATAACTTTGTTTATAAACCTTATGGGTTATGGCACTGAACAAGCTGTTTTTTTGACAGACAGGATGAATATTTACTGAGTTGTCTTGAGAAATTGGAATGGTTTTTGGCAGAAGGGTATGGATGCAGCTTTGGGACGACCAATGTGGTTAAATTACTAGTCCTTTAACTTAATAAAACTTGAATATAGCATAGGAACTTTCCATTTTAGGCAAATGTGAGGAAATGTGTCATGTGATAGTAAACATACTTCATTTTCTACAGTTGCATGGAAAAATTTATATTATAGAACAGTCAATCAACCTCCCACAGTGTATGCTATTGTTTAAATGTGGAAGATAAAATAAGAGACTGTGATTACAAATATCTGGCTCTTATATTTTACTCTTTGCATTCTTCATTTTCTAGAATAGTAATGGTATCTTGCCGAAACTTTCTAAATAACTGTACCACAAATATGATTTCCTAAGCCGATAAGCAGAGAATGGGCACCTTTCCATTCAATAACTCAATAGAATCATTCTGCCTTTTCTTTATACTATCCACCAGTATTATAGAGAGGAAATTTAATTAGAAGATACATTAAAATAATGTAGAAGTGGAGACATGAACCAATAAAAGTTAAGGAATAATGAGTTCAGCCTGAGAAAGCACACTTAACTCAACCCATGTGTCTCAATACATGGAAAGATGTCAAACAAGTGACTGACTTTATAATACCATATGGTTTCACTGTTTGGCCATAGTAGGGTGAATTAAGGTTAGAATGAAATACTTAGCTCTTAATTTCCTTCCATTCTCTTGTTTCGTGTTATTAATTCAAATTGAATTTATATTTAACACTTTGACCATGATTGTGATTTAATCTATATATTGCCTTTTTTTGCTTTCCAATTTCTAATCTTTAACACTGTGAAACTATACTTCTTCTGAGACACTTTAACTATGATGGGGTACTTAGCTATAAATAGGGGTCTTTGCTAGTCAGTGGGCAATAGTTAAGATTTAGTGAGACGTTGTCTATGACAGGATAGTGAATGGAATTTTTTTCTTTTTTTATTTCCCAGAATCACTGACCTTCAGAGAGGGGAAAAAAATTAAAATAAGGCCTATTCTCAAATTAAAGGCAACTCAGGCTACTTTTTTTCTTCCATTGGCATATTGCATGAAACTTACTTTTTAAACTCAAAAACACAAAAGAGAAAATTTGTTCAATTAAATTATCACTAAATAATTATAATAAGTGTCTTTGTATATGTGTGTATGTATGTTTCAAGTACAGCAAGGTAGAAAGTAGGAAAAAAGAGAAGGGATATAGCATTAAAAGATAGGGAAAGAAGGAGGGAAGGAAGGAGGGAAGGAAGGAAGGAAGGAAGGAAGGAAGGAAGGAAGGAAGGAAGGAAGGAAGGAAGGAAGGAAGGAAGGAAAGAAAGAGAAAAGAAAATTTGAGAGGAGACAGAAAACTACACAAAGAGAGGGCAAAAAGGATCAAGGGCTTGGTAACCGACACATGAAAGGAAGCAGACAAGAAATAAAGAGGAAAAAAAACACAGAAACGTATCACATACTTTGGTCTTACAAGGTTCTATGGTGAATATTAGTGGATGTGAATTGTTCTTGAGCTATGAACTGTCTGTAAGCTGATTCAGGGCAGAGACCTGGCATTTTTCATATTTGTAGTCCAAATATTTTACAAATAGTAGGCCCCTTAGGTACTTGTTTAATTAAATTAAACTTACTGATAATTTATGTGATTTGACATTACAATTAGCTAATACATCACCATGCTTGATTCTTGGTTCTGAATGAGTTAGTTATATCTATCCACAGTGAGGGGATTATCCCCTATGGTAAACCTGCGGTTACCAAAGTATTTTGACTGAATGAAATGGTCAGGAGTTCTCTGCCCTTGGCACAGCATAGAGAGAGCAGAAGTCATCTGGTGTTGGTCCCTAAACCAATAATATCAATGTTTTAAATTATATAAAATTAACTTTTTCATAGATGCATTTCATATGATGATGCATTCTGTCAATAAGTTCCTCATAGGAAGTTAGGTTTTTCAGGTTGGTAGGGTCCCTGTTATATATGACAAACTACAAACTATTACCTAAAGCTTAACCCTTTTGGCCTAAAAAATCCATTCAGCTACAAAAATATCAAAGTAAGTTCTAGAAAGTAATTTTACATGACTGATGTTGGGCAAAATTAAGTCAAAGGAAGATTTGGATGCCTGTTAACAAAATACTTGCTCATATAAACTGTGGTTTAGAAATATATGAGTCCCATAATAGATTTGTTCTTGTGAACTCACTATAATAGAAAT
This sequence comes from Notamacropus eugenii, assembly GCF_028372415.1. Classification (NCBI taxonomy): domain Eukaryota; kingdom Metazoa; phylum Chordata; class Mammalia; order Diprotodontia; family Macropodidae; genus Notamacropus; species Notamacropus eugenii. The sequence continues at coordinate 301,797,615 of NC_092877.1, forward strand.
CCAAACTTTGAAAAAACAAAATGCTTTCCAATTAATAATCCATACTCTGGGGCTTTCCTTTTAGTAAATATTAACATTTAGTGGAAGGTTCACAATATGTCCTAAGTCATATATTAGACATTGTACTATTTAGCATTATAGTTAATATCATATTCTTTTAATACTCTATTCTGTTTTGGAAATTATGTATGGACTACTCTTACACTGCCCTGTAAGCACCTTAAATCTAATTTGAATCCTGGGTCTTTCATCAAACAGCAAAGATTTTTTTTCTGTTTCTATTCCAATGAATACTCTAAGTGAATTCACTAACTTTCTAGAACTTTAAAAGTTTTTAACTTTATCTCTCTTTGTAAATTAGAAACCTTGAACTTTCCATAAACTAGGCTCCATTATCATCTGTAATAAGACTTCATCACCATGTAGTATTCATTGAACATTTTTGCAGTGGAGACATTCCAGTAAATATCACCACATGAGCTCTGTCCATTCAAGAGTACAGAATGTCTATGCTAATTAAACAACCAACGCCTTGAGGCAATGGCTCAATATTTGGAGGCTAATCCAAACAAGAGCTCTACATTTTCACCTATACTTTCACTATAGACTGCCCTTTTTCCAATTGTGACCATATTATTCTCTCGTAAAAAAGCACTCATTTTATTTATATTTTAGATTTAGAGAAAAGGAACCATTGTAATATCCCACTAGGCACCTGTATAAAAGAAAATGACAAAGTCTCTCTCTCTCTCTTTCTCTCTCTCTCTGTCTCTCTCTCTCTGTCTTTCTCACACACACATACACACACACACACATAAAATAGATATGCGTTTATTACATGTCTATATGTTTTAGAATTCTTCTTGCAGATATAGATGGGGCAAATGAAAATACTTCTCTTACTTTCAGTTACAATTAGAATCCTGTCACTTTGGGAGTAGAAGAGGATTCCCCTCAAAAGAAATATGTACAATTTTATTCCTTTTTCTTCTTCTTTTTAATAAAATTCAACAGTTGGAAATAACAGTGAAAAATAATAGAGACCTGAATTTTCCTATTTTTTGTTTTTTACGTTCATGTTGCCGCTTCTCAGTCCTGATTGTTCTCTCTGCCCAATCTTTTCTTAGAGCCTGCATATGAAAGCCAGACTAATCAGTCAATAAGCATTTATTAAATACTTACTATGTACCAGGTGCCATGCCAAGTGCTGGGAATACAAAAAAAGGCAAAAGATCCTTGATAAGATACTGAATTTATAATTTCCTTACTCAAAAATATTCAATTATTTATTATTTTCTAAAGTTGTATTCCCTGTGCCTTATTTAATCTGGCTGCATCCTACCCATTAAATCCTTTGTCTTAATTTTGCCCAACGCTCACCCAAGCCCACTCATAAGCCTGGTCTCTTTATTATCCTACAAGCATATAGTTTGATCATGTAGCATAATCAGATCATAGATTTGGAGCTGAAAGTGTCCTCCGAGGTCATTTGAATCACCTATCTTAATTTCAGGTCACGTAACTGGAAATTTGAGCCTGCATCACTTGACATCAAACTCAACACTGTTTCTTTCCATTATACTGTGCTTCCATGATCATTTGTATCTGTACCTTTGATTGTGTTTTTTTCCTCACTTGAATCTTCCTCTTGCTTCCTCTTACTCTGTGCTATCAAAATATATAGATTTTTTCAGTGTATAGCTTAATTATCACCTTCCCTCTGAAGCCTTTCCTTTGAACTCCAAGCTTTCATTGATCCACCCTTCTCTGAATTCCTATATAACTTATAGACTGTACCAAACAATATAGCAGTTGATTCATGTGGGTTAGATTTGTTCCCACCAATTTGTATTACTTAGTAAGTGCCCAATAGACATACGATTGATGTCTAAAAGTAAAGAATTTCAAACTAAGTCAGTGCTTTAACTTTTGTCTGGGTCACAAGACACTATAATCCACTAGGGTTAGTACATTGCAATTTTTATATTCAGTGTGTACCTTACTGACCTAAAACATATAACATTTCAAGAAGAATTTATTGACAGAGACATGCTTAACTATTAACTGGATAGATGTCGAAGGTAATTTTTGTAAAATATGATGAAACTGATGGAATTTATTGGTTTAAGGACTGACAGCAAATGGCATTTGCTTCTTGTCTTTGATAACAGGGAGACAGTACTACTTGCTTAATTTCATCCAGTCCACAGACTCTGATCTTATGGCAACCAACCTCATATTAGACTGTATTTTGGCTGCTCCCTGGATGGTAAACAGTGAGCCACTGAGCCCATAGCTGTAGCCTTTTCAACTTGAGAGAACCTACTAGAACTTGGGCTTCACTGACATAACCTTTGAAAACTCAGTCACCCCCATGCTAGTGATGAAGCATCTGATCTACACATAATTAAAGTTAGATAAATTTCAGTCAGCTCATTTGGGGTGTGCGTGTGCGTGTGTGTATGTGTATGTGTGTGTGTGTGTGTGTGTGTGTGTGTAGTTTTTAGTGCAATGTATAAAAGGAAATTCAGGAAATGTGGTTTAAAAAAAAAACTCAAGCTCCAACCCATCCTCTTTTCTCCAAATGAAGAGTTGCTATCTTGATTCTGTTCTGTGATTGACTCATTACAGGAAGCTGTGATGTTACTCTCCCAAACAAGCAAGTCTTGTCTTCTCAATTCCACTAAACCCTAATAACCTTTGCTGAGTTACTGGAAGCATTAGAAATGAGGTCACAGATTAATTCTGTCTTGGTTAGTATAATGTGTGTTATCCTTGGAATACTTGTTTCAGTAAAGACATGTGTTGTTATTCAAACAGTAGTGAAGTATGTAAGAGGCACCATTATTTTGGATGGGCACTTATTTTTGGAATAATTGTACATGGATAATACGTGATTACTGTGATTTTATTTTCCCTTCATTCTTTGAATTTCAGGATTCTAGGGCTTTTTATCCGGGGTATTGAGGAAAACAGCAGGTCTAAACGGGATGGACTATTTCACGAAAATGAATGCATCATAAAAATCAACAATGTGGATCTTATAGATAAAACCTTTGCTCAGTAAGCACTTTTTTATTGTTGTATTTACTTTATTGATCTCCAGAATGCTTATGATAGTTATAGAGCTCATTATGGGCAAAATTGTAGGTAGAACTTCTGGTCAGTTTCCTACAAATGATCCCCAGTACATCCATTTAGAAATGCATTCTATGTTTGAGCACACTCAGGGGTGGCCCCATATGTGTCACTGGCAGCCCTGTATATGTTAAGCCATAGACTATAGCAAACCTTGCTGTCTGAATGGTTGTCATGCTTTGGTATCAATGGATGGCGTTTGTTTTTCTTGGAACGTGGGTCACTTAGGCTAGTGTTTAATGACTATTTTCACAGACTGTTGATTCAGCTTGTTAATTAACTTACGAGATGTCAGCAGTATCCATTAGTCTGAAAATCTGTGATAGGAGTTTGTCAGGACTCAATGACAAATAGAGGCTAAAATAAATAATTTTAAATTAAAATATGTGCCAAACATTTATCTTTTTTGTCTTCATGTGCAAAATTTGTGAAAATACTCTACTATAAAAGTAGCAAATACCTAGATTCTAGCTGTATTAAACTCCTGTAAGGGAGTACTCTGATGGTTTAGATTGGGTCAGGTGATAAATAAATAAAAGCATATTAGAGACTGTTCTTCATTACAGAATATTAGTATATCAAAAGTGTGCTAAAGACAACTGTCGTAGACTTCTAGAAAGAAAGAAGTTTATACTAAGCTTTTTAATATGCTGACACTCTCTAATAAAGACTAGCAGCCCCTGATGATGACATATTTAGAACTGCTTGGAAGATGGCTCATAAACCCAACTGCCATTTTTAGACAATAATGTCTAAAATCTTTTAGACAGAGATGATGATTTTAATATCAGAGTCAGTATGTATATAACCCAAGTCCTACGTTGGCACCTTAGAGGTGGTTAAGAAAACAAATAAACAAACAAAAGACCCAGTCCATTGTATGGATCCTGTCTGAAGGAATTTAAAGAAGCAGAGGGACAGGAATCATGGTGGAGAGTTATGTTACTTGCACTATCGAAAGAGCTATCCACACAGATAAGATCAAAAATCCATTTTAAGCATCAAGGTACTTAAATGCACACATAGCAAATATATTAGTTCTGCACTTATTAATTCTTTATCTTGGTTCATAAATAAGCATAAAAATATGAAAGCTTTTTTATGAACACAAGGAGAATTTACAGGGAAACCAAAGGTTGTTGTGATATGTAATAAGCTGAAAAACATCCAGGTTAGGTGTTCTTAACTTGTGGACTACAAAATTGTTTTCTTAATATTTTGATAACTTTTCAATATAATGTATTTCTTTGGAAATTCCATATATTTTATATTGTGCATTTCAAAACATTTTTCTGAGGTGGGGCACATAGACTTCACTAGACTTCCCAAGAGATCCATGACACAAAAAGGTTAAAAACCTCTGCTTGAGATTCCCTAGTTCTTACATTATTGCTGGTAATTATCTTAAGTAAATAAATTATTCCCTCATGATTTAAGCTAATAACTATAGCTTTAAAAAGTGGCTTACTGTGTATTGAAATAGAAATGATTTTCTTTCAAGGGCTCAAGATGTCTTCCGTCAGGCAATGAAATCCCAAAATGTGCTCTTACAAGTGCTTCCACCAAACAATCGTGAACAGTACGAAAAATCAGTGATTGCACCTCTTGGAATTTTTGGTAACAGTGATGTTGTTTGGAGAACAAAGGTATCCCCTCCAATCCAAGGAAGGCCAGCATTAAAAACAATCAATCTGACAGGACCAAGCGTTCTGGAGACAGAGACAGAGATTTCTAGCCAACAAAACAGGAGCCCCAGAGTACCGAGGCTAGGAAGAAAGCCATCATCACCATCACTTTCTCCCCTAATGGGATTTGGAAGCAAGAAAAATGCAAAGAAAATTAAGATTGACCTTAAGAAAGGTAACTATTGAATCACAGGTATTGTGTTTTATTGCGCCATTTAATATAAACATGCTGAGACTAAGTTAATTCATATTCTTTACATTACTTTAAATCAAAGTATAGAGTGAATCAAGTATGTACTTAAGTAATTTTATACGTGTTATTCCCAGATTGATTCTTTTTTGAAGACAAACTAGGCCACCTTTTGCCTCAATTCTAACCCAGCCTTTAATCACTGAGTGGGTGTTGCCTCAGACAATCCGAGACCTGAGAAAGACCTTAGCTTAAAAGACCAAAGACCCCTACTGCACCAGGGGCCATAGCCAGTCATCCTAACCTATGTCTTGCCACTAGACTCCAATGACTGAAGAAAGAACAAAGCTGATGACTTTGCACAGCCCTTTCTCACTTAAACTCACTTGCAAGTCAAAGCATCACTCTCCTGATGTAGGTGGTCCTCTTCAAGAAAAAAAGGATTAACAGAAATTAGGTGAGGCCAGTGGATAAAGGGCCAGACCTGGAGTTAGAACACCTCATCTTCTTGAGTGCTAATGTGACCTCAGATACCTACTAGCTATGTAACCCTGAGCAATTTTGTTTGCCTCAGTTTCCTCATCTGTAAAATGAGCTGGAGAAGGAAATGGCAAATCACTCTAGTAACTTTGCCAAGAAAACCCCAAATGGGGTCACAGAGAGTCTGACATGACTGAAATGATTCAACAGCAACAAACAGAGCACTTACTGTATCAAAACATTAATGGATCTAAGAGACTTAAGGTTACTAATCATGGCATAATGAATATATCTGACCTCGGAAAGATAGATGAGGGTTCAAGCCTCACCTTCTTGTACTTAGTTGTTTGTTCTTCAGCAAATCATGTAACTTACACTTTAAGGTACAATGGAAAGAAAATTGGATTTGGAATCAGGGGTGTGGGCTTAACCTGTGTGACCTTGTGCAAGTCAGTCTTTTATGTCTTTGGGCCTCTGTCTTTTGCATTGTAAAATGAGACAGTTGGACTAGTACCGCTGAGGTCCCTTCCAATCTGATATCTATGCATGTATAGTTTGTGAGCCTCAGTTTCACCATGTGTAAGAGGGAGATAAGTTCCTGTAGCACTTGCTCCCCAGGGTTCCTGGGAGGCTCAGACAAGTTAATGTCTATAAAGTATTTTGTATACTTTTAAGCACCATCTAAAAAGCAGCTAGCTGGTTATCATTAGTTATAGTTTCCTTTCTCGTCTATATTTTCTTTTTTTCTAATTGCATGTAAACATTAGTTAGATTTTCTAAAAATTAGCTTCCCATCTTTTGGAGATGGCTGTCCATCTGCTAAGTATTATTTGATTTTGAGGAATTAGCATTTGACTACTGTAAATGGCCTCTGGTGCTCTTTCAAAGTTTGAATGCCAGTTTGCTCAAGGGAAGTAGTAATCCTTTAGAATAACTTAGATAGTGACTGTCATTAATTCTGATTCTTTAGACTTGCAAATATTTTTCACACAACACTAGGCTTTCAAAATGTTCTTTTGGTGGACACATAGTCCTTTTGCTCCAATCCACTCTGTCCTCCTTGCCTCCTATTTCTGTTAACTCTCTAAAAATCTCTATTTTCTTATTCAGAATCGTCAAGGTTACCCATGGCTCACAGCATTCCTTTTGTCCAAACCAGATTAAAATGTAATTGGTAAATATTTAATAAAATAAAAATACAGTAAATCATAGATGATATTAATGTGATTTTCTAAGTCACTGTGCAGCCCACAGAGATCCTTATGAATGGGTTAGCTATTTGAGCTTCATACCACTCTAATTTTTAACTCATCTCAGCTATTTCTCTGGCAAACATTCAGTCCTTTCTCCACCTACAGCGGCAAAGTGATCCTCTTAAACCACAGTTCTGACCATTGACACACCCCCACCTAGTCAATTTCAGCGTTCTCTTTATTACCTTTAGTATTCATTTCAAAGCATCTTCAAAACCTTCTGCTTATTACATTTTATTCCTTATCATACTATACTCCATTCAGAGGTGTTCTTGCTGTTCTTAGTAAAGCCGCCTGGAATGCTTTCCCTCTTCACCTTTACCTCTTGGAATCCCTAGTCCCCTACAAGGAGCACTCCAGTCATGTCTGACTCTTTATGACCCCATTTGGGGTTTTCTTGGCAAAAATACTGGACTGGTTTGCCATTTCTTCCTCCAGATCACTTTACAGGTGAGAAAAATGAGGCAAATAGGGTTTAGTAACTTGCCCAGGGTCACACAGCTACTAAGTATCTGAGGTCATATTTAAACTCAGGACTCCGCTTAAATGCTACATTCAAACCAGCAGCCATTCTTCATTCCCTTAGATAATATTATATCTCTCAAATGCCCAAGAAATTACTTTGTGTTTGTTTTACCTATCTTATTTTATATTTATACATTGATTTTGTATTTATTTGTGTATAAACTTACTATTCCTTATTCCCCATCATTGTCCCATAAATCCACCACTGGAAGCCCAGCTAATAATCTAGGAACTTTTGATTTCTGTCTGTTGACCTCAAGTGTGCACCATTGGAGGGAGCACATAAGCTTTTCATTGGCTACCTTATACTTTCTCTATGGGAATAGCATATGCTTTTTATTTTTTAGGTCATGTGTATATTCTCATTATATTCTTTTAATAATTATATAATATACCATAATAATAATATTCAGCTACATATGGGCTGTTTGACCCTGGGCAAGTCATTTTACCAAGTGCTGACTGCCCAAAAGAACTCTTTAGGACTATAAGTTACAGATTGGTGGTAGACCTTCATTGGTTTCTTCATTACATTTGTCACAATGTATTTAACTTACACCACAGATCTGGAATAATTATAGTTCCTATATACTATATGGTTACAAAAAATTCTCTTCAAATCACTGTGAGGTCAGTAGTATAAGTATTATTATTCCATTTTACAGATGGTAAAAGATGAGTTTTAACATGGGATTGCACTACTAAGTCTGACCCATTAAGGATCAAAATCAGGATATGAATAAACCTAGGTCTCTTGTTTCTATTTTATTTCATGATAAGAAAATTAATTAAATAGAAGTGAATGAAAAGAGAAGATAATAGGATAAACAAAAACTAAAGTAGCGGAACCACTCGGAAGATTTCAGTATATCTTCTCCTGATAGCCTTTTCTTTCAAGTAGCTTTTCTAATCAACCTATTTAAACCCAGAAGATTTTGACATTCAGAAGAAGTGTTTATTATTAATTCTTTTCTTGTAACTGAGGCCTATCTGTTCTGTATTAAGGACCACCACATGTTCAGGGCTTTACTTTACAAAGAAATTACTTCTGATAATTTATTTTTGAAAACCCTAATTAGTGTTAGCTGCCTTTTTGCCATTTCCATGGCTAGATCATAATAACTCCAAAATATTTGTTGAATTAAAGACAGGTGAGCAATCCATATGTGTATCTCTTGTTAGTATAGTTATATATGTGTTAAAAATCATGTTAATTGAGAACCCACTAATCTGGAATTTCTGATGACTCATACAAGAACTGGCCTGAAATTTACCTTTGCAATATAAATAGTTTGCCATGCAAATTAATAGTGTAAATAAAATTTCTGGGAAAATGTTTGAACTGCTTAAGGAAATAAACTCTTCAAATCATCCAAAAGTACTTCAGAAGCACTCATTTACATGTAAACAATCGATATGCTAATTATAAATCATACAGTTCCCTCTACTGGGCTGCACTTCATTAGCCTAATTCTAGTGGTGGGAGGTGAACAATGACCATTATAGGCCAAAATATGATGGATCCCGGAATGGGCACTAGAAAGGAGAAAATGTGACTCTAAGCCAAGCAGTAAATGATTGCCTCTAATGGAAATTAACATAAGCACGGAGACCAGCTGGGTACTATGGGAATGACATAAACATTAGACTTTCTAAGAAGGCAAGGAGGAAAAAAAGGTGTGTTAAAACAACTAAGATATGAAAAATAGAAGAGGCCTAGGTCCTTGTTAAATCTTATAATAATTGCTCTCATTTGCATAGCATTTTAAGGTTTAGGAAGGCTTCACTTATAATCCTGCAAGGTAGAATCTGCAAGTAATTTTTATGCCAGTTTAAGGGATGGGGAAATTGAGGCTCAGAGCACTTATATGGCTTACTGGTAATCATACAGCTAATAAATATTCATGCCAAAACTGAGATTCAGGTCTTCTGATTGATTGTGCATCCAACAATCTTTCCACCTTAGGAATACTCCAAAAGAAGTAGTGATGTAGAAAGAGAATTTTATCAGACTATCTCTAGCATCATATTGTATAAAAAATGCCCTAACAAGTTGACTGGTAAAAAAAACTTGATTCTGGTTAAGAAAGAGAGGAAAAGGGAGGGGGACAGACAAAGAGATAGAGAAAGGGAGGGAGGGAGGGAAGAGGATGAAGAGTTGGCAATTAAGGAGAGGGAGAAGAGGAAAGAAAATGAATGACATTTAGGGTACTCTAGTTAGAGAAATTATCCTTTAAGACTGTTCAGTTTCCTTAACTGTGATTCAGTAGTTTCGCCAAGTAATCTTACCTTATTTTATTTAGTAAGATAGTTACCTTCCTCGGAGAAGACATTGACACAGCTTTTCCAATACAGCTTGTAGTTGTATTTCTCCTTTAAATAAATGCATGAATTGGCTTTCTTGTACAAATTATTCTTGTACAAATTGGATAGCAGGGGGCCAATGGTCCTCAATAAACAAAAACTTTATAGGGCTGAAAAATAAGACTTTAGACTTACCGTGATAAGGCAACTGCTTAGGTCCAGGTGCCATCCTAGTGCAGTTTTATTCTATAGGTTACTCCAGTTATCTGAAAGTGATAAAACCTGCATATATTTTGTAAATCAATCAGTAAGTCTCTACTCTGTCAGACACTGTTGTAAATATTGGAGATAGGAAGGGAAAAGTAGCACAGTTTCTGCTATCAAAGAGCTGACATTTGAACAGAGAGATGACAAGTGCATATATAATTGTATATAGAATATCTAAACAAGGAGCAAAGAGTAGTTTTAGAAAGGAGAGCGTGAACAGCTTGGGGAGAGAGGCAGAGATTGAGACAAACTACATATGGTGTTTTAAACCAAGTCTCATTGACAATTACGGATTTCAAAGGCAGAGATGGAGAGGAAGAGCCTACAACAAAACATGCCCATGTCTCCCCCATCCTGAAAAAGAAGCCCTGATCCTGCCATCCCTGTTAGCTATTGTACTGTATCTCTCCTGCCCTCTGCAGCTAAACCCCTCAAAAAAGCCGTCTTCTGTAGGTGCCTCAAATTTCACCCCTCTCACATGCTCTTCTTAAACACTTACATTGTGACTTCCAACCTTATCATTCCCCCCAAAAATTCCTCTCTCCTGAGTTATTAATGATCTCTTAGTTGCCAAATCCAACGTTCTTTTCTCAGTCCTCATTCTCTTTGACATTTCTGTAGACTTTGACACTGTTGATCACTATCCTCCTTCATACTCTCTTCAGTCTCAATTTTTAGACCCCACTGTCCTGGTTTTCCTCCTAGCTATCTATTCTCTATCTTCTTTTCTGGATCTTCCTCCAGGTCATGCCTTCTAAATGTAGGTGTTACTCAAGGTTCTGTCCTGGATCTTCTCCTCTTTTCTCTCTATACTACTTCACTTGATGATCTCATCAACTCCAGCGTCTTTAATTACAATCTCTATGCTGATGATTCTCAAATCAACTTTTCCTGCCCCAGTCCCTCTGTTGACCTCCAATGTTGCATCTCCAACTGCCTTTCAGATATCTGGAACTGGAAGTCCATAAGCATCATAACCTTAATATGTGCAAAATATAACTTACTATCTTTCTGCCTAAACCTCCACCCCTCTCACCTTCCCAATTACTGTGGATGGCAGTACCATCCTCCCAGTCCATTAGACTTACATCCTAGAAGTCATGGAATCCCCATTGTCTCTCATCCCCCATATCCAAGATGTTGACAAGTGCTATCAACTTCACCTTTGCAACAATACACCCCCTTTCTTCCTCTGACACTATCTCCACTCTGGTAGGGGTACTCACCCCCTCATGCCTACACTGTTGCAATAGCTGCTGGGAGGGTTACTAGCTTCAAGTCTCTCTCCACTACAATCCATCCTCCACTTAGCTAATAAAATCATTTTCTGAAAGCACAAGTCTGACCATATCACCCTCACTACTTAACATACTTCAATGGCTTCCTATGTCCTCCAGGAACAAATACAAAATGCTCTGTTTGGCATTTGAAGCCCATTGTAATCTATCCCCCTCCAACCTTTTCAGTCTTCTTATACCCTGCCTTCCCACATGTAGTCTTGATCCAGTGACACTGGTCTGCTGGCTCTTCCACAAACAAGACACTCCATATCTCTGCTCCTGCCATTTACTCTAGCTGTCCACCATACCTGGAATGCTCTCCCTCTTCTGCTCTGCCTACTGACCTCCCTGGCTTCCTTTAAGTCCCAATTAAAATCCCCTCTACAGGAAGCCTTCCCCAAGTCCTCTTAATTCCAGTGATTCCCCCTTTTAAAAATATTTCCTATTTATCCTCTACATAGCTTGATTTGTAAATATCTGTTTGCATTTTGTCTTCCCTATTAGATTTTAAGCTCCTTGATGGTAGGGGTGTCTTTTAGTTTTTCTTGTATCCTCAGTGCTTAGCACATTGCCTGGCACATAGTAAACAATTTAAAATGTTTATTGATTGATTGATTAACTGAAGTAGTACAAAGTAATAGAAATAGGAGGTGTAGCAGTAGACCCGTGTGAGGAAAGGAGAAAGAAGTCTGGAAAGATAGCAAGGGACTAGGTTGTGACAAACTTTAAATGCCAGAGAAATTTATATTTGAATCTAAAGGTAATAGGGAGTCAATGGAGTTTTGAGTAAAGATTTGGCAGGAGGGCATTGCTTTTGACACAGTCAGATGTGTTTTAGGAAAATTATTTCAGCAGCTGTGTGGAGGTTAGATTGAAATGAGAAGAGATAGGGTAGAGAGACCAAGGAGGAGGCTATTACAGTAGTACAGGAAAAAGGTGATAAGACCCTGAAGTAGAGATTATTTGAGTAGAAAGAATGGAGAATATGGGAAAGATGAAATGCAGATAGAAATGACAAGACTTGGAAATGTATTAGTTATGTAGGGCAAATAACAGTAAAGAGTTAAGGATGATACTGATGTTGAAAACTGAGTGATTGGAAGAGTAGTGATGCCTTCAACAGTGTGTATATACAAACACATGCACGCATGTATGTATGTGTGTATATATATATGTACACACATCTATATATAACTCACATGTGTATACGTGTGTGCATATACATATATCTATATGCATGTGTGTATAAACATTTAAATTAGTTTGGAAGAAAGGATAAGGAGTTTTGTTTTGGACATAATGAGTTTGTGGTGCCTGTGGGACCATAATTCAGAATTTTCAAGCTGAACCTTCCTTTGTTTATTTGAATTAATGATGTTTTACAACACTTAATTTTACGTCTAAGTTCAGTGCCTCTGTACAAACTTATTTTAATTATTGTTGTTTTCCTATGTTTTTGCTGTAGGTCCTGAAGGACTTGGCTTCACTGTGGTTACCAGGGATTCCTCAATACATGGTCCTGGTCCAATTTTTGTGAAAAATATTTTACCTAAAGGCGCAGCAGTGAAAGATGGCCGCCTGCAATCAGGGGACAGAATTTTGGAGGTTAGAACTGAGAATACTCCACTCAGTGAAATGAAATCTTTGTCCTTTAGCTTTGAAAATATTTTCCAGTAGTATAAATCCACAGATAAAATTTGAAAAAAAAAATTTGAAAAATTTAATAAGAAGGTACTAGTCAATCCAGTTTTGAAAGGTAAATAGTAGGATACAAAGTTCCAGAACATTTTTTTGCTCTCCAATGTTCTTCTGTCCCATTAATGTCTACTTAAAACTAGGATAGTTCAAACCAAGGCCACCCCAGGGGTTTGGGTTAGCTCTGGGGGGCCTCCAGTCATTTCACAAACTTCAAGGCCATATGATCCAAATCCCTAGCTCAAGAATCATCTGGCTTCTCTCAAGTGGGAATAAGCTAAAATTGAGTCATGTTCCCTTAGTCTGATCTGTGCCGGAAGTGATACCCTTAAGTATAAACTACATCACCTGGGCTAGACTGGGAAAGGAGTAGCTGTGGAAATTGTGGACAAAACTGCTGGATGCTGCCAAACTTTGTTGTAGCCACCTGCAGTTGGTCATCATGCCTTTTAAGAAAGAAGATCCCCCTTTGCTGAAAACTGGCCTGCTTAAAGGTATTCCTGTGACCTCCTCTGTAATGACAAAACAGAAGAGAGGACACATAGCAAGCTTCAGGTAGGAGCCAGATTCGCTTCTCCATTAGCAAATAGTGGTCCACTGACTAAACCTGAAATAATATCTGTTCAATGAAACTTATTAGTTCAGTTAAGCAAACATTTGTTAATCCTTTTCCACTGTGGTAGGTGCTGAGGGTACAAAGATAAAAAAATTACCCAATCCCTGCCCTCAAGTAACTCACAGCCTAGTAGAGCATTGGTGCAGAGACACATATTTAAGTAACTAATGTCCAGAATCATGATAAAAGTGAAGAGATGTCAAAAGAAGGAGAAATTGGGGAAGTAAGAATGGCTTCCACCTAAGAGAAGTAATTTAGATTTTATGGAAACAATAGCACCACAGTATGGTACCCACTGGCCAGCATGTAGAATAAATGCATTCTAGAAATAGAATGAATAGTCATTTTTAATATTGTAGTAGCTCATAGCTGCTCATTGCCTTAATTGCATAAGAAAATGCCAGAGAGGCATTTGAAATCTGCTTCCTACTTATTGGAGGACCATATTTTGGTAGCATGATAGTTTGATTTCTATCCTATCATGACATATCTCATAACAGTGTATGGTCATCATGTGAGCATTTTGCAAGATCTGTTTCTAGCTGATTCATTTTTAAAATTTTTCTTTCTTTGTAAGCCCAGTATGTGTCAGTGTTTTGCTGCCTTTTCTCAAAGAGCATCTAGAAGGGGAAAGGGCTGGAGGTTTCAAAAAATGAATAATAATTGTATTTCAATGTAATTGATTTCCTTTGTAATCTCATATGCTTTATTTTGTGCATTTAAACACATTGTTCTATAAAGGGGTCCCTAGGCTTCATCACACTTCCAGAGAGGGCCATAATACAGACAAAAGGTTAAGTACCCCTGATCTAGGAGGTGGCAGGTATTTTAATAGCTGCTCTTCATCTAACTGCATTCATTCATTAGGTGAATGGCAGAGACATTACTGGTCGGACTCAGGAAGAACTTGTAGCCATGCTGCGGAGCACTAAACAAGGAGAGACGGCATCTCTTGTCATTGTTCGTCAAGAAGAAAGCTTCCTGCCCCGAGAACTGGTAATGTTCATACTCCAGTCTACTGACACATGGAAAGACCTGAAAGGCTTCATTGAATTCTCACTGATTGAGGAATAAACAAAAGATCATAAGGTTTTCTATCATGACCATTTGGAGAGGAAGCCAATAGCGAAGCGTACTTAGTCACGGCGCTTTGAGGTTATTGATGAGATTTATCAGAGACTTTAAAAATAAGATAAAAGAGGCCTGCTTACCAAATTTTCAGATGATACAAATGTGGACGAGTTAGATAAGAATACATTAGGTGACACCAAAAGACTTCAGCAGACTAGAGCAGTGGGCAAAAACCGACAACCTTAAATCTACTAGGGCTGAAGATAGAATCCCACCTCAAGGTTCAAATAACCAAAAGCAGAGGAGTAGCCTTGAAAGTAGTTAATGGAGAGACCTAAAGGTTTTATTTCAAGCCAGTAGTATGAGGCAAGTATTAAGAACTAAAGCAAACAGTTTGTATAACCAAAAGTATGATGTATATATCAAGGGAGAAAGAAAAGGATCTCTTCCAACTCTACATTGGTCAGCTACTCGCTGAACTTTATGAGGATTCCTGGTAAACTAGAGAATGCCTAGATGAACACTGGCATGATAATAAGGTAGATTTCTGGAAATTGTCATATGATGATACTGAAGATGTCCAGCCAATAAAAAAGAAGAATGGGAGATTTGATAATTGACTTTTAATATTTGAAAACTCATCATGGGTGAAAGGAAAGAGACCTAAAAATTTTCACTGTTCCAAATGCCAGAACTAGGACCAATGGGTAGAATTTATAGGTAGCCAGATTTTGACTCAGTCTTAGAAAACTTTCTAACTAATAGACCTCTCAACAATGGTGTGCTACCAACATGTGAAAATGTTTAAATTGGGACCATATGACCATTGAACAAATGTATTGTAGAAAGGATGAGAGGGAGAGATTACCTGTAAGATTCCTTCCAACATTGTATGATTAATTCATATATATGTATCATCGGTATACATATATGTGTGTGTGTATATATATACGTATATATATACACACACATATATATATAATTTTACCCATTGTTTGAATTTTGATGGAATTTTTTTTCACAAGTGACATCATAGGCACAGCTCACCAAGGAATATATAAAATTAATTATTAAAATATGAAGCTAAGTAAAAAAGACATTTCCATCCCTTTTTGTAGTTTCCCATAAAATACTGACTATTTTACTAAAATTATAGTTACTATTCTTTATAATTTTATTCTAAAACAAATAGATTTGATTCCTAGCCATTCAGAAAAACAATAACTATCTAACCATATTTTATGATGAAGATTCTTTGTAACCATAACAAAGTCAAGGACTTTGATTTTTGCAATCATTTGATGCTGTGAACCCAGAACCCTTATTTGTAGAAATATGGAATTCTGTTATTGTTTCTAGCTAGAATCTCTTTTCTAAGTGCTAATGTATGAGAACCATAATAACACTTTAAATAGAGGTCATGTCTGCTTTGCCTCTGAGTGGAAAATACACTTTGTTGTGTAAAGGCATATGCAGTTTTATTTGAAAGAGTGTAATAATAAATAGGGTGCTATATGATACATCTTTGTGCTTCCTTTAAAAAAAGAAAAAAAAAGGTATCACTTGGGTCTCTTCTCCCTTATCATGATTGATGTGCACACTTGACTTTCCAATGAGAGTCTGGCAGGATGAAGGAAGGACAGCGCTTCCTCCTTTTGTCTTGTCCCATTTCTTTTGAAGAAACAAAATTGTGTTTATTGTTTTCCTGCTCTGAGGTAGTGCCCTCTGCCTTTTGTAAAGCAGTTTTGTTTTGATTTTTTGATTGCCGTGATTGTTGTTACTTTGCTTAGTGCCGTGTTCTCATCTGCAATCCGTGTGTTACATATTTTCTGACATTTAAATATCCTTCACTTCCTTGTTATTGCCAACTTCTTGTAAAATCTTAACTTTCATGACCAAGAGAGTGCTGTCAGCAGTCACACAGGAAGTTCCAGTGTAAGTCTGTGTCTCTGATGTGACCTTCCATCATTCCCCAGCCGTTAGCCTCCATTTCCTGGACGTTTTCCTGACTCGGGACCTAACTGAAGGATACTGAGCTAGTACATTTTCTGCTTTAATATTCCCCTCTTATTTTCTCAACCAATCAGTTGAGGACCACACAACATATTTAACTAGCCCTATTTCCATTAGAGGAAGATTGCTTGGCAAAACACCTAAGATGAATTAAAAGGTTAGCTGCTTCCCAATAACCCTTTTACCAAAGTGACTTGCCCTGAGTCTAAAAATCCTTTCGTTGTCATATACTCTGGCTGACTGATCTGTGGTAACTCGTGCTCAAAGAGAGCATTTGAATAGTAGTTGATGGGAGAAGAGCTTCAGTAATAGAATTGTAAGGTGGAACTGATGTGTCTGGTTTCTCCACTTGAAGGGAAAACCTCTCTACTACTTCATCAGTGCTCTGGCATAGTCTAGTCTGAGAAGGATATGTCTAGTACTTTCTTTCTTTGATACCTGTAATTTTTTCACTCCTTTCTGATGGTACAAATCAATCTCTCTCCCTCCTCCTTTCATCTCTACCACCTTTTATAGTTCCTTGATGTCTTCCCTGCCTTTATTTTTATTTTTAAACAGGATTTTTCTCTTAAATACATGAGATTTTTTGTACTTAAAGAGGAAAAACAGATGATTTCTCATATTAAGGTGTATATGTGCACATATTTGTGCATGAATATATTTCTATGTGGCTGTTGCTTCCTCTTAGTGGGTACAGAGGAATCCTGTGTCAAGCCTTTGTTAACCCCTCTTTGCTAATGTTTCATTTTCTAACCTGCTGTCTCATTTAAAATTATCCTAAAAATCACAGCAACCCCTGGTGGGTAAAACGAGCCGTAAAAATTTCAAATGTATTTATAATTTCTCCCTGCCATGCTTGCCTGCTATTAAATTCTGGCCTCTGCAAGACGGATTAACTATATTTCAAGTGAGCAAGTTGCTCCCGCCTGGCGAGATAGAGATCCAAGAGGTGCCATATTTGTCATGCTGATTTGACCTTCACTTACGAAGATTGCTTTTGCTTTGAAAGAAAGATGCACAGGTGGTGGGCTTCCTTAACAAGGAGACTGCTTTGTGAATTCAAATGCAGCTGCCATGCTTTCTTGGACCAATGGACTGCCCTTACAAATCTTAGGTAGCTCAAGAGCCTTCATGTTTTTACCCAGTCTGTTTGTGGCTAACAGAAGATTCCTGGTAGACATCATGGATGCCAAAACCTTTTAAAGACACAAATCATGGAAGAATTAGGCATGGGAATTTAGATGAACCTTCTTTATCTAATACATTATTTTATTCCTCCTGGTTATTTAAATTCAACTAGTCATTGACATCTGACTCATGGTTACCCACGGACATTCAAGGTGGATATAAGGAATATATCTTGGTGGTGAATAAGAGAAATTAAAGTAAGATTTTGGAAGTATTTTCTTCAGTTAGAAGAAAGGACCAGGAATACAAGTTAAAATCAAAATAATAAATTTTATATGAGCCAATGAATTGTCAATATGTTCATTGCCACCTTTTCTTAGTCTTTCAAGGTTTTCTCAAATATGATAGACATTGTGACCCAGAAGAACTTCTAGGTCTCCAGGAGGCATTAAGTACATTCTGTTTATTGTTAAGTACACTAAGGCTACTGTCAGGAGCAGCATTTCTGCTGCTCCTTTTCCCCAAAGGAAGCAAAAGATACATATAAATAGAATCTTTCATAAGGTCACTCTGGCAAGTCACTCAACTTCCATGTACCTCAGGCAACTCCTCAAGTCATAGAAATATTGCAGTCTGCATCAGTAGAGGAAGGTTTTCAAGATGAAGAAATCATAGATCTTTCAGTTACCTTACATATTTGCTTTCCAGCTCTCCTTCCATGTCTATTAGAAGAGAACTCCTGCTAAACTAGGGCCTAACACGGGACATTGCACATAGTTGGGACTTGATAATTTCCTTTCCCCAATCCCTTGAGTCTCCTAGGTTCCATTAGACTGGCTAAGCAGGGAGAGACTCAAACATTGTCTTTTCTCTTCCTCTCATCCTGATTGTGTAGCTCTCTTGGGAGTAAGAGTCACATGGCTGCTATCACAATCTGAAAGAGTTATCTCCAATTACAATCCATCCAGTGAGATAGAGGACCACCACACCTTATCATATCCCCTGCTGCTGTATCGTAAGGTCCATTGGGCCTTACCATGTTCCCTATGAATGCACCCTCTAGACTACAGGATACTTCCACCTGACCCTCCAGTATACACTGTAGACCCCTGGATCCTGCTAGTCCCACTGCCACTTTGAAGGGTTTCTATCAGCCATCTAGCTGAGCTGTCTTTTGTGGTTGTCTCCTTCAATTGCTATGTGACTTCTTGGAAAGCCACAGCTCTCTTTTTCCTTGTTTTGCCTCCTCATCTTTTAGCATGGTGATTGATACATAATACACTTAGAAAGGGGTGTGTGTGTGTGTGTGTGTGTGTGTTTGTGTGTGTGTGTGTGTGTGTGTGTGTGTGTGTGAAGTGGGATGGGAGAGTTCTTTTAAAGGAACCTTAGACTTTAATAGTGAAGAGCAAGAACTGAAAATGTAGCAATCACTTTGCTGATCTAAGGGCCCTCATGCCCAACATGAACTCTTAGAAGATCCTGCAGAATGTGGCACCAATTGCCCTGGGTACAGAAACAAGGGCACTTATTGGGAGCCTCCTCACTATTAGCATGGCAGTGACAGGGAGAAAACATGCAGGGAGTTAGATTCAGCATCTTGCTAAAAGCCTGGCTTTTTCTGGTGCAGCATATTGTGGAGATATTGTTGCACGTAGATCTGATAATGTTTTACCCTCTCGTTCCCTACCACCACCATCCCACTCAGTAAACTGCAGAGGCTCCCTTGTACCTCCATGAAATCTAGAGTTTGTGGACCTGAGTTTGAGTACCTGTTTGCTATTTAAAAGCTTTGTGGAGTTGGATAAGAAATTTTACTTCTCTGGGCCTCAGATTCCTCTTCAAACAAAAAAGAAGTGTTTGGAACAGCTGATCTCTAAAGTACTTTGGAGCTCTGTGATCTTGATGCATGACTCCTCATGGAGATTGAGATCTCTGATAACAATTACTCCTGACCACAGAAGTTCAAGATGGCGGTGATGTGTCTATACTGTATCACCTTAAAAAATGTTAAGGTAATCACTGTGAAAACATTTGGACAGACAAGTCAGATAGTGTCTACATACTAATAAGAACATTAACATATTTAAAAATTGCAACGCTCTTCCTACATTTAACTTTCTGCCCAATCTGAAGAGGAGAGACCTTCAGTCAGGTCCCTGGTCACACAGGTAGGAAGTGGTATGGCCAAGATTTGAACCTATGTCTCTGACTCTAAGTCACTTTCATTCTCCTACATCTCCCAGCCTTTTGTAAGACAATGTAAAATTGATGGGAAATGGCCATATGCTAGCTGCATCTAAATAGTTTAAGATTTGAAGACACTGAAAATTTTCAAGTTATGGCACCAGTAATTTGGTAGAAGAGAAATGATGCTGTAAACAATGTCAGGTTTATTAGATAAGACATGGATGGAATAGAATAGCTATTCCAACTCCACGTGAATTCAGTCAAAGTTTAGGACTAAATTTCTGAATGACTGTTTTGTTTTTCTGTGTGCATTTCAACTTTGATGTGGAAAATATTCTGTGAAAATTTCAGGCACAATTGAGTTGTGCCTCTTTTGGCCAGTTGCCCCCTTTTTTGGCAAGGGGCCAATGCTGAGCACAATCAGGTTACACAACTCAATTACACCTGATTTATTTAGGCAAACTCAATTGTACTTGACTTTTTGAAGGCACAACTCAATTGTGCTTTGAAATTTCCACACTCAATTTGATTGTGCTCAGAATCTGCCATATGCAGGCCTATAGCTTGTAGATTCGCCCACATGCCAAAGGGAGGCTCTGTGGAAAGACTCTAAAGATTTGGCTGGAGGTATTTATTTTTCCTGTAACCCTCTTCTTCAAAGAGTCCTTGACTCTCTTTTCCTTTACCACTTCCACAAGATAAATGTTTCTTGCATAATAATCTGTGAATGAATGAATAGAAGGTGACTTTCTTAAAATACTTCTCCTTAAACAGGCCATCTTTGCAATCATCCCCTCCTCCAAGGGAATATTGACTAGGTCAAGAATGTCAGCTCACATAGGGAACATCTCATTCTTAGGTGTAAAAAAACACCTGTGCATGCTAATGCTTAACTATTTACTTTTGAAAAATGGGGAAAAACAAGGTAAAGATAAAATGATTTACTAAATATGATTTTTTTTAACTTGCCAAATGGAAAGATTGAGAAACAACCTTTTAGGTCATTGTCCTTATCAACAAAGAACTTTATTTCAGTTTACTTTACTCATTCAAAGCATTTGTGAGGTGCTTCTTCTCTACCATGCCTCCATGACGGGCACCTTATTCACCTATTCCCTTTTCATGCATTTTCTCCTTCTATTGGTCTGGAAATTCCTTTAGAATTGGTACCATATTTCTTTTTGCTTGTGTTTGCACTCTCCATGTTTAGCAAAGTACCTAGGTCTTATAAATACTTGATAATTGTTTGTTGACTTGACTCGGCTTGACTTGATGTATAGACACTGTTCTGGACATTGAGGAGAGTCCCTCACTACCCTCAAGGAGCTTACATAAGAGAAACAACACGTCCATAGAAAATTGAATTTTAAATGCATGCAAGGTATTTTCTGGAAGGAGGACCATAGCAGTTGGGGCAGTCTGGATCAGCTTCCAATGGGAGGAGGCATTTGAGCATGACTTTGAAGAAAACTTGGGATTCTGTGAGAGGGAGGAGAGGAGGGAATATCTTCCAAGAACAGACAGAGACAGGAGTGAGGAACGGCAATATTATTTACTAATGGAATGATTTTGTATTCTAATCGGAGCTTTTGCTCTTGTTAGTTTTCTGACCTTTTGATCTTTGGTAAAGCCACAAAAAATTCTCTGAGCTTAAGTTTTCTTCTCTGTTTTTTGCAATGCCTGCCTAGCAGATCAAATGAAGGAATTCCTACAAAGTACTTTGTGACTGCTGCAACCACTGAAGAAGGGCTGCCTACTTACATTTATGAAGTGCTTCATGATAATGAAGAGGCCTGTATGCTACTTTTTTAATAACCAAGTAATAGAAAATAGGTCCCTAATGTTAACTTACTGCTTCACTTTCTTGGAAATACTTAAACTTGGAAGGATATAGTTGCTGCAGTCAACGCAACTTTTTTGTTTTTTTTTGTATAACCTGTTCTGTTCTGTTATAGCACTATTGAAAGAGGTAGAAGGAGTTCTTGCTGTCGTACTTAATGGCATAGCTTCTAAGTACAAATATGTTAACTTTATTGGAATCATCTCTGTAATGTGGTAGTGACCCCAGATTCTTTGCACAAAATTCAGGCTCTCTCCAGTTCCACCAAAATGCTGGTGAAGACTGCCCATATGCCAAGGACTGGCCTCGCATAGGTTAGAGCAGGTGTTTGTGTGTGTGCATGTGGGTGTATGTGCATGTGTGTTGTGTATGTGTTGGATCTCTCTGGCAATCTAGTGAATTCTATGGACATTTTCTGAGAATAATGTTTTTCAGTACACAAAATAGAATACATACAATGACAAAGGTGACCAATTATACTAAAATATAGTTATAAAACCTTTTTTGCTCCCCAGAGTTTATCATAGGTGCCAGATTAAGGACCCCTGGGTTTGTAGAGACTAACCGTTAGAAGTGATGACATTTCTTATCTCTTTAAAACAGCTTTAAGAGCCTGTGGACTCTTGGGGGAATGAGTACCTAAAATCATGGCCTCCTCAAGCATTGATAATGTTATAAATGCTCCTGATGACCGTAGGACTAGTTCTAGTGGTAATGACTGGAGATTTTAAGGAGACCTAGAGATTATTGCAGTATTTCAGGGAATTTTAGTATAATCATATTATCTTTTTTAAAGATAATACCTCAGATTAATAAGATTTGATTCACTTTTGTACCATAAGATGCAAGTTTCACGGTCACTGATGCCATCGTTTGCACTCCTAGAGTGCTAGGAAACAAAAGATTTTGTGACTTTATATGTTTAAGCAGATCATAAAAGTAGCATCATGACCAACCACAGACTATATCCTCCTTATTATCCAGTTAGCCAAATGTTACCAGTAATTCATGCCAGCTGTTGACATGGAGCAGCTGGATAAGGAGTTGGTTACAAAACTCAAGGGATGACCTTGATTTGCTTAATTACCTCTAGACTAAAGGCTGGCCTGTGATCAGTGCATTTGTAAAGGTGCATTTGGTGTAAGATAAGGAAATGTGTTCATTTTCTAAAGGATGTTTAAAGATTAGGAAAAATAACTGGCTTAACTGATTGTGGCTGGCTTTTCCAGCTGTTATCAAAGTAAATACAGCACATGGGAAGCTGCCACTATGGCCCATTTCATTTTGAAAATCTACTTAGAGGCTTGATCATGTTTCATCTGCCTGTTTTGCAGGGGAAAAAAATGTGTGATCTTTGTCATTAAAAGAAATCAGCTTGAAGATCATTTCTTTTTTCCTTCAAGTTGATGAAATAAGAGTAGCCACTTAAATAGCAATCTGTTGCCACTTAACTCCTCCCATGCCGTGTCCCCACAGATTCTCTGGGCAATGTCTTTTAAATATGTTCTCGTTATTTTTAATGAGAGCATAGAGCATAGGATGCATAATGTAGAGTTAGATGAGCACCCTTTCACTGAACTTGTCACAAATAATAAAATGCGAATGGCTTAAGAGGCGTTTTTCTCTAAGATTTGGCAATTATTTAACACAAGACGCTAAAGTGCTACTACCACGGAATTCATTTTAAATGGCCAGCTCTCAGTTATCAATTCTTACTCGTCTTCATTTGCCTGGGTCCCTTGTGCAGTCTCAGATCTCTCTCGCCCATGTTCTTCCTGTAAAAGAGGATCTTAACACACAAACACTAAAAAGAACTGAGATCATTTAATATGGTGGTGTTTTGATTTCCTTTAAATCTGTACATGATGTCAGATTCTTCTATGATAGACATGTTCAATTATGTTTTCAGTGCCATTTACTGAGTTACGTGAAGGACTTTTATCACTTAGTCATTCCTTCACTAATTCTGTATATTTCTTAGCAGCATCACAACTGGAAGAGGGCTATTTAGTCATTGGAAATGTGACTCTGAGATGCTTTTTCTTCCCTGACTTCTTCAAAGTGTAGGTATCACCATGTACAAAATAGATTTACTCCTGAGGATTGTATACAAAGTAGCTTCCATATGTCAGACTCCTCGCTCATCATTTGTCTTAAAATTAGAGATATGCTTTTATGTGAGAAAAGTGTTTTCTCCTCAAGAATAGCCAACCAACAAAGAATTAGAAACTGAAGTGATGCCCATCAATTAGGAAATGGCTGAACAAGTATATGAATATGCTATATGAATGTGATGCAATAATATTCTGAAAGAAATTATAAAGGGGATGTTTCAGGGAATTCTGGGTAGGCTTGTATAGAGTGATGACACAAGTGAAGTGGCCAGGATTGGAATTTATATTGTAACAACAATATAGTAAAAATGGGTAGAACACTTAATAACTCCAGTCAACACAATGATCAAACATAATTCCAAAGGATTCATGATGAGACATGTCGTCTGCCTCCAGATACAACCTGGTAGACTCGAAAGAGACACGGAAGCATATTTTTGTTTCCCTTCTTTCCTTGGACATGATGAAAGTGGGAATTTGTTTTGAATGCGTATACATATTTTTAATAGGTTTTCTTTTTCTTGCTTTCTCAGTGGATGGAAGACAGGGAAGAGAAAAGGAGAGAATTCAGCTAAAAATAAAGTAAAATTTAATTAAAAAATAATAGACAATACCTTAGCCCTATTTTTTGATTCAGGAAATACTGAATTTCTGCATGGCTATGAGATCTAGCATTTCTAGATGTGTGTGTGTGTGTGTGTGTGTGTGTGTGTGTGTGTGTGTGTGTTTGTGTGTGTTTGTCCTTTGTTGCTGAAGACCATGCCATCAGATAAATGATGACATGACTTGCACTTGACTTTGTTTTGAGTGAGAGAGGGCTGTACAGGTCACCAGCCTCACTTCTCCTCCAGAGCCATCTGAATCCAGTGACCAGAAATTCATCAGGATGACTGGAGATGACCCAGGATGAGGCAATTGGGGTTAAGTGACTTACCCAAGGTCACACAGCTAGTGCATATCAAGTGTCTGAGGTGAAATTTGAACTCAGGTCCTCCTAACTCCTGCACTGGTGCTCTATCCACTGAACCCCCAAGCTGCCCCAATATTTCTAGGTAAACTTACAAACAAGACTACACAGTCTGAACTAAACAGGAATTTATTTTTACCCTGATTTGTTACATTTTAGGGGAAGTCCTAATTCTTAGAAATGTTTTCCATATATTAAGCCTAAATTTTAGGCGACTCAGAACCCTAGGAACAGGAGGGCCCCCCAAAACAGCCCTGATCTACTTCTTGCCACTAAAAGGTCTTGGCATTGTCAAATGATTTAACATCAGAAACTCTTATGGGCTTATCATTGGCAGTAACACTAAAGAAGGTGATCACCATCTGTTTTGCCACTGTACCCTATGACATAAGGCCTTCCTACATGATTTGTAGCTGAAATCTTCTATATACATTGTTACCTCCAACCAGAATGTGGATTCCTTGAGAACAGGGACTCTCTTGCTTTTCACTTTGTATCTCTTGCATTTAGTATGGTGTTTTACATGTAGTAACTTCTTAATAAATGTTATTTAATTCATTCATTTTTTTAAAGGCTAGATAGCAGAAGGCCAATCTTTGAGACTCCTTCCTAGAGACTTTCTGCTTAGCTTACAGTGAACCACAAACTAGTTTTTGCATCTTGATATTCAATCAGTTCTAAATCCACCACACTGCATTATCAAGCCCTCATTTCTGCAACATGAGATGCTTACATTCTATTGGGAGAAACAACATGTAAGCCGAGGACAGAGAGTGGATTCTGTAGTCAGAGGACCTGGGTTCAAATTCTCCCTTATACTAACCACCTTTGTGATCTTAAGCAAGTCATATAAACTCAGTTTCTCTGAGTGTAAAATAAATAGGTTGTACTAGATGGCCTCTATACTCCTTCCAGTTCTGTATGATCCTATGAGATAATCTATCAAAACCTTTGCTAAAATCTAGGTTACCTGTAGCTACAACAGTCCCCTATAACTGTTCAATAACCTTGTCTATAAAAAAGAAAGATAGCTGGGACTAATATGTACTTGATGGAGCCATGTTCCAATCAGTACTTCCTTCTCTAGCTGCTCACTAATATCTATAATGATCCATTCTTGAATTTCGCAAGGAATTTCCCAAACTCACTATCCTATAGTTTGTAGACTCTCTTCTCTTCCTTTATTTGAAAGTTAAAGCATTTGTCCTTCTCCAGTTGTGTCGACCCCACCTATTTTTTTTCAGTCTTTCAGATATCACTGACAGTGGCCAAACAATCTTGTCTTCCATTTCTTTCATTATCTAAGAATGTAGTTCTCCTGGATCAGATGACTTGTATTTTTCAAGGACTATTATGTGAATAATTACTATCTCCTTACCTCCTGTGAGTATCAGCTCCCTGCTGGCCTTTTTTGTTTTGTCATTTCTAACATAAGAATTATTCTCCTTAGCAGAGAAAACAGAAGTAAGGTAATATTTGAACAACTCTGCCTTCTCTTGTTAGCAATTATCCTTATCTGCTCCCCAAACAATAATCCTATCCCTTCTTTTATTCTCTACTTTCCCTAAATATTACAAAAATAAAACAAAGCAAAAATCTACTTCTGTCTTTATTTTCTTTAAAAACCTTAGTTTATTCTGACCTTTAGCACTTCTAACACTTTTTACAGAACTTGGCTAAAATTATATTCATCCTCTATCACCTACACTTGCTTCTATCCTCTCTGTCATTGTGGTTGGTTTTTAGTCATGGCCAACCCTTCATGATCCTATCTGGGGTTTTCTTGGCAAAGATGCTGGAGTAGTTTACCATTTCTTTCTCTAACTCATTTTACAGGTGAGGAAAGTGAGGCAAATAGAATTAAGTGATTTGCCCAGGGTTACACAACTATTGTCTGAGACCAGACTTGAATTTACAAAGATGAGTCTTCCTGACTCTAGACCTGGTGCTTTATCCACTATACCACCTAGCTTCCCCATTCTCTCTATATATCTTTTAAAAAATCTAAGTTTATTATTGAGTTCTACACACATCTACATTTTTTACTTAGACAACTCCTGTTTTTCTTCCTCTCTGGAATTCTTTACCTTTGTATCTTCAGAATTTAAATTTTTGTAGTTTTCTATTCTTCCTTATCTAACTTAAACTATGGAATTTTATTCCACTGAATCTTTATTCCACTGAATACTTCCCACTGAATCGATTGAGGTTATTTGTTATTTTTCAAAAATCTAAGTTACATGTCAGATTATATCCAGCTTTTACCTTCTTCTGTGTTAAAGACTTTACACAGAAATCATTATTTCTCCTCATCTCCACCCCAGCAACTTATACCTCCCTGCTAACAAGAAACAGATCTACTATAGAATTTCCCTTTGTTGGTTTCTCTACCTTTTTGTTGCTCTCTTTTGTTTTTATGTCATATTCATTTCTGAATATGCTCCCTTCCTATCTCTTCTTCTATGAGTCTCCCATCATAACAAAGATTTTTAAAAAACAGCACAGCAAAATCAGCTGACACATTGATTGCCTGCGAAATAGTCTATGCTCACAGCTTCGTAGGTTTTCTCATCTTTTTGGTGACCAAGCTTGGTCGTTATACTTATTTGTCCTTCAGTTTCATTTTATTGTCTTTTCTATTTACATTATTGTAGTCATGGTATATATTGTTTACCTGGTTGTGTTTATTTTACTCTATGTCAGTTCATATAAGTCTTCCCATATTTTCTGAATTCTCCATATTCATCATTTCTTATGGCACAGTAATATTGTTATATTGATGTATCACTGTTTGTTTAACCATTCTCTGATCCATGGGTTCCTATTTTGTTACCATTTCTTGGCTACCACCAAAAGTACTGCTATGAATATTTTGTTATAAATAGCACTTTCCTCTGCCTTTTAAGGGTTGAAATAATCACTAACAGAGGTCAAAAGGCTATCAGCTGCTCTGCATTTGCCAGAGATCTTTCCAGAGGATATCTGGGTAATTAAAGTCTTCCAGCACTAGCATCTCATGATTTTTGCCAGGCTTACGATCTGTTTCCCAAAATCTATCAGTTTTCTCTTCCTGCCCAGCTGGTCTGTAGGGTACTTAGATGTCTACATTGCTTTATTGAGCTCTGTCTTAGTGCTTTTCTCCATGCTTATTCCCAATGATTCCTAGATTTCCTCATGTACTTTCTTAATGTAGCATGTTTTCCTACCTTCTACTAGCTAGACCCTCTGTATAAGAGCTAGGGATATAAGTGCAAAGAATGAAACAATAGCCATACTTTCAATGAAGTTATATTCTGTTGGGAGATAGTAGGTATACAAAGTAAACATAAGCAAAACAAATACAAGATAGAGAGAAGCAAAGTAAGAGCAATTAATAATCCAAAAACGTTTCATGCAGAGGATCATATTGAGAGTTGAATCGCGGAGAAAGTGATATAAGAGTTGCTCCATGTAGAACAGAGGTATCAAATTCTCTGCCAACTAGAGTCCAGCCTAAAGCAGATTAAAATGTAATTGGGAAATTTTAACAAAATTAGTTAAAATATTATACAAAGATCATGTTAATTTGTGATTTTCTAAGTTAGTAGGCATCCTGCAGGAACATGATTCTGTTGGAATCTGGCTGCTTTGATGTAGGAGATAAGACTGCGGGTTTTGTCTTGAAGAAGGTGAGGAGGGGGAAGTAGGAGTGAGGAGTGGGGGACAGCCAGTGGAAATTTATGGAGATGGAGTGCCGTTTGTGAGGATCAGGAAAAAGGCTGGGAAGAGTCATAACCAATGAGTCAGTCAACAAATACTTACTACATGTCTACTATGTACCTGGTAGTAGGCTGAGTGCTGGGATCACAAGTATAAAGAATATAACTTACACAGCATAATAAGTCTGGAAAGATGGGTTGGGGCCAGGCTTTTAACATAGAATCCTCAGCAAGTGATCTCTCCTCCATAAAACTTCTAGGCATCTAGATTCTGTAACCTTCTGTAAAAACAATTAATCACATCAACATCTTCAAAATAGATGTGTTAGACCCTTGGCATGTGCTCGCAGTATAATTATTAACTTGATAATTTTATGTGCAGTGTAGGCACAAAAGGAAATCAAACACAAACAAAAGCTGTTGAGCATATCAAGTTGGTGGATCTACATAACAGCAACTTTTATCTCCCATAATATAATGACAGAACACTGCAACATGGCACTGGAATGAGCCTGGCCTTCCGTTGCACTATTGAGTGTGATGGAACAAGCTATATAATTTGTCATAGTAGTTAACTTAATAACATGAAACCAGTATTTGCATGTCCCCCAAATCTCCCCAAACAAAGACATCTAAGCTTTCGCTGGAAGGAAAGTGATGGCAAAAACTATAAACAACCAAGTAGCTTACTTTCACACTGAGAGCCTTTCTGTCAGATAGCCATTCAGATTTTGCTCTTTAACCTGTAGGGTTTCTTGCAGAAAAGAATAGTGACAGCATGTAAATGTCTTACTTCCTTCACAGGCCTTTGAAAACAGAATGCTCCCGAGCCCAGTGCCTCTTGCTTTCAGCTTTCAATAGCACTCAAGGGAGTTGGCATCTCTTATCAGAAGTGAGCAGCCAGGCAAGGGGCAGCCATCACATTGAGAGGCCATGATAGTGTACTGGTCAAGGGCACTAGGCAGGTAGTGAAAGGCCTCTTGCTAGGTTAAACAAATACTATTTCCTTCCTGGTTTCAGCAGGAGCTAATTTTTTTTTAAGCTTCTCTTTTGGCACAAGAACAATAGGGATGCATAAGGCCGTTCTTTCAGTGAGGGAGATGTGCATTAGATTATCATAAATCCATGGATTAAAAAGTGCAGTGGTCAATGAGAACAGGCGTTTTTAGATGAAATAAAAGGTTTAATTGAAAGTACTGTCCCCAGGGAGGCAGAAGATTGAGCACTGTATTGAGTAGACATTAATTACCACAGGCCAGACAGTGGAAGAAATTAAAAGGAAGATCATACCATCTTTTGATACTATCCAAATCTGGTTTTCTTATACTGGTTGGGAGTTTTGTCCTTTTTGGAGAAAAAGATAAAATTCTTCCACATGCACAGTATTCTTAGAAAGCTATGAAGACAACTAGCCAGGTGGGGGAATTTGCTGTGGTATTTGCTGCTAACAGAGTCCATCTTTATCTTAGAAAGCTACAGGTATGTAACTAGATGTAATATTAAAATAAGCATCATCTAGTCATTAAAATCTTTATTTTTTAATCATATAATAGATTGTCCAAGCACCCGATTGGCTGGGTTCAAAGAAGTTTGTTACCTACTTGATTGGCTGAATGGTGATGAAATTTTAGCTTCATCAGCTCTCAAAGACAGAATGCTAAGACATGAGAAATCCTGAAAAAGGAAAGGGTAACTAAGGTGATCAAATCACAGATCCCTTAAGTATGGTGCTGTTGAGGAATGAAATCATACTGAAGTGAGATCATATATGTAAAACACTTTGCAGACCCTAAAACATTACGTAAATGTTAGCTTTCATCATCATTATTACTAATGTCTCAAATCTTTTTTGTTGCAAATCCTAGATTTTTCTACTCAGGTAATGAGTCAACTTGTTTGTTAGCTCTGTGTGTATGTTTTCTTCTTTGGATAAGAGAAATAAGCAACTCTTGCACTGGAATCAGGGCTTAAGGACCTCATTAAATAACTAGACAGTGTGTTTTGTCTTATTAAAATATCATGCATATCTCTTCAGTCAATGTCTCGCTTTGGGGGTGGCCAAAATAATGGGACAAAATTTCCATAGTGACAAAGGTTGAAATAAAAGACTGGCTTGACAAGAACAAATTTATTCAAACCCCTGACTTCTTCATTCATGTCAAATAATCTACAAAAAAAAAAAGCATAGACTTTCATGAATTTGATGTGTAAAGTGTTGGAAAAGACTGATAAGACTCAGTTGAGACTGAGCATGCTAAATTGTTTTAAGCAATAGATATACAAGACCAAGAGCAACAAACATTCATTTAAACACAATTCTGTTTAAATCACAATGCTATGTCCATGGTGAGATATAAAGTTTAGACATGCTAAGTGGACCAGGTAATTTACTTGGTGGACTCTTTCAGCTAGTTTTTGTAGGTGTTAGATAAGATGTATTCTGGGTTGCAAACTTGGAGAATTACTATGTTAAGGTTATTTCAAACACCGTAGCTGCCAAATACTATCAACTGTCATAATAAAATAGGCACAGATGACAATATGACTCCACCCTATATTAAGATTTCACAACTGATGGGGTACCCAAACCTGCCAAAGCAAATGGAAGATCTTAGAAACATTTGCAGACTATTTACTTCCACTGCTCAGTCATTCATAACTTGGACATCACAGAGCAAATACGTGATAATTTTAAGGAATTAGATGCCATATCAAATTACACTGTTTATATGCATTATGGAAATAATGGGGAGAAATAGCCCTTTATTGCTTTCTGACTTCTGAAAAGTATAGCTTAATATGTAAATGCTTTTTGATGAGGATGCTTTTGATGAATTATATTATCTCTAAGATATATTATAAGGTATCTATCCTGTATTGTATAGGAAGTTAACTGATAGTCCTTCAAGATGTTTTTTTGTTAGTAAAGATTATTGTTTCATCTACTGAAATATTAGACTTGCATCTTTACCATAATAAGTAGGATAGCCAATGGAAAGGCACAGTTTTGCCTGTGAAATATAAAAAGATCTTAAGATGTGCCAGATGGATCTTCTGTGGAAGAACATATGCCAGGTGATCCATGTGAGAAGGATAGGATGTGGTCTGTACTGATAGAGGGAACTTCCAAATTGATGAGATCACAATTTGATTGAAGGATAAAT
Source organism: Notamacropus eugenii (assembly GCF_028372415.1). Taxonomy (NCBI): domain Eukaryota; kingdom Metazoa; phylum Chordata; class Mammalia; order Diprotodontia; family Macropodidae; genus Notamacropus; species Notamacropus eugenii. The sequence continues at coordinate 301,829,230 of NC_092877.1, forward strand.
TTCAGTTCTTTGTTAAAGAAGACACAATAGTTGCAGTAACTGAATGAAGAAGTGTTTTTATCTTCTATAACTGATTATTTATACTTTGGATCAGTTTATCAATGATGATCCACTGAAATTACTTATATTAGCCTTCTTATAACAAGCAACTACTTTTTAGACAGTTGAAAGTAACAAAATCTTTGAAAACTGTGATTGCTGTATTAAGATGGAGTTAATGTAAGTACTTTGAAATAATTAGCATTTCAAGTGTTGCTTACTGTTATTATGGTACAAACTTGCCAATATGGTTGAAGTGATAGAGCTTTAACAGTTCCTTATAACATCAGCATGAATGAAAATTATTTCTTGCCATTTAAGTTTGTGTATGGAGGCGGCTATGTGGTTCAATGAAGAAAGTGCTGAGCCTGGAGTCAGGAAAACCTGAATTAAAATCTGGCCTCAGACACCCACTAACTGTGTCACCCAGGGCAAGTCATTTAACCTCTGTTTGCCTTAATCTACTAGGGAAGGAAGTGGCAAACCACTAGTATCTTTGCCAAGAAAACCACATATAGGGTCATGAAGAGTCAGATACAACTGAATAACTAAACAAGAAGTGTGTGTATGTTTGTGTGTGTGTGTGTGTGTGTGTGTATGTATGTATATGAGAGAGAGAACATCTAAAGAAGAAAGCAATGATTAAATGCTGTAAAATTCATCTCTCCCATGCCACCGTGCAAATGCCTAAAAAAATAGAAGTCTTCTTTTATAACATATGGTCAAATGAAATTTGATCTGCCATGAACAGATTCACACAGTAGATTCTTTTAGCCATGAATTGAACTGTGAATGTTCTCTTGGTAATTCTCTGAAGCACATTTAACTTTGGTAGAAAATCATGAGAAACCCATTTAGTTCAGGGGGAAAAAAAGCCCCACTGAAACTACATCTAGCAAAGTATTGATTACAATGTGCTGAACTTTTAAACTTCTTGTAATTACATTCTGTAAAAATCACTGATTTTTACAGGAATTAAGACCATATAAATTGCTTCCTTGCTTCCTGGTCATGACTCCAGCACCTACAGTGGTAAGAGAGGACAGCATTTAAAAGAGGAAGACAGGAAGAAAAGAAATCTAATGTGCAGCTTCAACTTGTCCCCCAAGTTCTCAGAACCCTCTTACTCTTAGCCTGGGTTTCTTGATCTAGAAAAAAATAACTGTAACAGTATAACTGGTTTCCTTTATAATACTCTGTATTTTATTTTATGCGTTTAAAAACATTTTTCTGATGAAGGATCCTCGGACTTCCTTGCAAAGGGATATATAACTCAAGAAAGATCAAGAACCCCTACTCTCTAAACTCCTTCAGAGCATCTCAGAACCTAAAGGAGGGAGGAGACAGGCAGATTCTTTGGGGATTCTTTGTTGGCTCCAGAATGGTGATAACTTTTGAGGAGTGTGGAATAAAATGTGCCAGAATAAAACTTTGTCATATTTGTCTGGTAGTCAGAAAAAGAAAAACCAGCATGTAATCAGGTGTGCTCCCATTTTCATTAGCACATTTCTTGAATAGGTATCGATAGCCCAAAGCTCATCTCTGTGTCCCTTATGTACTTGGATTTGTTTTGTGTCTTATTGTGGAGTTAGCATGACCAGAGCCAAACAGTGGTGTTTTGATGAGTCTTCTTGCTCTTATAGACCCCAAATGACTTTATAGCCATATGTATCAATAATTTTCATGTCAACTTATACAGCAAAAAAGAGAGTGTTTAATCTCACAAATATCTTAAAACACATATGCTAGAAACATTTTTAATAATAAGTCAGAAAAAACATTCACTTTGAATTTAAAATGTTAGCCACAGAGTCTTTATTTGGGATTTATAATTCTTTCTCTTTGATAACATGTAAGTGACTACTCACTAGTTAGACTCACAGTATATATGGACCTCATTTAAATGGAGAGAGGTTAAAGCATTCATCTGTCAATAACATTTGTTAAGCACCTACTATGTGGCAGGTACTGTGCTAAACACTCTGGATACAAAATGAGGCAAAAGAGAAGCCCCTGCCCTCCAGGAATTTGTAGTCTAAAGAGGGAGACAATATTCAAATGTATATATACAAACAAGCTACTTTTGGGGTAAATAAGAAATAATTAACATAATAAAGGTACTAGAATTAAAAGGGAGTGGGAGAGGCTTAGTATAAAAGATGGGATTCCAATAAACTTGTAGGAAGAATTGAGGAGGGAGAGCATTCATGGAATGGGTGATTCAGTAAATACCTCGAACCAAAAGATGGCCCGTGTTATCCATGGAACGAGGAGGAGGCCAGCAGTCCCATGATCAAATGAAACCATATGTGGTGGAGAATAAGGTGTAAGAATACTGGAAAGGTAGGAGGGGACATTACAGTTTTATTATTCTTTCAAAAATTTCTTCAACACATTGACCAACAACAATAAAATACTAAATTTTATATAGAGTATCTTTCTTTAGGTCACTAGGGCACCATTTATTCTCTGAAAAGTGTAGTTTAATAGGTGGTGACCTGGTGGTAGTATACCTCAGACTGCCTAGCATAAGAAAGGATTTGTAATTGTAAAATTAATTTGTAAAGTCACTCTTAGAATCTGGTGCCTTTGTAGATTCCTCCTGGGAGAAATAACACAGACATGTCCTCTGATTAAAATTTCACTGATGATCATTTCTTCTGCTTCATAAATAGCTATCAATTCATTATTTTTAAGAATTGAACAAAAAGATTTCCTGTCCATCTCAATGGAATTAATTTCTTCACAAAGGAACTAAGAACCAGATGTTTCTCTTTGTTGTAAGACATGAATAACTGCTACAAATTACAAAAATGACCTATTCTGTATCGTTTTAGGCATAACAGCCAGTTAACCTATAACCCATCCACTTGATCCCATTCCTGTCTGCCCCTTCCCTATCCTTGCTCCCCTCAATCATCCCTTCTCTGTATATCATTTGTCCCTACCTGTCAACTAGTTTCTTCTATGTTTTAAAACATGGATAGATCTTTCATGTTCTGAATAAATCTTTGCCTTGCTCTAATTTCCTCTCAATTTAGTATCCCATTTCTAAAATGGGCAGTCTATACCCACTTCTCCCTATTTCTTCAACTACCATTGATTTCTTAATTCCCTATAATCTGACTTGACTCCTCATCATTCTGCTGAAACTATACACTCAAAGGTCATCAGTGACTCTCTAATTATCTCATGCAATTGCCGTCTACTTATTCCTCATCTTCCTTAACCTCTCTGAAGCATTAAACACTGCTGACCTTTCCCTTCTTCAGTCTCCCACTTCTCTTGGTCTCCACAGGACTGCACTGTCTTGGTTTTTTTTTTCTTACCTTTCTCATTTATTCCTTTGTATATTTTTTGGGTGGCTGCCCTTTCTCCTTCTCCTTCTAATTATGGCTTTTGTTATGGTTCATTCCTTGATTTCCTCAGAACTCTCATCAACTCATAGGGTGGCCACTCTCTCTATATGAGTGGGTCCTAAATGAGAATTGTTAGCACCAACTAACCATTTCCCCTACTTAAACATTCTTTATTACATGTCTTGGTATATCAATGTTTTCTAAAACTCAGCTTATCTAAAACTGAACTCATCACTCCTCCTCCTATGCCTTCCCTCTTGAGTTCCTTATTTCAGTGAATAATATTTTCAGGATCCTAAGTTCAAAATCCCAGGATCATTTTTGTTTGTTTGTTTGTTTTTCCTGTCACCCACCATTTAGCATGAAGTATTTGAAGGAGCACTGGGACTTGGAGTAAGATAGTATGAGTTGTAAGTCTTGACTTTTTCGTTAATAAACTGCATCCTATTTGAATAAATCATTCGGTCTTTCAGAGCCTCAGTTTCCTCCTCTATAAACTGGATATAATAATTATGAGAATCAAATGAGAAACACATGAAAATGTTATAGTGCTTTATAAACTATAAAGCTATAACAGAAATGGAAGTCAGGAGACAAAGTTAGTTTGGGGCTTGAGGATTGGATAAAGATGTTGAGTTGGATTTGAGGAATAGATTGCCCTCTTTTTAGTATGGACTTTAAGGGGCAGCTAGGTGGTGCAGTGAATAGAGCACGAGTACAGGAGTCAGGAGGACCTGAGTTCAAATCTCACCTCAGACGCTTAACACTCACTAGCTGTGTGACCTTGGGCAAGTCACTTAACCCCAATTGCCTCATCCTGGGTCATCTCCAGTCATCCTGATGAATATATGGTCACTGGAATCAGATGGCTCTGGAGAGGGAAGTGAGGCTGGTGACCTGCACAGCCCTCCCTCACTCAAAACAAAGTCAAGTTCAAGTCATGTCATTATTTCTCTGATGGCATGGTCTTCTTCAGCAACGAAGGATGAACACACAGTATGGACTCCTATAGCATTTATTATCTGTAGAATTATTTTTGGACTGAGCATATGCTGTCTATTGTTGCGTCTTTTTGTATTTTGTTTCACTTTTTTATCATAATTACTCTTATATAAATTTCAGTCTTTTATGTGAATGTCATATCTCCCAAAGGCACTTGAGGGTAGGAACAATATTGTCTACCTTATAGTACTTGATATACAGTATTGTATCCACAATAAATATTGAATAATTGTTTGTTAGATAAGTCAGATTAGAAGGGTATCATTGAGACAAGGCAATCTAGAGACAGCATATAATAGAAAGTGTGCCATGTAGGAAATTGTCAAATAAACAGTGGTGATTTTTTTACATGGGATACTGTGATCTATGAATGTGTTTAGGGGGCACTTCCATCCTATTGGGTCTGAAATCAAGTTTCACCTCATTTCCAGTGAAAGAATTTCCAGGTTTCTAATACCAAAGGTAATAAATGTATTACCTTACATGATTACAAGGAGGAAACACAATGTATAAACCTTAAAGCAGTATGTTTATTATTTATTTATTATTATTAAAAATGTGAGCAAGTAGTAGCAATAATATTTTCTCTCTGTATTTGTTCTGCTTATCTAAAGTCTTCAAAGAAAATTATCACTTTTCTTTTTTTTTTCCTTTTGAGAATCCTTGAAAGCATGGAGACATGACAGTCAATAGTCTTAAGTACCAGATTAAAAGTCTCTAGTTAGTGAAGTCTCTTCTTCTAAAAATATATATTTGGAATATGAACCAATTGCACAAGTACCACATCTTGCACTCTATAGGCTCACAATAAACATTTTCTGAATGGACAAGAATTATCAATGCAAATAAAAACAAGGCACCCGTATCATAGCAGAAGCTCACTTGCCTAAGCCATTTCAGTACAAAAAGAGAGCTTAGTTTATTAGAAAATCATTTCATCACAATACTCCATCACCTGTCTATAATCATTATTTATTATAAATTCATTTATGTCTTTCACTAAGGTCCTACTCAGAAGCCTCATTGAAGTATGGTAATCACCTTGAATAGTCAGAAGCTATATACCTGAAGAGTAAAAGCCCTGGTAGACCCTACAGAATGAATAAGATTTCACCCACAGACCAAGTGATGAACTATATGTCTATCTGTAGATCCAGCTAATTAAGCTCAGAAGAACTCGTCACCAACAGGACACTAGGGTGTGCTTTTTTTTTTTTTTTTAAAGCCACAGCAAAGCCTAAAATCCATCTACTAAGGTGTGGCAAGGTTGAGATCTTTGAAAAAGGACAACATGCCTTTGAAAACAGAGATCCTTGAAGTATGGGATTAGAAGTGTTTCATATTTTGTTTTATCTGTAATAATTACATCTTTTCCATCTGTCATCCTGGATAGTCAGTCATCTTTCTAACAATGATAATTCTCAAACAGTCTGAATTAGTTTTCTAGATACAGCATGGTGGAGTGGGAAATAGTATTGATCTTGGAGTTTGAGGTTTAGAACTTTCATTCCAGCCCTGAGACTTTCTAGATTGTAAACCCTAGACTGCAGTGGAAACATGAGCTATAAATGTCAATAAGCATAATAGCAATGATAATAAAGTGTAAGATGAATAGTTATCCTTCTAAGAGTGGTGTAATCATTCTAAAATTTTATTGTCTCTTCTAAAATGCTATTAATACAACATGAATATAATTAAATTTATTTAGGGTGTATGTAGAAGGATTATGTTCTTAAAAACAAACATTTGTGAATTTTAATTAATTGTTTAAGTTGTTTTTATTTAAAGTACACTAAAGTTATAGTTTTTTTGTGAAATGCATTCCAGAAATGTAAAAATGTAAGCAGTTTCATTATTATAAATTGTAGCACGATAGTATTACATCTATAATAACATACATAAGTAATATATTATTATATGAGACAATTCAATATTGTCTGCCATGTGAAAGGTACTCTGCAGGAAGGGTGCTAAGGATATGAGGACAAAAATTAAAAGCTTGTATTTTACAAGGAGAGGGTACAACATGTCAGCAGTTAAATAAATACAAGATAATTTGAGTCAGGGGAAACACTAACAATTAAGTGGATCAGGAAACAGCACCTGAGTGGAGCCTTGAAGAAGCTATGGATTGTGGGAAGTAAGAAAGGAAGACAATCCAGGGATGGGGGTGGGGGGGCTGCCTCTACAATGACATAAATGGAGAGATGGAGTGACAAAATAGGAGAATAGAACGTGGGTCAATTTTGCTGGACAGGAGAGTGAAAGGGAGTAATGTGAAATAAGCCTAGAAAGGTAGATGGAACTCAGACTCTGTAGGGTTTGAAATACCAGGCTAGAGAGTTTCTCCTTGATTCTTAGAATCAATAGAAAATCACTAAAAATTCTGAAGCAAGAGATTAAGATGGTCAGATTTACTTGTGCTTTATCAATATCATTTGACAAACAATGTTCAAGGTTCACTTGCAGAGGAGAGAAACTGGAAACTGAGAGCCCAGTTAGAAGGTCACTGAAGTATTCTAAACCAGTAATGATGAAGTCCTGAAGCAGGATGGTGGCCATGTAAGTGCAGATAAGGGGGAAAATGCAAGAGACATGCTACAGAGGAACAACCTACAGACAAAAACAAATCATTGGATCGGAGGCTTGAGGGAAAAGGATGTGGTGATGGTGGTGATACCTTCAACAGAAATAAGAAACTTGAAAGGAAATTAGGGTTAAGAAGAAAAATAATCAGTTCTATTTTGCATACAATGAGTTTGAGATGTTAATGGGACATCGGGGTGAGGACTGTAGTTCAGAAGAGACATTAAGGCTCTGTTTATGTAGGTTTGGGGATTATCTGCATACAAATGACAACATAATCTATGAGAGCTGATAATGATAACCAGAAATATTAAAGAGAGAGAAGTGGACCTTAGGGTATTATAGTTAAGCGGCTAGAAATGGATAGCGGACAGCAGTATAATCAAGAGAAAGGAGGAAAACCAATGGAGGAAAAGACAGTGTCAAAAGATACAGAGTGGTGAAAAAAGAATGGATCGTTAGATTGAGAAATTAAGAGATTATGGAATAGTGGATGGATGTCTGGACTTGAATCAGGAAAATTAGTGCCTTTATCCTGCCTCTGATTCTTAAGAACTGTATGACCAATCTTTATACGTTGTTTTAAGATTCGCGCAGTACGTTATGTACTCTTATCTCATCTGGTCGCTGTGATGGCACTTGACTCCTTTGAGTCTCAGGTTCCTCATCTTTAAGGTGGGAGTAATTGTACCTTTAGTACTTACATGTTGTTATGAGCTGCAATGAGAAAAGAACGTGCAAACTTTACAACCCTCTTTAAAATGTTAATTTTATCATTGATAATTCCACTGGTAACCTTGGAAAGAGCATTTTCAGTCATGTGGCAGGGTCAGAGGTCAGATTTGAAAAAGCTGAGAAATGAATGGAGGTGAAGAAGCAGGTGCATTGGGGGCTTTTTCTAAGAGTTTGGCTAGGAAAGAGAGATGGGATGGCACCTTGAAAGAATGTGGGGTGGGAATCAAGGGAAGGTATTTTTTAAGGATGAGGGAGTCTTGCTTATGGTGTAAACAGCAGATATGTATGGAGCCAATAGATAAGGAGTGATTACAGATAGTAATTGTCAGTATGGGAATGTTTGAAGGAACATGCTCCCTGTTGGGGTTCACGGGAGAGGGAAGGAAAGGAATAGAAAAGGATGGAATCACAAAGATAAAAGGGCATCTCTGTCATTGCTATAAGAGCCACCTGAGTACATATTACAAGATTTTCCAGGGCCACTAAACTTACAAATTCATTTGTCCTTAGTGCATTTATCCCTACTGTAAATGAAATGAAAGGATTCTAAAGGAATTTTAACTCAGAATTGCTTCACTTTCAGTGGTTTAATCTCAGACTTAGTATTACATTAATGGTTTTTTGTATTGGCTAGGTAATAAAGAATGGCCATTTTTTGACATTTGTTTCTTGCTATTAGATTAATTCTTTACTTAAAGAAAATTGTTTTTTGAGAAGTTCAGAGAGCAACTCACTTTTTGTTTTCTGTTTCAAAATAGAGTTTCTTTTGAGATGGGGTGGGCAGTTGATTTTTTTTTTTCAATAATAAGCATTATATCATGTGGTTTTCTTTTTCATGTACTTTGGTTCCATTTCATAAAAGGAAAGTATAAAAATCTGTGAATATGTTTCATATAAACCATTGTAAGATGTCTTTAAAATATTGATAATAGTCATTTACTTAGAAGGCCCTGAAAGCTCTGATTTTTTTTTATACTTGTTACATCATTAATTTTCATTTTTCCACTTCAAAGTGATAGATGATAGTGAGCATCATGTTAAGCCTTAACAAACTGCAGTCTAATTTATAAGAATAATTCTTAAAAGTACCAGGAAGATTATCTCTGATTCTTTTCAAAGATTTGTCTTTATTGACACTAAGGCAGAGGACTTAAAAATAATCCCCTTACTGGCAGTCACCAAGAGTTTTGCTGATTTTCTTTATACAAAAGAGCTGAAAAAGATCATTTACCATTTATTAAAATGATCATTTCTCTGTGATAATTTCCTTTGACGTCTGCTCCATCCTTTTCTTTCCTTATGCTCTTGAAAATTCAATCTAAAATGAAATATTTCTCAGATAGAAGAATTGAGCTCCTGGTTTCTTTGCTAAGTTGGTCTTCACATTCTGCGCTGAATATCAAATAGAGAGGCAGCCAAGTGTGGAGTCTCAATGAGGGTTTATGTCCTAGCTCTGCCACATAATACATTTGGATCCTCAGGCAAGACACTTGACCTCTCTGTGTTTCCATGTCCTCGTTTTAAAATGAAGAGGTTGAGCTCCATGACTTCTAAGGTCCTTTTTAGCTCAGTATCTAGGATTCTATCATCCAGTTGACTATATCCTTAGACTACTGTTTTCTTATCTGTAGAACAGAGAAACCTCTCACAGGGTTGTGGGAATCAAATGATATACTATATATAAAATTGTTTTCAAACATTAAATATCCATAGGAATGTTCTCTAGTGTATGATTATTACCTACATAGAAGTTTTCAGAATATGCATATATTTATTATATCTATCATAAAATTACATAGTTTGAAAACTCCCTAATCTATTCTTTGCAATACACATTTATTTAGGTAAAATAGAATTTTTCTCACCTTAAAATATTAGAATATACTTTGCCAGAAGTTAACAATTTGAAGCTTTCTTTGGCAAAGCTGCCAGGAATGGGATTTACTTGGCAAAAATTCTGAATTTTTTTTTTAAATAAAAGGAGAGAGGGTGGCCCTTTTGTTTGAGTTTGGTAATTGACAAAATGATTGCAAGTGAAAAATAATTCACATATAAAGTAAGCTGCTCACACAGGCTAATTACACATTTGGGAGGAAAGGCAAAAGACATCCAGAGTTTGCTCTCAATGAGCCAAGAGTATAACATTTAATGAAATGAGAGTCATAAAAGGTTCAGCATAGATGTTTTTAGCTCTGACCTGGGTTTTGGGGAAATTGAACACTGGTTTAGTGGACTGTTGGATCCCCTTGGTTGTATTTTAAACATTTGTATGTATGTGACTAGTCATCTTTGTCAGCATAAGACCATTCTAGTAGCTACTCTCTTTAGAAGGAAGCAAGTTAGTAATTTTCATGCCTTCTCTCTCACCCATCTCCATCCCTTACCACCTAAACCCCCACCAAAAAAAAAAAAATCCCTTGTGAGTCAAGAGAAATAGGAAATTGGGCTACAATCTACTATGGCCTCTTTTCTCTCCAATCTCCCCAAATATACTGATGCTCATTAAATATACAGAAAGCTCATTAAATAGAATAGTATCTGTTAACTTTTCCATTGCTATGCTGTTCCAGCTTTCTTCACAAAAGTCTGAATAGTGAGACCACTATCACACAATGAACCAGATAGTTTCTGGATTTGGGGGCATATCTTGTGAGGGAGAAAAAAGGAATAGTGGAAGAAGAGAAAAAAGAACCAATCCAGGAAAGAGAAGAGGAAAAAATAGTTTGGAGACATTAAAAGGATCAACAGATATAGGAGCGTAAAGAAAGAAGTTGTGGAAAAATATTTGCAAGGAAAGAGACAACCTATAAAGGGTAAGAAATAGAAAAGGAAAATAACTCTGTAGTACATAAAGTAAGCAAAGTGAATGTACTTCAATATAATTCCATCTTTCGATGTTATACAGATTATTTTTGCTCATTTGATAAAGTTTCACGCCAAACTGTTAACATTTTTGATCTACCAAGCGGTGACAATTTATTTAGGAATGCTGGTCCTGGTGTGAATAAAATACTTGCTGTTGTTTCATGTACATAGTACAGTTCAAGTCTGTGCATTGGCCAGTGTCTATCATCAGTCAGTCACTGTGTTGATAACTCTGTCCTGAGCTGAAGCCTTGTTTATTTGCTGTCTTCACTGGGCGCTCCTAGAAATTCTTTTTTTTCCTTCAAGTTAGCCTTAGGAACAAAAGGGTAAGAACTAGCTCAGCAGACTCAACAGACATCATTTTGATATGATGTGATCTATTTTTCCACCCATTTCCTCTACAAATCAAGCACCAACAGCATATTTGGTGTATTCTGGCACTGAGATTCGTCACTAGGGGCTGGGGAGGAGAAACTTTGGGGGGAAGGACACAGTCGTAGATTGGTAAATATTAGAAGTCAACCATGCGTTTTGAAGCAGTGAAACTGTTTTTTAAAGTACAATGCAAAGCACCGTTAGTTTTGCATAAGTGCTGTTTGTTTGATAGAGGCAGCTAAGTGGCAGAGTGGACTCAAAGGCAGCCTCAGACACGTGCCAGGTCTGGGACCTTGGGCAGGCTGCTTCACCTCTGCCTCCCTCCATTTCCTCACCTCTGAAATGAGAATAATAAGAGCACCCATCTTTCAGGGTTATTCTGACAATAAAATGGAATCGTATTTGTGAAGTGCTTTGTGAACCTTAAAGTACTCTCTAGATGCTAGCTATTATCATTATTGTTATCATTATTATTATTTATTGTCATTGATACGAAGATGGATTTATTAGGTCAGTGGGGGAGGATACCCTGGAAAATGACAGGATATAAAACCAAGAGGAACCAATAAAGCCTCTTTTTTTTTTAACCAGAATGCAGAATTTTCTAACTCTAGATTTTGACAAATCCAAGACTGATTACTTCCCCAGTTAGTGCTGCTGATAGTTTCCCTTTACCAGTCTCCATCTCTTTGAGCTGAGAGTCCCACATTGAGTCAAGTGGGAATGGGAAGGGGGCAGGGCTTTCTGCATGCAGACAGAGTGGGGTTCATCCATTTTGCACCCTGGTTAAGAATATGTGTTCATCCTTCATTGCCGAAGAAGACCATGCCATCGAAGAAATGATGACATAACTTGTACTTGACTTTGTTTTGAGTGAGGGAGGGCTGTGCAGGTCACCAGCCTCACTTCTCCTCCAGAGCCATCTGAATCCAGTGACCAGATATTCATCAGGATGACTGGAGATGACCCAGGATGAGGCAATTGGGGTTAAGTAACTTGTCCAGGGTCACACAGCTAGTGAGTGTCAAGTGTCTGAGGTGAGATATTGCCTAGGCAAGGAAGGAGGGCCTCTGTCAACTTTAGAGTTCAAGTGTCTCCTCCATTTACCCTCCCTCAAAATTTACATTTTTGAATGTTCACAATCAGTAGGAATTATGGGCTTTTAGCTTCCTTATAGCCAGGAATACAATTCAGTTGATCCATCATCATATAATGAATTTTAAACCTTGGCTTGGTTAGTTATGAGTGCCCTCTTGTTTTCCTGTACCACCTCCCTCACTTTATTTCCTGAAGGAGAGGTGCCTGGCTAAGAGGATGCAGAAATGTGCTATTGTAGGAAACTTCCCTCTCCCCTCAGTGGCAGCAGCAATAATGTCCCCTCCTTCCATTGCCTTGCCCTGGCAAGACTTCTCTTCATGCAAGATTTTTAAGAATATCCTTCTTTAGCAAATACTATAGAAAGGCAAGAAAAATGGTATTCTTTCCTCTGTACTTCAGAGGCCAGGTTTCCCCCATTCCCAAAGAAGCAAAAGATGCTGTGATTAAGAAAAAAAGAATTTAAGAGCATCTAACTTTGTTCTGTCAATAAAACAGGACTTTCCAAGTTTCAGATAAGCTAACTCTTCATTTCAAAGGATTTGAAATTTAGTGAGATTATATTTTTACCTTGTTTGCTCCTTCTGGATCATATCATCCCTGGTTGCATGGCTCCAAGTTCAAAGTACTAAATGCTTTAGGGATTTTCAAGTATTGAGAAAAATTGGTCTCTATCCTCAGGGATTTTTAAAATGCATAACCTAAGGGGAAAAAAATAGCAACAGAATTGAAGATATGTCCCTTGTCACCCCTCCTTTATAGCTCCCTTCATTTGTTCCTCTGGGTAATTTTGGGTGGAAAGTATATGTACAAATAAATAAGTAGAGAGAGCTCCTGAAAAGGAGCTTCTTCTACCAGAACAGATGGGCATCTTTAAAGATTAATAATCTTAGACAGTTACTTGGGGCACTGAAAGACTGAATGACTTACCCAGTGTCCAGGGTGGGATTTGAACCCAGGCCTCCCTGCCTCCAAGGTTCAGTTTTGAAATCAGTATTCATTTTGTTAGAACACTTATAAAATGATCAAGATGATTTTTCACAAAGGTGCTAAGAGAAGGGTGGCACAAGAAGATAGTGGTTGACTTCACCTCGAGGAAATACTCTGTTGTTCCTATCTTTTCTAAAGAGTGGGCACCAATTTTAATGTGGATTGGGTGCACTTTAGGAAAACTGAAAAGTTACTAGAATCAGCCCTGTAGAATTAAGTGATATCATGGGATATTGTATCACTTGTAGAGCAAAGTGCCTTGACTTATTTCATTCTTCTTATTGTTAGATAAAAAGCTTCAATAGTCAACAAGCCCATATTCTTTGCTTTCAAATAGCAGGGACTCAAGTCAGGAATGGCAAAGTATATTTTAGATGGAGAGGTAAATAGAGGGCCACCCTGATCTCATGCTGTTCGGTCCTTCTTCCATTATCTGTAACTGTGCACTGAATAAGGGGAATTAGGAGGAAGAACAGTTATCAGACTGGCCTAGGAATAGACTCCATTTCTGAAGGAAGCCTGATTCAATTATAGGGTGAGATGGATTGAATACATTCTTCAAGAAGGGACAGTTCTTATGTCAATTTGCCCCCTTAGATAAGTGGCCATTTTAAGAGTAGCCACTTTAAAAGGTCTGTAGTGTGGAGTTTTTTTTAATGCATTGAATCCTCAAACTTTCAGTACAAACAGATGTTCTTTAATTTACCTTTTAATTTACTGAAATCTTATTAGGCTAAAATTAATTGAATCCTAGAGCTCCCTGAAATGTAAATTATTATGAAATGGTATAGATTCCAGTCTGGGTACTTTGGAAGACATAGATGAAGGCTAACACTGTAAATTTGGTGTTTCACTTGGGCATTTCCATAACAAAGCCACAAAACCTCGATTCTTAGAGGATAGCTTGATGAGCTAGATAAGGAACTATGCAATCATTTTATTCAGTTAACCAGTGAAATTTAATTTATGTGAAACTTTATATTTTCATTTGGTTAACATTTCACTTAGACTCTTACAGAAGGAATCTGGAGAAGCCTGTGGACCCCATCTCAGAATCATGCTTTTAACTGTGTAACATAAAATATACTAAATGACAGAGTAAATGTATTATGTTAAGATAGTTGCATGAAAACATTTTAAAAAACCCAGTTCATAGACCCCAGAATAGGAACCCCTGACTTAGAATGAATTACAAAAAAAGGAGCTGCTTCTTTAAAACTGTGCACTTAGATCCTCTTTTCTCCACTGGTGGGAAAGGTTATAATTAGATAGCTGCAGTCTGACTCTGATGACATCCACCAAGTACTTAGAGGTCTTTGATTCTTAAATTTTTATAGTTGTTATTTCTGGGACTGAAATTCAGGCAGCCTCAGGAGTTTTAAGAAATATGTAATTTTAATCCAAACAAGTTCCCAAAGGCAATAGGACCAAGAACAATTTTAGAGAGAAACCAGCTCTTTGTCTAAAAACAATAATGGTCAGTTAGTGGTTATCTCGTTTTCATATTTTTAGACTAGAATTTTTGGCATGATTCTAGATTGGCAAACATGAAAAGTGGAGATGAAAGGACTTTGTGAGAAAGTTCAGGGAAGTTCATGAGGGACTAGGATTGCCTCCTCAGTGATGGACCAGGAATGAGAACCTTTGGGTTGGACTGGAAATGAGTCATTCATATAGATGTCCATCTGTTGTGAACCTTTAGGAATTGCTCCTCCTTTTTCTGTTATCATTCACCTGACCCTCCACCACCACCACCCCCCCCCCAAATAAATCCTCCTTTACTAACTTCTAACTTAATATGAGAAATTCTATTACTAATTCTTTACTTTCCTGGGCATTGTCCATAAAACAAAAGGGAGAGTCTGTTAAATGTCGACATCTGTGGGAAGGTCAACACATTTAGCCCCCACTGGTCATTTACACCTTAGAATTAATTAGTTTGCTAACTCCTTTCCAAGGTTGACAGCTTGAATATAAGTCAGGACCTAAGGATTGAGATATGTTCATACCTAATTTGAGGTGAGGAGAACAAGTTAGAAAGTGGACCAGAGATAGGGTTCTTCCTAAAAAAGGTAAGTATGGTTGGGAGTAGTCATACTTCAGTAAAGGGAGCCTGATGAGGCAACCCAAGGGATATTGGTTGTAGGGTAATAGAAAGAGTCCTGAAACCATAGACCTGGATTCTAGCCTGAGTCTAGTCCTGACTACCTGTGTGACCTTGGGTAAGTGACAACTTCCCTGGAGCTCTGCTTCCTAATCATATAAGGCAAACATTAGACGAGATGGTTTTTAGTATCACTTTACTTTCAGCTGAATTATAATTATATGATGCGAGTGGTCTCTCACCCTCTCTTACCTCTCCACCAACATAGGAGTCATCGGCTGTCAGCTAAATAAAAGAGGACCCTTGTATGTAGCCTCTACATCCTGGGATCAATGAACATGGTTGTTTGTTTTTAATAACTGTGTTTCACTATAAGCTATTTCCTTTTAAATCCTTTGTGTTTTATGCATAAAAGCATTGTTCTGATTAGAGGTCTCTAAGTTTCATGTTTTGAAAATGATACAAAATGATACAAAAAAGTTTAAGAAACTATGTTTTAGTGCAAGTGTAGACAAAGCCATTTCTAGATCCTATATCATTGTACTGCTAAGCTCATTACCTCTCAAGGACACTGGTCTGCGTCATTATTCCTTCTTCCCTGAGGATACCCACTGTAAATAAATCACACACACACACGCACACACACACACACGCACTTATCCCACCTCATGTCATGAGAGTATTGAGAATGGTGGCTGCATTTATGACTGAGCAAAATATATGCATCTATATAGATATACACCATATGTATACATATGCACATATGTATGTGTGTGTGTACTTTTGTTTGCTCAGTTGTTTTCAGTCAAGGCCAACTTCACAACTCTACTTGGGGTTTTTTTGGCAAAGATACTGGAGTGGTTTGCCATTTCCTTCTCTTGCCCATTTTACAGATAAGGCAACTGAGACAAACAGAGGTTAGTAACTTTGCCCATTGTTATAAAGCTCATAAGCGTCTGTCTGAGGGCAGATTTGAACACAGATCGTCCTGATTAGAGGCCCAGCACTCAATGTACTATGCCACTTGGCTGGTCTATGTATATGTATGTATGCATACATGTGTGTCTATAATATATGTACATACACATGTGTATGCACATTTATATGTGTTGTACATATATCTCTTTTATTTTAAAATTTCCCTCTACTTAGAGAAGAATCTCCATTATATTTCAGCACCCCTAGGTGATGCAGTGGACAGAATACCAGCCTTGGAATCGGAAGGACCTAAGTTGAAATCTAGCCTTAGACATTTACTATCTGTGTGACCCTGGGCAAGTTACTTACTCCTGTTTGCCTCAGTTTCTTCATCTGTAAAATGATCTGGAGAAGGAAATGGCAAACCACTCTAATGTCTTTGCCAAGAAACCCCAAATTGGGTTAAGAAGAGTCAGATATGGCTAATCAACTACATAATACTACCCTGGGTCAAATCAATAAGCGTTTATTAAGTGCCTAACATATGTCAAGAACTGTGCTGAGTGGTAGTGATACTAAGAAAGGTAAAAACATCCCCTGACCTCAGGGAGTTTCTAACCTAAAGGAAGACAACATGCATATAATTATGTGCAGACAGGATATATGCTGTGTAAGTTGGAGATTATCTCAGAGGGAAGGGACTACTTTAAGGAGGACCTTGCAGAAGGGGACATTGTTTAACAGAGTTCAGTCATATGATAATGTACTTGAAATTCATATTAGCCAGATACTTCCCTGAAGTTTTAACACATTGCTTCTCTGGGTCTCAGTGTCCTCATCTGTGAAATGAGGGGCAGGATTAGCTGGTCTCCAAGATCCCTTCCAACTCCAAAGATTCTCTTAGTCTCATTTTCCATTCCTTCAATTATTCAGTATACTCTGCAGAATTTTCTAATACCTCTGGGTTGTTCCAGATATTAGATCTCTGTCTTAGCCAAAGAGCTGTTGTTGGCCACCACTGTATGCTCTTTATGGAAATCCCATAAGCACACGCTTCTTAGTACATCCATCACTTTGCAGAAAGAAAAGAAACAGTCCTTACCCTCTGGGAACAATAGCGCAAAACAGTATTAGACCCAATCAGCCTGTCTTTGCCAATTGAATTGTGTTTGACAATCGCTGTGTATGAGACATTTAATCTACTTTCTGTCCTTCACTGTTTTCATCTGCATTTTTCCTAACAGAAAGGAGAGCCTGACCACTGCTATGTGCTGTCCCTGGAGACTCCGGAGCAGCTGACCTTCGAGATCCCTCTCAATGATTCAGGGTCTGCTGGGCTCGGAGTGAGCTTAAAAGGGAACAAATCCCGAGAGACAGGAGCTGACTTGGGGATTTTTATCAAGTCTATAATCCATGGAGGTGCTGCTTTTAAGGTAGGTAAGGATGATGCTAACCCTGAAGTGTATGAGTGTATGGTGGTTTAAGCTGCCAAGTGTGAGAACCAGACTTTGGACAGTTCTAAGGATATTGGGCTAGTATATCTTTTAGTGCTCAGGAATACTACCCCTATTCCCTGTTTCCTCAAGACCACAGAGTGCAACACCCTAGACTCACAGCAGATGACAACTTCCCACTTCACTCAGAAGATTAAGGCCAACTGATGCTTCCCATCTTCTTGTCCTCAACATTTCTAAGTAGTATTACCCACTCTCCCCTCTCTCCCTCTTTTCTCAAAGGAAGAGGCATCCGTACTGCTTGATGTCATCCTTCACTCTATGCTTGACCTCTGTCCTCTCCTATCTCCTCCAAATCCTTTCCCTAGCAATAAGCATGCATCTGAAGTCCACCCCATCTCTGTTGGCTATTTCCTGCCACTTAGAAACACGTAGTCCTCATTTCTAAAGAATTTGCTGGATCCTTCTACCCCATCCTCTTTCTGTACTATTATTCTTCCTTTTATCCCTCACTACCAAATTTCTAAAAAAGTTATCTACAGCTGATGCCTCTACTTCTTCATGACCATCCTGCAGTTTGTCTCTGGTATTCTACTGCTGTAGAAACTGCCGTCTCAGATGTCACTGATGACCTTCTAATCATCGAATCCATTGACCATGTTCCCAGGCCAACTCTTTGACCTCTTTGCAGCATTCGATTCTGTTGACCATGCTCCGTATTCTTTGGTCTTTTGATTTTCCAAACATTGCTCTTTTCGCTGTTGATTTTACTAGTTCTTCGTCTCTTCTCATCCTGTTAAGGCAGGAACATTTCGTGTCAGGTGACAGCAGCCTGGTGAAGCCTATGGACTCTTTCTCAGAATATTTTTAAAAGCAAAAAAATTAAATACAAAAGATTGCACTGAAATGTGTTTCTTGAAAATATTTTTAAATTTTTAAAAAAATTTTAAATGTAAAATTTTTTAAGTGCAGGGAAGGATATCAGAACCACTGCCTTAAGATAAGCATTAGTAAGGATTCTATCCTTGGTTCTTTTCTTTTTTTAAAAATAAAGGAGTTGGACTAGATAGCCCACAAACCCAGTAACTATATAAACAAAATTACAAAAAACTTTTCATACAAATAAAATCAGTTTTAAATAATTGGAAAAATATTAATTGTTCATGGGTAGGCAAGACCAATATAATAAAAAATAATCATTCTTTCCCTTTGCTTTCTTGACAGTCTCATACATCCTTGGAGCATCCTCCTCTATACATATCTTTGAACTTTAAAATGACAGTTCTTTCTCCATACTTTCTTGACAATCTCATACATTCGTAGAGCTTTCTCTTCTATACAAATCTTTGAACTTTTATTCTCCGTTGTAATCTGTAATAACTTCCCATGAGATACCCTTTCCCAGATGTCCCCTTGATGCCTTCAAAGTCTAACTTACCTTTCCTCCTAAACCTTATCCTCCTTACTTCCCTATTTCTAACAGCAACTGCCATGCACTAGCACTTCCAAGGCAGAAACCAGGATATTATCTTGGATTCTTCTTTCTCCTTAATCTCCCCATAGTATCTTAGAAAGAACCCTACATATGGAATCTAGAGACCTGAATCAATTCCTGGCCCTAACAGTAACTCTTTGACCATCGGCACGTGTTTTAATGTCTTTGGACATCATATCCCCCATTTCTAAAATAATGGGGTTGGATTAGATAACTCACAGATTTAAACATATCCAAGTTACTTTCCAAGATTCAGTTTCCCAACTGCATAATGGATATACTAGATATACTGTCTACACATGGGATTGTTATAAGGAAAGCACTTTGCAAATCTAAAAAGTGTTATAGAACTATGTGTTTTTCTTGTTATTACAATACTCCATTATTTAGTAATTTCTCCTTGTGTAATGTCTCTGTCTTCTTCTCACCTCCTTCTGGGTACCAGTCTTCATTACTTACCACCCACCAAGCTCTTACTGTAGCTTTCTAGTGTGTATCTCCATACTTCTGCTCCCTTCCCTTGTATTGCATCTACAAACTGCTGGCAGACTAACCCTCTTTATGCATTGCAAATCTGGTTAGGTCACTCCTTTCTTCATAAATCATTAGCAGCTCCTTATTATCTATGGTATAAACTTCAGACTGACATTCAAGGCATGCTACAAGGTCACCACCTTATTTTTCCAGCCTTACCTCATAACGTTCTCCTAAGTGCAAACTGAAGTACTGTCTGTCTCCTGAACACTCCTCTAGCTGTCCTGCTTCTGAATCTTTGCTTGTGTTGTCCTCTTTACCTGAAGTGCCCTCCTTTCTCATATTAGCCTATCGAATGCCTACATGTCTTTTCAAACCATAAATCACATGTATCACTTGATATCATTATGGAGACTTTTCAGATTCACTCTCTTAGTCTCTTTCCTCACTTATAAAATGATTTTAAACTAGATGATCTCTGAAGTTCCTTTTAGTTCAAAATACTGTTCACCTGTGTTCCTGTTAGTAATGGCCTTTCCTGCCTGGGATCTCACATAGCACTTTGCTTTTAACTGATGCATTTATTAAGTATTGTATTATTTTCTAATTATTTGTGTATATGTGGCATCTTCCTACTAGTATGTAAATTTCTGAGGGTAGGGATCCATATCACACCTAAATTTTGTGGCTCCTCCTGTGCATATCATGTACACAACATAGTATTTAATAAATGCTTGTGGTATTTGAATTTAGAGCAATGATTAGCTATTTTCTTGCAGACCACAGGAGATTTTTTTTTCTTTTTAGAAGTAGTTTAAAAAGCAGTGGATCACTCAGTCTTTTTTCCATACTGTTTTCTCTCTATATTTATTTTAAACATTTTTTTAAATTTTGAGTTCCAAATTCTCTTTCTTCCCCTCCCACCCTGAGAAGGTAAGCAGCATGATATTGTTTATACATGTGAAGCCATGCAAATTTATTTCCATATTAACCTTGTTACAACATTTTTTAAAAAGTAAGAAACATTTAAAAAGTGAAAAAAGTGTGTTTCAATCTGCACTCAGAGTTCAACAGTTCTCTCTCTGGAGAGGGATAGCATTTTTCATCATGTGTCCTTTGTAATTGTCTTAGATCATTGTCTTGATCTGAGAAGAGCTAAGTCTTCTTTGCAGTATTACTGTTACTGTG
Source organism: Notamacropus eugenii (assembly GCF_028372415.1). NCBI lineage: Eukaryota > Metazoa > Chordata > Mammalia > Diprotodontia > Macropodidae > Notamacropus > Notamacropus eugenii. The sequence goes on from NC_092877.1 coordinate 301,849,909, forward strand.
TACAGAATTCTCCTGCTTCTGCTCACTTCACTTTGTTTTAGTTCGTAGAAGACTTCCAGGGTTTTTCTGAAACCATCCTGCTCATCATTCCTTACAGCAAAATAGTGTTCTTTTATAATCAGATACCATAACTTGTTCAGCTCTTCCCCAATTAATGGGCATCCCTTCACTTTCTAATTCTTTACTACCACAAAAAAAAGAGCTGCTATAAATATTTTTTTCCATGTAGGTCATTTTCCCTTTTCTTTGATATTTTAGGGAATACAGATCTACCAGTGTTATTGCTGGGTCAAAGGGTATGCAGAGTTTTATGGCAATCGAGGATCCCTCATGAGAACAACTGAGTTCTACTATTGCATTATGTATTCCATATGAAAGTCGATATTCTCTTGTATCAGACGTGTATTTGTAGAAGGATTATGGAAAGAATGGAAGGCACTGTGTCTAGCATCACACCTATGTTTAATTCTTGTCTGGGTCTTCCTAGCTATATAACCATGAGCAAGTCTATTAACCTTTCACATGCTCAATTTCTTCATCTATAAAATTGGGATAAGAACTATCATGTCTATCTTATGGGATACTGTGAGGTAAAGTAGAGGTAAAAGGAAGCACTTTGCAGACCTTAAGCCTATAGAAATTTCTGCTATTATTATTTTTGATGGTTGGAGTCACTAACCTCATTCCCAATCCCAAGCAACCCAATCCAAATGATACTTATTAAGTATTGACTATATTCAAGGATTGAGATACAAAGAAAGAACCATACCTATACTCAAGGAACTAATATTTTCCTCATTTTTAACTTAGCATCACCCAGAAGGAAAATAGTGAGGAATTCAAAATTAAATTTTAAAAAGAAACCGACAAAAAAAACCCTAAATCTATTTATTATTCTCAAAAGTCTAAAATATTGTGCCAAATCTACTAAAGTGATTAAATTAAATGGGAATAAATGCAGAGTTTGACATGGAGTCATAAAATGAGCTTCACATACACAAGTTGCTGAGGAACAGTTTAGATAGCAGTTCATCTGAAAAGCATTTGGGGAAATTAGTGAACTGGAAGCTTGTTTTAAGTGAAGAGTATAGATATGGGGGCCAAGAAACCTAGTGCTATTTTATGTTCACAGACTGGTCTATCTGGCACCAGCTAATCTCCTGAACTCTGATTCTGTATCACACCGTAAAGGACATCTTTCATGTAGGATATAGGTTTGATGTAATGGAAAAATATCCAAGCATTTAGAACTTTTCCAAAGTAATATAGACTTCATTGGGAAGCAGTGAATTTTGCCTCATGGGATGTCTTCCAGCAGAGCTTGGATGGTCCCTCACCAGGAATCTTGCAGAGAGGATTGTTGTCCAGTATAAGGCGGCTTTTAGATGGCCACATAAATCCTTTCCAATTTGGAGATTTCATGATTCTATGCAATTGCTTAGAACAGCATGTAGGCTATGCCTTGTTTTATAATTATATCCTTACAAAATACTTTTTGTTGATGAACTCTTAGTTATTTTAATGATGCCAACTGATTGATATTCATTTTCAATTAATTTTAAGGAGAATTCTACCGAGAGGGTTTGTTTTGCGTAAAATTGGGAAGACGTCACTTTCTTTGGAAATTAAAAGCAAACATCTTAGCTGTTTTATATTTAATGGCTCTAACTCAAGAAAATATTAGCAGTAGGGCATGTATATATTTATATGTGCTTTAGAGTCCTGCTTTAGAGCCTAAAATCTCTAGCAAGTTCTTCCATGATAGAAAATCTTTGAGTAGGTTCCTTGCAATAGACAGAGTCTGCTTTCTCTGGATCAGCCTAAGTATAGTTCATATGGCATGCTCCATCCCCAGTGGTCTGACTATTCATTGATGAATTCTTTGCCCTGATAACCCATGAAAAGAAAGAAAAATGCCTCTGAAGTAACAGTGGCACATTTATGGGAAAGAGGAAAAAAGTACTAAGAATCACACAGGTTTTAGACTCTGTCATATAATTTAGCTGATGATAATTCTAAATGTTACATCTTTGTCTGATACCAGTTACCAATAAGTGGACGATCTTGACAATCTCAATACTAATGAGCACAATAGGGTAGGGTGAGGCCTACAATTTAGACTCTTGCAGAATAACCTAGAATAACACTGAGGGGTTAAGTGACTTACTTCCATATAGCCAATATGTATCAGATGCAGTACTTAAATCCAGATCTTTCAGTTTTCTAGACCCACTTTCTGTTCACTATGCTAATGAAACTAAAAGAAGAAGGAAGTTAGAACAAATAGATGAATGACTCACAGATTCTCCTTGGAGAAAAAAGTTGGAATAATGAGTTTTATCATACAAACATAAAAGCATCATTTCATGTTATCTTTGGTCATTACTCAAAATAGGTATTTGCAAAAAGACCACCATTAAATAATTGCTGCATAAGTACAAAAATCTCTAGTAGAGAATAAAGAGATAGAATAATTTAAATTAAAATTTTAAATTAAATTTTAAAAATTCTACAATACTTTCCAAATTAAGTCAACATATACTTTAATATTGGCAATTCCAAAGCAAATAAGAGAATAGATGAGAATAGCAAGAAATATACTAAAAATATGGATCAGGATTAAGAGATTAAAAAAAAAAAGACACAGACATACACAGAAACCCCATGAGTATATAATATAAATACTTTCTTTTGAGAAAAAACAAGCCTAAAGGTTCTGAACATGTGATGTACTTAACAACATCAGACACACAAAAAATGAAATAGTTATATCTTGACAAGAAAAAGCTCATTATTAACCTGAGAGTCATTCCTTAATGAGCTGTCTTTGTATCCAACTTCTTAAAGCAAAGATTAAAAATAAGGAGAAAGAATAAAAAAATTTTAATGGTGTATAATTTTTTTTTAAAAAAACTCAATCCAGACATATTTAAATAAATTATTAATGATAAAAAATGGTACATGGATGGAAAAAAGGACATGGATCCAGACTACAATAAATTCATGAAAAATTTAATCAACATGAGTCATTACCATTACAAAGAAACCAAAAGCTCCCTCAAAAGCCCTTTGTCAACAAACACATGAATTATTTGCCAAGCAGACAAATATAGCAGCAAAGGGCAAGAGAATGAAATGTAAACTCATTTGTAAAATATTGCAGAGAAAGATACTACAATATTCTAAGCTTCATTACTTCATAAAACAAAGAAAAGTGGAAGTTAGAACTAATTTATAGAAATCTGGGTCAGAGACTTAACTAAGTAAAGTTATCCAAGGACATTAAATATAAAAATGGAAGAGTTAAGCACACAAGATAAAAAGGAAAAGATCTGTAGAAATTTTTGTAATAAACATTTTTCATTGTCTAATAGTAGACATGGGATTCCAAGATCACAGTCCCAGATATCCTTATAAAGGAGAAAGAAATGGCAATTAAAAAAAAGATGGAGGAATCAGACCAAGTATAAATAGAAAAGATCTGTGCTGGAGATGATGCTGTTTGAGAGGGCACTGAAGGATCAGTTCACAAAGTATCAGAAGGAGAAGATGCCAAAAGCATGAAAAAATATTGCATTTTTGTAATAAAGAAAAAAACTTCTAAAAGAAGCCAGTCAACAAGTACTCCTGGTCTATGGCTATATTTCCATCTCCATAAAATTTTTTGATAATTACTTATTCCTTTTTTTTAACCATGAAGAGTAACATAAAAAACTTTTATTTACCCTCACATCGGCTGTGGGGTGATTTTTGTTTTTTTCTTTTTCCCAAGAAGAGAGGTTATGGACAGCTAGTTGGCAGTGTAAATAGAGCACTGGAATTTGAGGTAGCAAGACTTTGAGTGTGAATGCTGCCTTTGTTTCTTTTTTTAAGATTTAAAGTTATTTATTTTTAGTTTTCAACATTCATTTTCATTTTTTAAAAATTAATTTATTTGTTTTCAGTTTTCTGCAATCACTTCCATAGATCTTAGATTTTCTCCCCTTGTCTCCCCGAGATGGCATGTAATCTTATATCGGTTCTGTACATACATTCTTTATTTTTTTAATTAATTTATTTGTTTTCAGTTTTCTACAATCACTTCCATAAGTCTTAGATTTCTCCCCCTCACTCCTACCTCCCTCCCTGAGATGGCATGCAGTCTTATATGGGTTATACACATACATTTTTTATTTTTTAAATTAATTTGTTTTCAGTTTTCTACAGTCACTTCCATATCCTGGTTGTATTTTCAAAATCCTGGAGTTGTTTCTTTCTGGATATTTGCGATATTTTCTCCTTGATCTGGGAACTCTGGAATTTAGCTACAATATTCCTAGGAGTTTTCCTTTTAGAATCTCTTTTCAGAGGCAATTGGTGGATTCTTTCAATTTCTATTTTGCCCTCTGGTTCTAGAATATCAGGACAGTTTTCTTTGATAATTTCTTGAAAGATGATATTGAGGCTCTTTTTTTGATCATGGCTTTCAGGCAGTCCAATAATTTTTAAATTATCTCTCCTGGATCTATTTCCCAGGTCGATAGTTTTTCCAATGAGATATTTCACATTGTCTTCTATTTTTTCATTCTTTTGGTTCTATTTTATAATTTCTTGATTTCTCATAAAGTCATTATCTTCCATTTGCTCCATTCTAATTTTGAAGGAATTATTTTCTTCAATGAGCTTTTGGATCTCCTTTTCCATTTGGTCAATTCTATTTTTTCAGACATCCATCTCCTCATTGACTTTTTGGACTTCTTTTGCCATTTGGGTTAGTCCATTTTTTTAAGGTGTTATTTTCTTCAGTAATTTTTTTTTTAGTCTATCAAACTGTTGACTCATTTTTCATGATTTTCTTGCATCACTCTCATTTCTCTTCCCAATTTTTCCTCTACTTCTTTTACTTGATTTTCAAAATCCTTTTTGAGTTCCTCCATAACCTGTAACCAATTCATATTCCTCTTGGAGGCTTTTGATGGAGGAGCTTTTACTCTGCTGTACACCTCTGGTTGTATGTTCTGATCTTCCTTGTCACCAAAGTAAGATTCTGTAGTCTGAGTTCTTTCTCGCTGTTTACTCAGCTTCCCAGGCAAACAATTGTCTTTCTAACCCTTTGTCAAAGTAGGACTCTGCTTCCAGTGGGGGTGGGAGTGGGGGTGAGAGTGGATGTATTATCCCAGGCTTCAGGGATTTTTTATCAGCTTCTCAATCCCCCACCATCTGTGGGCCTAGAGTTCCAAAAGCAGCCTCTGCCACCACTACTGGTGCCACCACCACTACCACCCAGCCATACCAAGCTGTGCACTCCTCTTTCACCCAGGACACACAGAATTTTTCCACTTACCTTTTTGGCATTTGTGGGTTGAGAAGTTTGGAAACTGCCACGGCTGCCAAAGATTCAGTCCCCTGAGGCCTGCTCCAGCTCTGTTCCTATGCAGCCCACACCAGACTGTGCTCTGCTCCCTGCCCGATCCTTTTTGTCAACTTTCCACTTTGTCTTAGGCTGGGGATGTCTTTCACTCTATCATTTTGTGGGTTCTGTAGCTCTAGAATTTGTTTAGAGTCATTTTTTACAGGTATTTGGAGGGTGTTCAGGGACAGCTCAGGGAAGTCCCAACTTCTATTCTACCATCTTGGCTCTGCCCCGATGATCACTTATTCTGGCAATGAGGGGATCCTTGATAAGGGCAGCTAATCAAGGCATAGTGGATAGAGTACTGGTCCTAAATTCAGGAAGACCTGAGTTCAAATATGGCCTCAGATAGTTGATATGATAGATGCATAAATATGACATCTTATAGATAATTATTAGCTGTGTCATCCTAGACAAGTACCTTAACTCTGTTTGCCTCAGATTCCTCATCTGCAAAATGAGCTGGAGAAAGAAGTGGCAAACCAGTATCTTTGCTAAGAGGATTCCCAATGGGGTCACAAAGAGTCAGACACAACGGAAATGACTGAATAACAACAACAGATCCTTGATGAAGATATTAGTAAAGAATAAGGAGACTTTCACAAATAATATTCTAATAAAGTGTAGTCTGTTTTATTAAAACATACCATATAATCTTTGTATTAGAGAATACAGTATTGCTGTGCTTATTGTGTATGATTTTTTAAAGCATTTGATATCACCTTAAACACTGTCTTCCAAAGAGATCTCCCTTCTATATATTAAAATTATTCAAAATTCTTTTAAGAACTATAACAAGAAGTGTTGTTTGTCCTTCATTTTCAGAAATGACCAATGATGTCACGGGGTGATGTCTTGACTCATTTATGAATTGGATTTACATGAGATAGAGTTGCACAAAGTAGTCATCAGCCTTGCTATCTCTTCCAGAGTCACTGAAGCCAGTGGCAGAGCAAGAGTCAGGATGATTGGCAATAGCCCAAGATACAGTGGATGACCTTGACATCTTTGATGTTTGACTAAGCTGTAAGCTTCAGCCACCTTTAGAGCCATTGGAACAAATGGTTCTCATCCACCTATTACGCCAGGGAAGTCTTCACAGATGGAGTAGACACCTCCCTAACTCACTGGTTATGATCAACCTGGTTTAGTTCACAGAGATGATTTACCAGACTGTGGCCACTGCCTATGCTACCATTTCTTGGAGCCACAGATAAGAATTGAGTGCCAGGTGGACATCAAAGGTGAATGACCAGCCCTGAAAAGGGTTCCACAAGCCCTCACAGCTAAGGTTCTGTGCCTCCTTGAACACCCATGTACCCCAAGAAATATAATCTTAATTCAGCAACCCTCTGATCTTTAAGGTGATGCATCAAACAAGACAGTATGTTCAACAAAGGTATTTGCCACCTTCAAACAGGAAAAAACAGAAGTCCAAGTTGAAGATGCATTCCTTGTAAGAATGGGGAAGTTCTTTAGATGCTTTTGTTTATCGAAGCTATTGTATTGATTACATCAAGCTCAAAAACATTGCAGAACCTTCTAGAAGAAAAAATATAACCAAAAAAAGAATTTGCCTCAACCATGCACGAGGAAAAACCAAGTGCATTCTGTTTTCCAGACTGTCATGAAGTTTATCCCTCTCTAAGAAAGCTGGTACAGTTGAACCCAGAAATAAATGGGGAAAGGGTAGGTTGTTTTTCTTTTAGAAAGTTTCAAGGCTTCTTTAATAACCTCTAGTATCTTCCAAAAACAAAGACCCAGAGTGAAACCATGAATAGCCCTTGGACTTCTGGCCTTGGCAACATAAGGAGACAGGTACATTCTCTTTAAAGAACTAAAAAGGTCCATATTGTAAATTACAACAGTCTTTTGCTATTGTTGTTTGACTATAGGTCATCAAACTCTATGGTCTCTGAAAAAAAATTGAAAGAGTCACCACTTAAGAGAGGCACACAGAGTGGGTGTAAGTAGGTTACAATATAGAACAATCCCAGAACGCTAAACAGCCAGAGTAAAGGATGGCATCATGGAAATGTTTGATCCAGACATGTCAAGAGGAAGGCATAATTGGTGCACAGCTCCTTTGATTCATGGGTGTCCTTGAACTGTGAGGAGAAAGTGAAGAGGGCCCTTATCATGCTGTGTAGACCCTCGCTGGTGAGTTTAGGGAATCACATGAACAAGACTTACACAAAATGGACAGGTGTGGATTCATTTAATCTCCCCTATTTGAGGGAATATCCTGAGCATTTCCCAGTTGTGTGTGTGTTTGCACACATGAGGTAAGGAGAGAGGAGATGAGGAAGGGAGAAGGGAAAGGAATGGAAGAGTAAGAGGGAGGCAGAAAGAAAAGAGAAAAATGAAGGAGAGGGGAAAGAGCTCGAGAGAGAAAGAGAAAGGGAGAGAGGGAGGGAAAGAAAGACAGCAAGGGAGGAAAGGAAAGGGAGACAGGGAGAGGGTAAGGGGAAAAAGGGGGGAGAAGAGAGCATATATATATGTGTATATGTATGTGTGCATATATACATATACACATGTATATATGTGTGTTTGTGTGTGTGTGTGTATAAAATCACTTTTTTACCTCAGCAGTTTTTCACAGTTTTGTTTCCTGCAGAAAGATTTCACATTCCTTTTATGTAAATTTCTTTCTTGACATTGGTCTGCTGAGTCAGACAATTCACTCCATTAAAAATACTGGGCAGCATATTTATAGCAAATCTTCAATGGTGCGCGGCATCAATCATGAACTCAGCCTTGTTGTGGATGTTTAGCATCTACTTGTCCTATTTACCTTTTTTAGTATAAATTGGTGGCAGAATCAACTTTCTCATACAATGCAATCTGATTAAATGGAAAAAAAAACTCCCCGTCCTACCCCCGCCCCTTCTTCTGTTGTTCCAGTCATCTGCTCCTCCCCATAAAATTGCCACCTGCTTTCTGATTCAGGATTATGTGTTACAAAAATTGTTTTGAGACTTTGTCACTGTTGTTGTTTGCAAGATACAGATGTAACAGACTGTGGCCTCCCTCAGGGCCAGGGGGAAGGGAAGCAGCCTTAAGTTTTTATCAGAAATCAACCAGATGATCTTTCAGGGCCAGCACTGTCTTTTTCTCTTGGCCCTTCCTATCACTAATTAGTTCTCAAGGTGCTTTCTCCTTTAGGGAAGGTGGATTTTGAAGACTAAACCACTCTGAGAAAGTATGACCAAATTCTTCCCGTATTATTTCCCCCCTTGGGCTTCAATTCTTGTAAACAAAGATAGGCTGCCCCTTGCCAGGTGTAAAACCCCTGGAAAACAGCTTCTGTAATCTTTTTTCTCCCCTCCCTTAACCTCTTCAGCCACTGTCTGTATACATAGATAATCTCTCTGGGGTCCATCTATTTGCTCTTATTATAACTTAATCTCCAGATCAAGATTAGGATATTATACTACTGAAGATACTATATGACAGCGCTGATCTACACATCAGCAACGCAGTGTTCAACTATACTCTTTCCTTGGTGATCTCATCCATTCCCATGGTTTTAATTATCACCTCTGTACAGGACTCCCAAATCTCTATATCCAGGCCCTACTGTCCCCCAGGGCTCCATTCCTCTATTTCTATCTCAGACTCAACAACTGAATTCATTTATCATCTCTCCCTTCATGCCCTATCATTTCCCTTGTGCTGTTGATGATACCCAATGCTCTTGGTTAACCAGACTCATCACCTCAGAACCACGCAGTCCCTTCTGTTGCCTTTTAAGTTATTGTTCTGAATTTCACATCTGAAATACCCCCCTTTCCCATTATAAACACCCTCATTCAAGCACTCACCACCATTTTTTTCCCCTGAACAACTGCAGTAGCCTCCTAACCAGAATCATTACCTCCAATCTCTTTGCCTCTCCAAGCTAACATACCACTGCAGTGTCTGAATAATAAGTAAAGTGAGTGCCTTGAGTTCCTCCCCATTTCCTCTTGAATAAAGTAAAAAGTATTTATTCATATTCAAGCCCTTTCCGCCCAATCTCACCCAGCCTGGCTCCATACTCTTTGCCATTACCTGTATGACTCTCAATCACTTCATCCTGGGTCATCTCCAATCATCCTCTCCAATCATCCTGATGAATATCTGGTCACTGGATTCAGATGGCTCTGGAGGAGAAGTGAGGCTAGTGACCTGCACAGCCCTCCCTCACTCAAAACAAAGTCAAGTGTAAGTCATGTCATTACTTCTCTGATGGCATGGTCTTCTTTGGCAACAAAGGATTAACACACACATGCCTCTCAAGCCATTCTGCTCTTCATCCTCTGTTCTTAGACTCCCCTCCCACATACATAATTCCTTAATTTTCATTACTCTCCTCTCTGTACTCTGCACTGCTGTGGGCTTGGCAGCTCTCTCCCCAAGTACAAGTAGAGACCTCAGTTTGCCTGTCCTTTGTTCAAACTCTTCTCTGCACCTGGAATGCCTTTCTTCCTTATCTCCTACCCATCATTTAAAGACTAACAAAAATGCCACCCCTTCTAAGGGCCCTTTCCTTTGACCCTCATTGCTTAGGATCTTTTCTCCTTTCCTTTACTTGACTTACAACTCCTGAATGGATCTGTCATGTAATATTGTGTATTATGGCTATCGATTCCCATACTAAACTCTCAGCTTATTAAGAGCTAGAAATGTGTTATCTGAATTTTTTCATTAATTATCTCCCACAGGGCCTAAACACTATTTTCTCCACATAGTAAGCACCTAATAACATGTTTGTTAATTGATGCAGCATGGCACAATAGAAAGTGTGCTCAATTTGGGGGTCAGGAAATCTGGGGGTGAAACCTTTCTGTCACGTATTAACTGTATCATTGAGACCTCAGTGGCCAACCTCACTCAAAGGTAGATGAGGAAACTTCCATTTCTTCCTCTGTAAAATCTGGTGGTTGTTCTAGATGGCCTCAAAGGTCTCCTGCAGCTCTGTATTTATCACCTTATGATCCTGTGATTGATTGGTTGATGCTGTTTCCCAAATATGAAATGGACTTCACCATCTTTTCATTTCTGCCTATTAAAGTATATTCTTTACTTCAAGGTCCCCTTCATTGCTCCCCCCTCAATGAAGCCTTCCCTAAGTCCCCAGTTGAATGTAATTGTTCCCTCCTCAAATTTCTCATAAAACTTTGGATTTCTCTTATATCTTATGTCTTTATGAATTCATTATGGATATTTGCATACACTTTATCCTTCTCCACCCTCCCCATCATATTATAAACTTATTGGTGACAGGCATTGCTTTAACTACCTATTTTCTTATAAAATGCATTATTCATAATAGGGGCTTTTATAAACTTTTTAAAATTTTAATTTAATCTCTTCAAGGCCATCCAAGCAGTTGTGATGTGTCTCTTACAGTATCACTAAAATGCTTAAAAGTTATCTTAATATTCAGATATTTGGTCCAGGAAAAAAGACCCAGATTATGTCCCTTTCTAGTGACAGGCGATACAGCACAATAAGAAAGAACTGTAGTCATGGAGTCAGGAAGTCTGGGTTCAATCTTTACTCAAACACTTAGCTGTATGACACCAAAGCAACACGCTTAATCTCACTGAATCTATCTCAATATCTGTAAAATGGGAATGATAATATTTATACCACCTACCTTGCAGCATTGGTTTAAGAAAGAAGGTTTTATAAACCTTATATTATAAGAACTATGAAAATTATGTAAACAGGGGCCTAGATGTTAAGGAAAAAAAATCAAACTTACTGACTGCTATTAGTGTTATTATTACAGATCTACAAATCATCCAGACTATTTTGGGATTTGGATCTCCATATTATTAACTATCCTTCTAAACATCATTTTCAGCTTTGTCTCCCAAAGTACAGTCAGCATGTGATTAATGACCCTAACATTTTCCTGTGGAGTGATTTGGTTTTTACTCATGCTTGCAACATTGATACGAATATCCTTAAACACTAGCTGGCATTGTCAGTTTACAGCCGTAGTTTTATTTTTGTTGTACTCACTGGTCCTGGGCATTTGAGTGTATCGTAGTTGTTTCCAGAACCAAAATGTTATGGATTTAAGCATCTGTATTGCTTTTTGGTGAATTGGGGATATTTTGTAAAACTGTGACTGGAATGAAATTATGAGGTTCATAACCCTTTGGGCATTGAGGATGATTTCATGATATTTCACTTTTGTGATTGGAATTGAAAACGAATATGTTTTTTCTTGCTGTTTTCAAAAAACAGCTGCCTTTCCCCAGAGTCCACACTATCACATATTGTTTTCAAAGAAACCAAATTGTAAGACTCAGTGACCACCTTGAAGACATCAAATCTTCTGTTATTTATTTTCAGATCATATTTTGAATCCTGAGGTTGCACTGACTTAAATACAGTCCTAGGGATTAAATATTTAATAATGAAAACCATAGCATTAGATTTTCCAGATACATTCAATGTGTAGCAAAATGCTGAAGACTTCTGTTTCTAAAAGAAATGTTCTAAAGCATATATGTAGCATGGATTTCAGTAGGCAGTCAGCACCCTTTTACTTTAATTAGCATTCTTTAAAAAATGTATCTTAATAGAAGTTGTCAGCATAGACCAAAAATTCTTAATTATTACACTATGAAATTTGAGTATAATGACTTTAAGAATGAAGACATCCTGTTGAAAATCTGGGGAATTGAGACAAAATTCCAGTGGAAAATCATTACTTGCAAAGAACAAAATGGGCAGCTATCAAAGAGATTCTTTTAATGGATTTGGAAATGGAGATTAAGCTCAGAAATAACTGTTTATTGAACCTAAAAGATGGTCAGGGTAGCTTGACCAGATGACCTCTCAGTCTGGGCCTCAGAGGGTAGTAGTACCATGGTGGGGTCACTTCAGGTCAAGGGTCTGGTCTTTACCTCTGTAGGCTGACGAGCTAAATTTTATCAGTTCATCCAGAGGTGAATAGGCTCTTGGGAACTGATTGTAGCAAACAAAAGTCTAAAACAACTGATAGAAACCAGAATGTCAGTTTATTAATTCATGGGGTGGAGGGGGGTAATCTATCTAAAAGAATATCTGGTACCAGTAATTCCCAAACTTCTGGTGGAAACACATGATGGAGAAGTCAAATTACAAATTTATAATGAGAAATATCCCTTTATTAGCCACAGAATAATGGCTAGTCAGTGCTTTATTTTCTCAGTTGGAATGTCTACTTAAGAAACAAAATTAATAATAGGTTTTTTTGGTGAATAAAGATGGAAAATAAAAGGAATTGAATTATCTTTTTTTAAAAATAATTTTCTTGATGACTTTTACTTTTACATCATTATAATTTTTCTCTGTATCTTTCTACCCCTTATACCATTAGAGAGCCATCCTATATAAAAAATATTTTTTTAAAAAAAGGAAAAATGGCAAAGCTGATCCATACATCAAAAAAGTCTAATAATAATGTGCAGTGTTCCACATTCATGTGCCTCAAAACTCTGCAAAAGAATAGGAGAAAGTGATAAGGAATATTGTGCTTCATCTCTGCTGGTAAGGTACAACTTGCAAACATATAACATCTCTTCACTTTCTCGCTTCCCATATCCATCAGCCAAGATGTGTTGAGAGCACAAGAATACAAAAAGGGTGCAGGAGATGCCTCCTCAGGTTGGGTCTTAAGGGTAATGAAAGAAATAGGAAAGGTAGGAGTGCAAAGCTGCTACTACTTGTCCAAGTTATTTGACTTCCCTGGGCCTTGATTTCCTCATCTGCAAAATGATTTGCAGTGTTTTGTTTTTTGCCTTTGGGGGGGAGAGGGAAGGGAGGGAGAGGCAATCAGAGTTAAGAGTATTGTCCAAGGTCACACAGCTAGTGTCTGAAGTTAGAGCTTAACCCAGGTCCTCCTGTCTCCCTGCTCAGTGTACTACTGCATCACATAGCTGCACCTCCCTCCTTTTCTTCTAGCTCTAGTTCTTTGAGCCTGTAACTGGCTAATTCAAGAATCTTTCCTTTCATAATGAAAGGAGACAGAGTCTCTTATCCATTCATGTGAGTCATGTGGAATGCAGACCATATGAGTTTGGGTTTCAGGGAAGATTTTAGCTTAGCATTCCCCCAACGAGTGGAGTTCTTAGACTTTGCAGACTGTTTTTCTGTGTCTTCTTCTAAAGGGGACTTGAATGTTGGCCTCAGTTCATTTAGACAGTTTTAACAAACTTTTTTTTTATACCTGAGTCATGCAAGGCCAGAAGCTGGGAATCCAGGACAAACCCAAAATTGTCCTGATCTGATGTGGAACTTAGGTTCTGCTGGAGTTAGTTGCCTCAGAAATGAGAGTGCAATTGAGGAGATTGACAACAGACTTGGAAGCATTTGACCCTTGGTCTGAGATAACAAGTCTGGAGTACCTCCTATGGTACATTACCAGAAAAGTACTCTGGAAAATATCCTCAAATATAATAACATGTTTTGTACTTTACTTACTCAGTCAAGCAGATAGAACACTATTGTTAGCTGGTCAGAGTGTACTCTTCTGGAAAGTAATAGAGACACACTGCCAATTTAACACTGTCTTTTTTTTTTTTTTCATTTATCAAGCATTGTTTTCTTCCTCCCACCTTTCCTACCAAGAAGGAAGGAAGGAAGGAAAGAAAAAAAAGAAAGATTGTATAATATAAGAAGTCTAGCAAAACAAATTCCTATGTTGGTCAAGTCTAAAAATGTGTTTCCTGTTCATCAGATTAGTCCACTGTCTCTCTGTCATGAGGAAGGCAGTATGTTCATCTTTATCATCTCTCTTGAATTGTGGTTGCTTACTCAATTATATTTCTTAAGTCTTTCAAAATTGTTTGATTTTTGCAATATTGATGCTTTGGGATTTTTTGCACATTGGACCATTCTTATTAATTTGATCTCTTTGGAATACAGGCCCAGGAGCAGTATTGTTGGGTCATTACCTTAGTAAATTTTGAGGCATCATTCCAAACTGGTTTCTAGAATGGTTGAACCAATTCACAACACCATCAATTTGTCCTTTTCTTTGGTCAGCTTTGCCAGTTTGATGGGTGTAGTGAGGAGCCACAGAGCTGCTTTAATTTGCATTTCTCTCATTCTTAGTGATTTGGAGCATTTGGGTTTCTTCCCTTGAGAATTCCCTGTTAATATCCTTAGATAATTTATCATTTGGGGAATGGAATGGCTCTTATTCTTAGAAATCTGAATCACTTCCTTATATATCTCAAAAATAAGACTTTAATCAGAGAAATTTGCTACAGATTTTTTTCAGTTTTATTGATCTTCCAATTTTAACTTTGGTGAATTTGTGCAAATTATTTTTTAAAATTATGTTATCAAAATCATCCCAAATTGCCTTCTATGAATGCAAAAACAAAGCGATTTGTAGAACTACACATCTAAAAATAGATCAGATTAGAAAAATATTAGTTGCTTATGGCTAGATCATCAATACAATAAAAATTAAATATTGCCTAAATGATTTGTTCAGTGCCATCCCCATCAAGCTACCAAGGATCACTTTCTAGATTTTAAAAAAATTAACAAAAATCATATAGAAGTTTAAAAAAAAAGGTCAAATATCCCAAGTGAAATAATGGGTAGAAAAAAGTAAGAAGGGAGCCTAGCTGAAGTCGAACTATGCTACAAAAGGGTAATTCTCAAAATAATTCTGTACCGGTTTTAAAAATAGAACTATCAGTGGAACAAATTACATACACAGTATACAGAAGTAGATGAACCCAATAACTAAGTATTCAGGAAACCGAAAGGAGATCCACTTTTTAGTAAAAATTTCTGAGAAAACTGGACAACAGTATGTCAGAGATTAGACTTAGACCAACACTTCATACTTTATATCAAAATAAACTCCAAATGGATACATGGCCTAGGTATAAAACATGCTAAACAAATTAGAGGAACAAGGAAGAAATTACCTTTTAGATCTATGGATGGGAAACAATTTCATGACCAAACAAGGGATGATTTCTTACCTAGGCTTGATTGTCGAAGGGATGCTGCCTCAATCAACCTGAGACCTGTTAAAGACCTTAGCTTAAGTCCCACTGCATCCTGGCCATCTCCAGTGGTCCTGATCATATTTGGCCACTGGACCCAGATGGCTCCTGAGAAGAAAGTGAGGCTGGTGACTTTGCACAGCCTGCCCTCACTTAAATCCAATTCACTTGCATGTCATGACCTCACCTCCCTGGTGTCATGGTCCTCTTTGTAAATGAAAGACAAACAGAACAGAGGATCACAGCAAATAATATGGCCTTTTTTCTCCTAGACTCTATAAAAACTACCTCTCATGTCCTAAGACAACATTTTCCCAGACATGTTAAAATACGATTGACTAGTTTATGTCTTTCCTTAAAGGTAATTATATTCAAGGCAGGCTTTTCTGAAGATATCCTATGAGATTCTTTGAATTCAGTATTTGAGTTTTAGAAAGTCATCCTCTTAACTCCTAGGTAACAGATTATTCCATCCCAAAGTCAGCCAGTCCCATAAGCTTTTATTACTTGCCAGACACTGTACTAAGAGCCGAGGATACAAGAAAAAGCAAAAGAAAAACAAAGCAGAAAAATAGTCCCTGAACCCAAAGAGCTTATATTCTAGAGGGGGAGGCAGCATATAAACGTACATATTTACAAGCTAGATACACTGTAAATTGGAGATAATTTCAGAGAAACAAAATAACATTACTTGTTATAAAACGATTATTTGACAATAGATTTTTTTCCCCCTCAGTTACACCTTAAATAGGTGTATTCCCTCTGAGGAGTTTGCAGGAGACATTCTAATTGCATCAACAACCCATTAACACCTATGATTCAGTAGCGGAAAAAAGTTAAAACTGAGATCAATGTATTTCTATTCTAATACGGCTCTGCTGTGTAACCTTGGGTAAGTCACTTCTATCTGGGGTCTCTGTTTAATAATCTGTAAAAATAAGGGGGTAGCATTACCCTTACATTCTATATCTGTGATCCTGTGATCATGTCTGACTGCTGCTTACTTCTTCATCTGGCCATTCTAATTCATTTAACTGTAATAAATAACGTCCATTTCAGAGGTTGAAGAATATTTTGCTCCCTACTCGGGGGTGTGGCCCAATGTATTAAAGATAACCATTTTCCAAAAGAAAAATAATAAAAACCAGCTGCATCTGTGGTTTATAAGTACTCTTTAATGGTTATAGAATTAACTGAAAGATTTTAAATTCCATCCCAATCGTTGCATATAACAGAATTTGAAATAGGCATGAATGATATGACTAGATTCCTAAGTTAAATACAAGTTTGTGGTAAGTGACCTGAAAGATGCGGAATGTCGCTGTCTACAGTATTTAGGAGCATGCTGACAAAAGAACATTAACCTTTATCAAGCAGTGCTAATGTTAAACTGATGTTCCCAAAATTTAGATTCTTGGCATGTCCAATCTGAAATGATTCTGTGTATCTCTAGAAAGGCAGGAGCAAGGGAGCTGCTCCAGGATCTCCAGATCCATCAGTATGCAGCTCATTTAACTGCATGCAAATTGTTTAACTGTAGTACAGGCAGAGTTCCCAGAGTAAGTCATTTCCATTTCTTTCACTGCCGGTATCTATAAATCATCTAACAGATCTATAGTAAATGAATGTAAAAAAAGACAAAAGGACTATTTCTAAGCAATATTTAAGTTAAATGTATTTCCCACACCAATTTCCTCTTTTAGAGTTGATATTTTATTCTCCATTGTATCATTTCCCTAAATAATTTGGCCTTTGGGGCTTGAAATTTATTGATACAGTCTAGAAATGTTGATCCAGTGGGATGTGGAGGGATAGACTATACCCAGGTAAAAATGGATATTAAGGAAACTTTGGGGCTGAATCGAAAACAGTCTTTTTATAATGCCTTCACCAAATTGCTTCATATAAATTAATATTTTGCTTTTGTCAAGATATGGCATTATAACTGTGCAAGACACTTTCAATGTGAAAAAATATTTGCCTGAATTAGATCAGAAATACATAGTCTTAGAGAGTGGCCCAAGGCTCTGTGAGGATAAGTGGCATGCCTCTGGTCATATAGGCAGAGCTTGAACCCAGGTTTTGTTTCTTTGTTTCTTTGTGTTTTTAGGACTTACATCAGCTTTCTCTTCACAACGTTTTGCTGCCTCTATTTTGGTTGTATGTATCATTTTCATTGTTGCTGTTTTAGGCAGAAGATTTTAACTAGCATTGACATTTTCTCAGAGTCCCCTCCATATCATGTGGAAGCAGTGCCAGAACTTCTCATAACAGAGTTCGAATCATGCTTCAGAAGACAATAAGAAACTAAACTATTCTGTTTTCAGACTCAAACTGTGACAACTGTTACCTTCCAACTTGGTCCTTAAGCTCTGATTATTCTAAATTCTTCGTCCAGCCTACCAGAACAAAGACAAATCAACCACTGAGGAGTCTCTGCTCCCCTTTACTAAGAGATACGAGATAAGATACATTTTGTGAACAAGGAAAAATAGGAACTTTGCCTAAATTTTAAAGCTGTGTACAATAAGAATCCTACTATTTAAAATGTTATCATTCAAATGCAAAAATGTATGTAAAGTGATTTTCAAGCTGCTTATATAAGTGTGAAGTAGAATTATTATTAACTAAAATATGTAAAAAGTATTCAGCAGTTGTAGTTCATATTTACCAACTGGCCTGCCCCTCCCCCAGACACAATCAAATATTTTTCATCTGTGTTCATTCATGTAATTAGGTTGATGAGCTACGTAACCTAAGATTAGTCCATTAGAGGCATTTATTAAGCACTTACTGTGTGCTAGGAACTGTGTTAGAGCTATGGATACCAAGACAAACATGAAATATCCCTTGCCTTCAAGGTGCTTATACTGCATCAGGGGAAACAACATACATACTATAAATTTATATAAAGCTTTCTGTACAAAATAAATCTGAAATAAGTTGGAGGGGTTGGAAGAAGAGGCACTTCAGTACCTGCTGTGGGTTTATGAAAGGATTCCTCATGTAGAAGGTAGCATTTGAGCTGAGCTTTGAAGGAAACTAGGGGATCTAAGGGGGCAGCTAGGTGGCACCATAGTGCACAGAATGCTGTGCCTAGAGTCAGGAAGCCTTCTCTTCATGAGTTCAAATCCAGCCTCACACACTTGTTAGCTATATGACTCTGGGCAAGTCCATTAACCTTGTTTGCCTCAGTTCCTTCATCCATAAAATGAAGTGGAGAAAGAAATGGCAAACCACTCCAGTGTTCTTGCCAAGAAAATGCCAAATAGGGTCACAAGTTGGACACAACTGAAAAATGAAAAAAAAAAGATCTAAGAGGCAAAGGTGGAAGGAGGATGCATTCCAGAAAAGGAAGAAAGCATGTGAAAAGGCATATGGAGGAGGGATTTGGAGTAGCATGTATGAGCAACAACAATTAGACCCATTTGTCTGGACCAAATTGTGCATGAAGGTAAATAACATATAAGCTAGGAAAGATACGTTGAAGTCAACTTGTGAAGGGCTTTAATTAACAAATGAATTTATATTGGGACCTAAAATGTAATAAGGATCCAGTACAGTTTATTGAGAAGTTGTATGTCTTGGTCATACTTGTACTTTGGAAGTATGACTTTGGCAATTTTATGGAGGATTGGTTGGAGAGGGAGGGAAAATTCAGTTAGGGAGGTCAATTAGGAGGTCAATTATTGTTAAAGACTTGATAAGAAGCAATCAGGTCTTTTCCTTTCCGCTGTCTTGTCCTCTCCCAAAACCCTAAACCTACTGCACTCTGAAACTGGGACCCCAGTGGGCCCCTGCCAAGGGCTCCTGGACCCTCCTCGCTTTAGAGCGACTATTAACAGTAACTGTTGCTGTTTCCTACCCAGCCTGATATCTTTGTTTTTCTTGACCTCATTAAAGGGGCCAGGCCTATTCAGTGAATGGAGGTTGCCTCACCCTAAGTGAGTACCTGCAAAGACCTTGGCCTAAAGGGCCCAAGGTCTCCCAGTGCATCCTGGGCCATTTCCAGTCATCCTGAGAATATCAGATCACTGGATTCAGATGGCTCTGGAGGAGAAGTGAGGCTGGTGACCTGCACAGCCCTCCCTCACTCAAAACAAAGTCAAGTGCAAGTCATGTCATCATTTCTCTGATGGCATGGTCTTCTTCAGCAACAAAGGACAAACACAAATGAAGTCCTGAACTAAGGGGGTGACAGTGTTAGGGAAGGGTCAAATCATCAATAAGCCTTTATTAAGCACCTACTACATGCCAAGCACTGGGTTAAGTGCTGGGGTTACAAAGAAAACCAGACACAGGCCCCACTGTCAAGAAGTTCCAGTCTCAAGGGAAGGCCATTATGCATACAACTATGTATAAACAAGATACATACAGGAAAACTTGGAGATAATCTAAGGGAGAAGGCCCTATCATAAGGGAGGAAGAATTCTTTCAGGAAGTAGGATTTTAGCTTAGACTTCAAGGAAGCTGGGAAACAAAGATGAGGGAAGAGAGAGTTCGGGCATGGGGTTAGCCAGGGAAAATGCATAGAAATGGGAGATGGAGCATCTGCTGCAAAGAACAGCAAGAGAGTCTTTGGTATTTTGTGATTCTGAATTGCACCGTGATATTCATGGCTGCCGTGGGCACTGAATATTGCATTGGCAAAACAAGTAGTGCCAGGCACATAGTAGGCACTTAATAAATACTTGCTTCCCCCTCCCCCAAAGAATAAATGTCTGTTATTGAATATAGAGTGACATGGTCAACAGACTTGTGATTTAGGATGATCATTTTGGCAGCTGAGTAGTATGTGGACTTGAATGGGGAGAGACTTGAGTCAGGAAGACCAACCTATTGTAATAATCAAGGCATAAGGTAATGAGTGTCTGGTCCAGTGCTGTGGCAGTGTCAGAGGAAAGAAAGGGACATACACAGATGGTTCTGAAAGGTAGAATTGACAGGCCATGTCAATAGATTGGAGATAGGGGGTAAGAGTGAAAAGATGAGAATGACTTCTAGATTTCCTAGCAAAAAACCAAACTTGAAGGATGGTGGTATCTTGGACAATCCTAGGAAAATTCAGAATAGAGAAGAATTTGGGTGGTGGTGTTCAAGAGAGCAAAAATGAGTTCAGTTTTTGACATGTTGAGTTTAAGATGTTACTGGACACCTGTTTGAAAATGTTTGCTAGGGAGTTGGATATGCAAAATTGGAAGTGAGGGCTGCATAAACAGAGCTAAGAATTATGTGTAAAGAGATAATAATTGATTCCATGGGAGCTAATGAATTCAGCAAGTTAAATAGTTCAGAGGGAGAAGAGGAAAATGTGTCTGGAACTACTTCAAAGAAACTGACAGACCCTTGAAGGACACCTTCACTTAGTGAGTACCACCTCAGTGAAAATTTTAAAAGGCCACTATATTTGGTAATTTAGAAATCATTGGTATCTTTGGAGAGAGCAGTTTTAGATAAATAATAAGGCTGAAAGCTAGAGTACAGAGTTTTTGGAGGAGGAGAGGAAAGGAAGGAGAAGAGTCAATTGTGGATAGTTTTCTCTGGGAGTTTAGCCATGTAAAGGAAAATTAATAGCTAGATGAATAGATCTGGCGAGGGGTTTTTGAGAATGAAGACGACGTAGGAGTGTTTGTAAGCAGCAAAAATGCTGTCTGCAGACAGGGAAAGATTGAAAATTAGTGAGAAATGGGGCATTATAGAGGGGGCAATATCCTGGAAAAAAATGAGATGGAATAGGATTCCTATTGCATGTAGAGGAGTTTGCTTAAAGACAATGCATATATGATATTACCTTTCTTTAAAAGGCGAGAGGATCATGTCATATATTTTAGAAGAAAAGATTTCTACCAAAATTATTAAAACAAAGTTTCTGCTTTCAAAAGGGAAAAACGTCATTTTTCTGAAAATTAATCTACGTATACCACCTCATTCTCAGATGATGCCAGATAAATAAAGCTTTCCTGCATTTTACTAGTTTACTATACTGAAACTAACGTTTTAAAAGGGTAATTGATTTGGCTGACGTCCCAAAATTGGCCAGTACTAGAGTAAATGGGTAAGGTCAACACCAGAAAGAAATAGGCTTTGAATTTAGTAGCATTTATTGATCTTCAAGAATCCAGCAAATGCTTTTGATAACTAAAGGAATGCACCATGTGAATGAGTGACCCTGGCCAAGGCACTCTGGGGAGTACTTCCTCATTTGTATGTGCTGAATTTGGAACCAGAAAAGCTAATTTCATATCCTGTCTCTGACACCAGCTGTATTCATCTGGACAAACCATTTAACCTCCATGGGCCTGTTTCTTCATATGTAAGATGGGAATAATAAGACTTGCTCTATTTGCCTTACAAGGTTATTGTGAGGAAAGTGCTTTGTAAATCTTAATGTGCTATACGAATGTGAAGTATTATTATATGCAGCCTGATAATTTAAGTAATTCTTTCATTAGAGCAAAAACCAACTTCCAAGCTATATTTACAGCATACCATATTATCTGGGTGTAAATTGCAATCTTCTAGCCACAATTATCCAGATAAACATGCAGCTGATTAATATAATTTTTTTCCCTTTTCTTGTAGACATTTGGTTGGGTGTAGACATAGGCACAAAGTGCTGTTTTAACAGAGGCCATGAGATTGGGCCCTGAGGATACTAACGCATAGTAAACATTATATAAATGTTTGGGGAGGCCTTTTTTAAAGGCTCACAAATCTTTCTGCTTTCCTACAATTCCCCTGGAAAAGAATAGTCTTATTCATGCTGAAATTTGATTAGGATTGGAAAGAAGCTGATCTACATTTTGCTAGAGTAACATAAAGGCAACTATATCTCAGTAAAGAAAACTCTCTGATATTTCCTTAGCCTTAACTTTTTCCTCTCCTTGTTTTAGAAACTCTTTTTTCCTTTGATCATACTTTCTCCCCTCTCTTTTTCTCCCTTTCCCTCAATCCCCCTCCTTCCTCTTTCCTTCACTTCTATCTTCCTTTCTTCCTCTTCTTCTTCTACTTCCCCTTCTTCTTCTACTTCTTTTCCTCTTCCTCCTCCTCCTTCTCCTCCTCCGTCTTCTTCTCTCTCTTGAATATTTTTTTCTACAACTATTCCATTTGACCTACTAATATGACTAGTGGTAATTTCAATCTTTTTCCAGTGGTGAATGAGAGTTTTAATACCCCTCTTCTTTCCTGAGGACACAATCTCTCTCTCTCTCTCTCTCTCTGTCTCTCTGTCTCTCTTTCTTCCTATCCTCCTAGAATTGGGTTATGATCATTCTTAATCAGGCTCAGATTACTTTGTTAAGAGGGTCTGTGAATTTTAAATATGCTGATATAAAAATATAGATAATTGTATTTAAATATAATTGGGTTTGTTTTTTGTTTTTGTTTTTGTTTTGACTTTATGAATCTAAAAACATTACCCTGAGAAGGGATATATGTTTCACCAGACTGCCAAAGGAATCCATGATACAAACTTCAGTTCCGGTGGAACCCAGATCTAACTGTCTTTAATCATAAATAACTGGTCATAGATTCTAGGATTTTGAAATTGATCTCATATACTGGGGAGGGAGGTGTGGGGGCTGGGGAATCACCTTCCCGGGGAGCAGTTTAATGAAAATGAAAAGGTAGAAATTGATATCAGTCTTGGTGACATCAATATTCAACACCCTAAAGTAGTATAAGCCTGTCTCCAGAAGTCCAGCTCTGCTGCCCAATGTTTAGGCTATTTTTTCTTCTTTCTTATCCTATTGTTTCTTATTAATTTTTCTTTTGTTGTGCTTTGAATGGTATCTCGAATTGCCATCTGAATTGTACTGTGTAATGATGAACAGTGTTATGGTAGATTAGGTGGGAGGCCATCTGGCTAAACTGAGACAACCTAAGTCTCTCCTACTATTTTGGGTCAGTCCCAAAGATTCCTAAGAGTAATTTTCCCTCTGTTTCTTCCTGACTTGTTCTACTCACTTGTTTTCCCTTGGAAAAAGGTGGGTCGTGGAGATTAGAAGAAAGGAGCATGGAGATAAGGACTTCTAGTGGGGAGGGAGGGATGAGAACCAGGAGGGCTATTGAAACCAGGGGCCAGGGTGTATCTGAGCTCCTTCCCAAAACCACCTTAGTCCTTTTCATTATTCTTTTTTGGCCACTTCCAGCACTGCCCTAGATTTAAATTAAAAAAAAAAGAAAAGTAACCTAGAATTACTAGATAATATCCCCAGATATTTGAGTTTACTTATGCAAAATCAATTAGAGAGGTTTGTTAGTCAAACTAAAGCAGTTACCTGAACTTGATGGCAACAGCAAAAAATAAAAACAGAATAGGCTACTTTTCATAGTCAAAATGCATATGTTTTTATATCATTCTAAAGCAAAGAGACTGTAAACAGTTTTGATGAGTACCTTATGAAGCATGCATAATGAATTCTTGATTGAATCAGATTCATTTAAAACTAGACTTCCCTCTCCCTTTTCTGCCTTATTCTATTCCCTGGTTGCTTTTTATCTTCCTTGCTGCAATCCCATCATGTCTTTTTTTTTTCTGTTTTCTATAGAATTTTCTTCCATGAGAGATCTGATAATGCATTGTCTCTTCTAGGTAGTTGTCTGAACTTCCTAAACTTTCACCACCAGTTTGCAGCAACAGTGACTAATCCACACTAAATTCAAAGTGGAAAAGTAGCCGGAATATTAAAGATCATACTATAAAGAAAGAGAAACAGATAATATACCTTTACATCTATGGGTAAAAGATAAATTCTCAGTTAAGTAAGGATGGAGATAATCATAAAAGATAAAATATATAATTTTGATTATAAGAAAGTTTTTATAGAAACAAAATTAGTGCTTCTAGGATAAGAAGGAAAGTGATAGAATGGGGAAAAAATAAACCCTTTTTTCAGATATCTCTGACAGGGATTTGATATCCAAGACAGAGAGACAGCTAGCAGAAATATACAAGCCCCAAACCTATTCCCCAGTAGAGAAGTGTTTAAAAAAGGATTGGAAATATAGTCACATGAAAGAATGCTGTGAATTATTAATAATAGAAATGCAAATCAAAATAACACCGAGTTTTCACCTTGTACCCAGCAAATTGGCCAAGATGTTTAAAGATGAGAATGGCAATTGTTGGAGGGATTGTGGAAAGATAGGCATTAGATTAATGAATTGTTGGGAGAGCTGTGAATTAGTAAAGACTACTCTAGAAATCAACTTGGAAATATACAAATAAAATTAATAGAGTGTTCATGCTTTTTGACTCAGAGAAACTATTGCTAGGTGCATACGGTGCATACTCTTTGCACCTTTCTAATAATGAAGAATTGAGGGGAGGGAGCTGTTGTTGGAGAGTAGATATCCAATGATTAGAGAATAGCTAAACAAATTGTGGGAAGTTAATAAAATTTTGTGTGTTCGTCCTTCGTTGCTGAAGAAGACCATGCCATCAGAGAAATCATGATATGACTTGCACTTGACTTTGTTTTTATTTTGAGTGAGGGAGGGCTGTGTAGGTCACTAGCCTCACTTCTCCTCCAGAGCCATCTGAATCCAGTGACCAGATATTCATCAGGATGACTAGAGATGACCCAGGATGAGGAGGCTATTGGGGTTGTGACTTGCCCAAGGTCACACAGCTAGTGAGTGTCAAGTGTCTGAGGTGAGATTTGAACTCAGGTCCTCCTGACTCCTGCACTGGTGCTCTATCCACTGTACCACCTAGCTGCCCAAGAAGTTAATAAAATAGAATTTTACTGTACAATAAGAAATTATGAATGTGATGCATGTAGAGAATTATGGAAAGATTTAAGATGAACTGAAACAAAATGAAGTCAAGTCAGAAAAATAACATACAAAATGACTTCATCAGTGTAAGTGGGAAAAACAGTCACCCCCCAAAAATATAAACATGGTAAAATTATAGAAAGCAAGTTTGGCCACACAGAGATATGAGAAGATCCCCTTGCCTCCTCATTTCTCCTTTACAGTAGTGGGAGGCTTATGGGTGTGGAATATTTACATATATATAAAATCCATGTCCTTGTACACACATATATAGTCAGATTTTTTCCATGTATTTCCCATATTTTATATATGTATGTGTGTTTGTATGTGTGAAGTAAGATATTTTTCTATTGGTTTTGATTATTTTTTCTCTTTCTTTTTTCTTTAAAAGCTTTTTTGTTATTCAGAATGGCTCCCAGGGAGGAAGAAGGGAAGGAATAGGGTGAGAAATCTAGATGATTTAAAAACAAAAGATATCCCTAAAATTACTTCCTGAAATTTCATTTAATTAAAAAAAAATTATACTGTTCATTCATATCCTTACGCCCAGCAGCTACTAATCAATCGTATGCCGCAAGGAATTCAAAGGCAGAAACAAAGTCCCAATATGTACTCAGATATTTGTAGGAGCATTTTTTATGGTTTCAAAGAACTGAAACAAAGTGGGTGCCTGTCTTGTGGGGAATCACTGAACCAACTGTGGTATATGAATGCAATGAAATGGTATTCTTCTGTAAGAAATGACTGCGAGGAAATAAGAGAAACAAGGGAAATTTTATAGGGATTGATGCAGAATAAAATAAATGGAACTGCAAGAACAGTAAGTACAGTAAAAGAAAAGAATTGAAAGGAAGCCATGAGTCAAAAGCAAGCAGAATTTTAGTTCCTTAGTATTGTGTGTATGTAAATGAAGCTAAAAAGTGATCCCTGCCCTCAAGGAGCTCACAGTCTCCTGGGGAGACAATATTCAAACAACTGTGTGTAAAACAACTATGTACAAACTCTTTCAAAAGATAAATACATAGATAGATAGATAGATAGATAGATAGATAGATAGATAGATAGATAGATACATACATACATACATACATATATACATACATACATGCATACATACATACATACATACATACATGCTACATTGAATATAATCCCAGATAAAAGGCACTAAGAGTCTGGAAGATTGGTAAAGACTTCTTGCAGAAAGTTGAAACTTTAGCTGAGACATGAAGGAAGCAGAGATGAGGAAGGAGAGAATTCTGGGGGTGGGGGAACAATCAGTGAAAATGTTCAGAATAGTAATACCAAGGAAACTATTGTCGCTGAGTTTTAGAGTATGTAGAAGGGAATTAGGTGAAGGAAGACTGGAAAGGGGAAGTGTCCAGGTTATGAAGATCTTTGAAAGCCAAACAGAGAATTTTATATTTAATTCTGGAGGTAATAGGAAGCCACTGAAGTGTATTGAATAGGGTCAACTGAAAAACACGTAGAAAAGACAAAAAGACATACCCCATTTCTCTTGGTAGAAAGAGAGAGGGTTTTGTGCATATGTTCTCAGACTCAGTTGTTTTTGTTTAACTGTTAAAAGGAGAAAGGGGGTCAATTCCAGCAGGGAAATGACAGATGATACGATATTAGAAATGAAAGTGATGTAAAAGTAAGATATTATGAACTTATATTTAAAAATTCACTACTTTTTATAAAACTAATTCTTCTAATCCATATTGGAGAGAGACCATTGATCTGGAATCATGAGGCCTTGCTTCTGCTCCTGGCTAATTAGGCTGTGAGCTTGGGCAAATCACTTAAATCCATTTGAACCCTAGTTCCTTCATCAGTAAAATGTAGTTATAGGATCTCTAAGGCCCCTTCTGCTTTTCAGATTCTGTCATTATATTCTATAAATTCAGTGCCTGGTACCAATACGTGAGAAAAAAAAATTATCATTTACTTTGCAAAGGAAAAAATGATTCTGTAACAACGGCGGTAGACCAGCCAAAGCCAGAAAACAATAGTGACTGGCTCTTTCTCTTACCCCAACCCTCTGGTGACCCTGGCAAAGAATGGGAACACCTTTTTAAAAAATTCCAACTGCCCTGGGCAACCTGAGCTTTTTTGTTCTAGACAACATGAACAGAACCCATCCTGTGCTATGAACTTGCATAATCAGCAGAAGCCTTAAACTCTATCTGTAAATAAAAACACTCCATAGCTTTTGTGAAAGAAATTATGTTATGATAAACAGTAATGAGTTTATAGTAAGGGATAACTTTCTGAGCAGTTTCTCATTTCATAAGGAGAATCTCATAACTAAAACTATGAGAATGGCTGAGTTCTTCTTGCCCTTCCGGTCCTGGGGCCCAAAAGATATTCCTTCACACCCTTCATCCAAAATGAAACAATGGAAATGGACCATTTGCTCTTGGTTTGGATGTCCCTCAGAGTCTCTCATACACAGTTCTTCTTTCTAGAGGGGCAGAAGGGGAAAGGAAGGAACATTAAGTTATATTAAAGTATTCCATTTAAAACACATGCCTCTGATGTGGTATGCTTGTATGTTTGTGATGTTACTTCACTTTCTACATAGAGCAATTAATGCTTTCCTTGGGATGACTTTGGAGCTTGTCTGGCAGTGAACAAATGGTTCCTTCAGCACCCCAGCACTAGGGCATTACCATTGGCCCAGCTCCTCTCTGATGCCACTCTTAGCTCATTCTCTTGGCACTGCTGTCCAGAGGGAAACTCCCTCTAGCCATCTACTGCTTGCCACTGCATTGTTCGGTTTATGAACATTACCACAGGTATACAAGGGTCCCCACGTAGACTCAGGTGGTGGCTGCATTGACAATTTCTATTGTTGGAGTTAGATGTGTTTTCTGTGCAAGAATCATTTATTTTCTAAAATTCAGTATTCAATCAATCCTGAATTCTAAAAAGTTCCCTCTCTGCAACTGTTGAGTATTTCCCTTCTGGGGTTTTTTAGTTGTGGTACACCTGTGTTGGCTAACTCAAGACACTTGATGTCAGCCCTGTTTTTGTCATTGGCTCACTTATGAGCTTGTCTAGGTCATTTTACCTACATATGCCTGTTTCTTCATCTATCAGTAGGACTAATTATGTGTTTTAAGGATCACAACTTACCTTCTCACCACCAGTGCTACCACATACACAGTTTATTGCGACTTTTTAAATGGACAGGCAGCAGAGTGCAGTAGACAGGGTGCAGTGGGGAGTCATTAGCTACAGTGGTGAAAAGTAGGAGTATATTTCCCTCTATGCACATGCATGTACACACACACACACACACACACACACACACACACACGAGCCTGAAGGAGAGGCATAGCAGCTGTGATAGTAGCTATGGCTGCCCCCTTACACCCATGCTCTCTGAGGAAAAAAAAAAAACCTACTAGTATGAGGACAGATTGATAATGCAATGAGCCAGGCCAGTGAAGGAGAAGAGAGGTGTATGGATGACATGCCAGGTACCATATCTGGGGACTACCAGTTATCTCCAGGATCAAGTACAAAATCCTTTGATGATATTGAAAGATCTTCATAACTTAGCCCCTTCCCAATTTTCCAGTCTAATTTCACCTTACTCTCCTCTCCCCTCCCCCACAACACACTCTTTGTCACTGGCCCCCTGGCTATTCACAAGCAAGGTACTCTTGTCCCTAAGCTTTGGGCATTCTCTGGCTGGCCTGTGTGGCTGGAATGCTGTCCCTCCTCTGCTCTGACCTCCCTGGCTTCAAGTCCCAACTAAAATCTCAACTTCTACAGGAAACCTTCCTTAATCCCTCTTAATTCTAGTACCTTTCCTCTGTTAATTCAATCCAATATATCCTGCATATAGTTTGTCTGGACGTATTTGTTTCCCTGTTGTGAGCTCTATGAGAGCAGGGACTGTCTTTTACATTTTTGTGTCCCCTGGGCTTAGCAGAGGGGCATATGGTAGAAATTTAATAAAGGTTTATTGACTGACTGACTAACCTGCTCCAATAGACCCATTGACAAAATGTCATATAATCTGTTTAAATGTAATCTATCATGGAGGAGTGATTTTGCCCAGATTACGTTTAAACAGGGATTATATGGTGTTTCTTCAATGGGCTTTCTGGAGCATTTATTAAATATCTTCTCATAAAATTGTTTATTGCCTCATGCTGTTGGTGTGTGTGTGTGCGCATGTGTGTGCGTGTATGTACGTGCGCCATATTCCCTAGTGGAGAAAGCATGGCATATTGAACAGAGCTCTGAAGTCAGAGAATGTGGATTCAAATCCTGTAGGACTTTGGTTTGTTACCAGTAAGGGAAGGGAATAAGCATTTATTAAGTAACCACTATTACTAGGCAGTGTGCTGAGCATGTTACACATATTATCTCTTTTCATCCTATAAAACCAAGACATGTCCTGGATGGGCTATGAAACCCCTACAGGTTTAAATCTGTGACCTGATCAAGTCTGTGAGCATAACCTTATAACATAAATGAGGACCTGTTGTAAGGTCCTGGAGCCCCCTTTCGTGAGTCAGTAATATGAATTTGCCAGCCATGATCATCTGTAATAAAAGGCTACATTATTGGAGAGTGTGCATATTTAACCACAAGGGATGGCTGCTTGCCAAGTGCCTGACCATATTTGATGCTGGGGTTCCAAGTGCTGGGAGTCATACGTCCACCCCATTGGTCATGTCATTTCTCCAGTGCTAGAGGTCATTCAGAGGATGGTGCCTTCCAGAGAACCAGCTCACTCTGTCTGCTGTCACCTCCCCTTTTGTGGGTGGCAGCATTCGTCTCATCATTTTAGGGGTTAGAGCCAGGTGGAGGTAGCCTACCCAAGCTTCTCACAGTCCTGGCAGCAGCTTGTGGAGGAAAGAGAGCAATGTCTTGGGTCCATTACCCCATTTCTGTCTGCATGTCCTTGTACAAACCATTTCCTCATGTCCTATGTTACTTACAATATTAGGCTTAATCCAATTCCCCTGCCCACTCCAGAACTTTTCACTATTCTCTCAGCTGTTAAAGCCTTAAGAATTGGGCTAACCTTTCATCCCTTCTCCTCCTTTACCACCACCGGAACAGAGTGAGGAGGGAGTTACTCATGTTAACATATCTATACACATACAAGTCAGTATTATGAAGATTCTATAGAAAGGAAATAGGGTCATTGATTTTTTTTTAAATATACAGAACAAAAGATAAGGGAGGCCAGAATGAGTCACAGAGAAGTCAAGAATTTTGCATTTTGAAAATTACTTGTTAAGTTCAAATATTTATGTAAAGGAGAATCACATTGTCATAATAGAGACATAGTGCACAGTTTCATGTGAAATCATCTTTTTTCTGTCCAAATATAATGACAACAATAATAAAATGTATATAGTACCTACCTGCTAGGAGCCGGGCTCTGCTCTTTACAAAGATTATTTGATTTGATCTTCACAATAACCATGGGAGGTAAGGGCTATTATTATTCCTACAATATGCATATGGAAATGCTCATTTTATTTGGTATTTATT
The DNA here is from genome assembly GCF_028372415.1 of Notamacropus eugenii. NCBI lineage: Eukaryota > Metazoa > Chordata > Mammalia > Diprotodontia > Macropodidae > Notamacropus > Notamacropus eugenii. Next base: position 301,880,620 of record NC_092877.1, read on the forward strand.
AAGTTCAGAAGATATATAGGTAAACATTCACCTACATGTATGTGTATGTATATATGTGGTTATATGTGTATTCTAAGTGCCTTCATATAGTTCATTATTGTTAAGATGTACAAGTTTGACTATGTCATTTCTCCGGCTCAAATCCTTTAATAACTCCCCTTTTACCTAGAGATAAAATAACAAACTCCTTAACCTAAAATTTAAGTCCTTCCACAATCTGGCTCCCACCTTCCCTTCTAGCTTCACTTTATCCTACTTGGGGATGCACCTTCGCCATTCTAGCCAGACATCTACTAGCTCACCTCCAGGACTCATTCTGCTTGCTACTTCCCACCTCCATGCATTCATGGAGGGCACCCCCTGATGCCAAGATCACTGTCACCCCTACTTATTGAAATCCTCTTCTTCCTTCACAACTCAGTACAGGAGCCACCCCCCTATGAAACCTTTCCTGCTATCTTCCTCCCCCCTCTCAAATTTCCCTAGAGCATTTTGTACATGTTATGTCATTTGACCCAATCATGGTCTGCCTTATCTTCTCTCTGACCACACAAGGCATTCCACTTCGTATAATTTCTTGAGAGCGGCACTATGTTGTTATTTAACTTTATATCTCTAATATCTACCACAGTACCTTGCACATAAGAAGAGGAACTAGACCATGTGTTGATGTCTAGAGAGCTCTTAGGTGAGGAAAGCCCCTCTACCAATATGGGTGAACTCCATTTCAGTTTTATAGTTTTAGAGACTTTTGTGCCTATGCGCTTTGACCCTGCACTGTTTCTTTTTGAGTTTGATACCTGTGTCTTAGAGCATCGACCAGAGTCCTGTAATGCTGATGAGTTATAAGTGAAGTGCACATAAAGCCAGTTCTTGCCTGGCTTTCAGTTCAGCCTTCAAAATCTACTGTCATACTGTCTCTCTAGTGCCTTGCACATAGTAAGCATTTAATGAATTCTTAATGAAATTGAATTGAACATTGGTCTACAGTAACTATATTGTTATTTTGTTTTGTTTTAGGATGGGCGCTTACGTATGAATGACCAACTAATTGCAGTGAATGGTGAATCTCTTTTGGGCAAGTCCAACCATGAAGCTATGGAGACTCTTAGAAGATCCATGTCTATGGAAGGAAACATCCGGGGGATGATCCAACTAGTGATTCTGAGACGAATGGACAGACAGACAGAGGTGATTAAAGAACACATCTCCAGAAGTAATTGATTAAAAAAAAATGGAAAACAAAATGGTGTTGAAACTTGTGAGGGGTCATGACAAAGTAAGGGAAAAAAATGGATTTATAGTCTCAAAATGCAATGTTGAACCCTAATTCTACCACTTTCTAGCTCTGTGACTTTGGCCAAGTGGCTAAACTTCTGTTTGCCTCATTTTCTTCATTAAGTAATAAATAGAGTTAGATTAGAGAGCTGTATGACCTTTTTCATCCTTTTTCTATGATTCCATCACAAGAACTGTAGGCAGAAGTCTCTTTGTCTAAACTTTATGAATATATGTTTTGTGTACATATACATGTATGTATGTAAGTATGCCTGCATACACTCCTGATTTTCTATTGCAATGGGGCAGGAGGAGAAATGAATATGGTTATATATTTGCCATTAAAACTAGCAAGGTTAATCATTTACATAATATAATAATAGAGTTCATCTAGTCAAGTCTTCTCATTTTACAAATGAAGATACTGGAACTCAAGAAACTTATATAATATCTCACAGCTTGTTAGTTTCAAAGCCAGGCCTCCTGACTCCCAATTCTATGTGTTTTCCACCCATTTTTACCTTTCTGTCATTTAAATGGCAAAATGCAAAATATGAAAGGTTGTATTTGCTTTCATTTTATGAATAATTCCTAAAGTTGAATACTAGTTAATAAACATTCTCATGTCTTATAATTGATTTACCAACATTCCCTTTACCTGACAAATCTATATAAATAAATCTGTACCAAGCATAATGTAAAAATGATATATCACATTACAGAAATCTGTATACCCCTGCAACAAATTTGCATAACCTCTACCCTTTAAATTTTTGTGAGGATTGAGTTGGGTCATGTGAACCTGAATTAGCAAATTTAATCTTGGTCTTCAGGGTGTGTATTGTTTGAGACTTAATTACACATGTTGTTACAGAAACAAAAAACTTTTTTTCCTGGAATATTTTATTACATAAAGCTATCTGCTTCTGTAGCTTTCTTCTTAATATAAAGTAGATGTTCACTCAAATATGGTTAGCCATAAAATATTCATAAACACATAACTAAACTTTTAAAGAAAGAGGGAAATGAGTAGAAATTAGGTATTAAGAAGAGTTAAGGAAAAAAAATCAGCATTTTAAAGTTTTTCTTAGAAGAAAATTTTCAAAGGGCAGGAGGTGCTCCTGTAATACAATAGATACATTTAACATAAACTCAGGTAAAGTAGAACAAGAGCTCTAATTGAAAAGAACTGAATATTCTTCCTTGACATTCTTCCCTTTAAAAAAAGTGAAAGTGTGAGACCCCAAGTCTCTTTTAAGATGCACTTCATCAAAAGAGTAAGACAGGCAAAGAAAGTAGGAACAGGCTATACAACTTGTTTCATTAAATTAGAATCTACTGAAAAGAAACTGTCCTTGCTCTGTGTTTCAGTATAATAATTATATAGTCTTTTCAGGATTGCAAGAGTTGCATTATTCAGGTTCAGTTTTTCTCCTTGGTTTTGGAATACAGTGCCTTTCTTTTCTGTGCAGGGTCAAAGTGCACATGCACGAAAGCAGTTATCCCTCTGCCCTCTCTAACCCACCTCCACGTCTCTCTCCACATTGTTGTCAGATAGTGGACAATGCATCAGTATTAAGCATTTTGGCCCAAATTTGCTGTTTGTCTTTTTCTTTTGTGGCAAATGTTTTCACTCCAGTTCTCACACTCTTGGGTGGGTTGAGAGTGAGCTCAGGAAAAGAAAAGTACTTAACACTTAGCTCATGACCCATATTGGGAAGTCACATCTCAGAACAGATCACCAAGGGACCAATCAGAGAACGAGAAATGACAAGGGAAGGGAAAAGCAGATTTTTATGAATTATTTTTCCAAGATGTGTTTTTGGACTCGTTAATATTTTTTTTTTGTACTTTCCTTAGGGAATAAACAGACAGCTTGCTCTCTGCTATTGGGAATCAGTGTGGCCCCAGTGCAGATTAAAGAGGATTTTTTATATCAATATGCCAGCCTCATGTACATCTTGTCTTTATTAATTTTTTTAAATTTCCAATGTCTTATCTCCCAAATCTATATTCTTCCAAGACCAGAGCTCAGTGGTGGTCTTTTCTATTGTATTCTCCTGTTGGCCCAGCCATTACAATTTTTTTTAAAAAAAGGTATTTGCAATACCCAAAAGGGTCTCAATGCTCCTTACATGTTTAGGGAAATCAATTAGTTAGATTTGGCTTGAATACCAAAATGGTAATTGAACACTTTATTCATATAAAAAATTGAAGAAGCTACTTATGAAAAGTCAAAATATAGAGTTGTTGGGACTTTCCCCCCCAACATTACCCAGATGCACAAGACATGTAAACAGTTCTGATGAGCGCCTCATGAAGAATACATAATGAGCTCTTGATTGAATCAAAATCATTTCAAACAGAAATATTTTTTTCCCAAGGATGAGCTTGAGGTTCAATTGTAATTCCATTTGAGACTGGAGACTTGCTATGAAAAAAAATGGGTTATGACCTGTTTTATATGTCCCCCTTCCCCAAAACACTTCCTTTCCTGCTGCGACAGCCCAGCTTGGTAGAAAGCAGAATATGTTTAAAAATCCATTATTTTTTTTATTGGCCAGGACACTAATGGAGGCCTCCATGACAGCTCTATTTTACAGGCTGAATACTTTAATTAGGCCGGTTACTGATCAGTTGTTGGGATATCGATTGTGTCATTTATCAAAGAGCTGGGAAAGCAGGTTTTTTTTTTTCCCTCTTGTTGTCCTTCTTGCTGTTAATTCAAAGCACAGGGCTATGCATGGCAAATCCTGCCTCTCTCACTGGGGATCCAGCTTTAATCTAGGGGTAGCTTTTCTGCTGTTTTTGCCAACACATACAGCCGGTCTTTCGATGCCTGCAGTATGTGGTCAATCTTGACAAAAAACCTAAGAAGATTCTCCTTCACTGAAGGCATCACTTAATATTATTTTTTTTAACTGTACACATGATTTCATTCATGTCGGCAGCTCCAAATGAGACAACTCCCTATACTAATGCAAGGCAACATCAGCTCTGCAGAAATTCTAGTCCTAGAGAATTCCCTGGGTCAATGAAGGGTTAAGTGATTTGCCCAGTCATTGCCAGTATGCATCAGAGATAGGTCTTCCCTGGAACTTCCTCACTCTAAGACCAGCTCTCTCTTCTCTATAACATAACTATCTCTTATGCTTATTTTAATTAATGAGAGACAACATTGGAGAGTCGATAAAGGACTAGACACAATGCAGAAAAACCTGGATTCGTGAGCTACCTCTGACAGTGACACATTTTAGGTGGATAGACAATGTTTGGCACATAGGAGGTCCTTAATAAATGTTGATTGGTTGATGGACACACATTGTCAATGTGACCATGGTCAAGTAACAGGATCATAGATTTTGAACTGGGAAGAAGCTTGGCTGTGGTTGAGTCTAACCTTTTCTTTTAAACAAAACAAAACTGAAGCCCAAATAGATGTTGCCCAAAGTGACCTAAGTAATAAATGGCTGACTCAGGATTCGGTCTTTCAGCCAATAAGCTTTTATTAAGCTCCTACTGCCTGCCACACATCATACTAAAAATGGCAAACCCTTCTCAAACTCACCCTCTCACAGGGGAGACAATGGACAAACATCTGTATACATACAAGATACATGAAGGGTAAATAAGGGATTTTCTCAGAGGTAAAGAGATTCAAACCTAGGTCCGCCAAAATGCTCCATATCCTAAATCATATCATCTTCCAGTGCCTTCAGGTTGCTAAGACTGTAAGTTGCAGGTAAGTTACCATCTACACCAGGGGAGGGGGTTTCTACACCAGGGGAGGGGGTTTCTGCACCAGGGAGCTGCCCACACTGATGAAATCGCAAAGATTAAAAAAAAATTAACTAGCAGAGAACTAATAGAGAAAGAAAAAAAAAGAGTAAGTCAAATGTATTGTTTGAGACCAAATTCTATTTACAGAATCAAAGTGGCTCTGGGCTTTGCTTTGCGTTTCTCTGGATGGCATCATTCTTCTCTCAGTAATGATCAAGGGATCAGTGGCAAGATGGCTTCTAAATTATTTTCTTCCTTGAAACACATCAGGGAGACAAATAGCATAAGCAAGAAAAAAGCACAAATCTCAAAGCCTTAGTCCTAAAAAAAAATGGACCAGAACACTTTATAACCTACAACATCCAATTACCACGCACCTGTGGAATATAAACCACCAACATACCATTCGGTCTACTCTGAACCTGAGTAAAACATGCATTTGTTTGCAGAGTGTCAGAATTAACTTAGGAGGTAAGATATGGCAAGAAAAGATTTCCCAGAAGAGAATCGAGCAGCCTGGAGGCCTAGCAGCCAATTGTTTTCACGGCCAACCGGAAGGCCAAGCTTTTGCAATGGGATGTACTCGGGGCTCTTGAGTCCCCAAGATATTCTAGTTTGAGCTTGTCCTAGAGCATATGCACTTGGTCTCTGAGCACAAGGGGGACCAGCTGGCTGGCAGAGAAACACCCTTGGCATTCACTGTGTCTTGTGTTGACACTGCCACAAGCTGTACTCCCAGATGGAGGAAAATATGAAAAAAGCCAGTTGTGAGTGGAGGGGGTGGGGGCAGGGAGGGAAAGGAATAATAAAGTTAATCCTCTTTCCGTGTTGGGCTCTCAAAACCCTGTGCCCCATACCACCATCAGGGTCCTTTGTCATACAGGCAATGATGGGGTTGTTGGGAAGCCATTAAAAAAAAAAAGATTTCCACAACTGAGATACAATAATGCAAAATAAACACTCCATAATCTTTTCCTTGATTGAATATGATTTAATGGTGGTGATGACCCTGCTTGAGCTTTACTGTGATTGATTAACTTGGTATATATCAAGGGAAATTACAACTTTTTCCTTCTCCTTTCCATAGGAGCGTACTGACTATGGGCTCTTTCCCAAGCCCTCTCTTGAGAGCTGTCAACATTTTGTTACCCCCTCCAGGCGCCATGAGCCTAGCCCACATCCATTCCTCACATACAGCCCACAGGAGAGACAAAAAGGTATGGTTCTTTTGTGTTCTTCCCAGCACCGAAGGAAGACAAGGAAAAGGAGAGGGCTTTTTTTGTTTTAATTTTTTTTAGCTTAAAAAAAAAGAATAGTTAATTAGACTAAGTGCAGACTGTTACTCTGAGTCATGAACATTCGGAGATGGGTGGGAGAGCTGACTCAGAAGTTGTGAATTAGATTCCTGGCAACGATACCAGTTTAAGTAACAGTTTCTAGCTCGCTGCCCCAAACACGGGAGGTTAGATATTAAACAAACTATGACTTCAAAAATCAAAGCCACCAGTGTTGGATTTCCAAAGACTTTTTTAATGTTGACAATTATCAAATATGATTAACTATCAAACTTCAGAGATTTATGGCCCAGATAGTAGTGAACCATAAAATGTTAGCAACATGTCTCAGAGATGTCTGATAGACGGTAGGATGAGCATGCTAAATACACTTAGCTGAGGACATTTCATGGGGATGAAATGTGTTTGTTATTTCAGTAATATGATAGTACAGTAACTTTTGCTATTATATGTGTATATACATGTGTATATATATATAATACATATATACATTTTTAACCATGCAATTTATAGAAAACAATAGAAGTCCATGGATATACTATATATCAGAGTCTAGGCTTTTCTTCTTTGCTCTTCACACTATCATCTTGTAATATTAGGAAAAATCACTGGGTTTTTTGGGGTTTTTTTTTTTACTAAATTTAAACAGTGGTTATTAGTGATCCTGAAATAATTCCCATCAGAATGAACATATGGGACTCTTCTGGAACTGCTCTGCAGTGAGATCCTCTCCCCAGCAGGAGTTCACAAATCTACCCTCCTCAGACCAGGAACTCTTTCTGAGATAGACTTCACTCCAATAGAATATAAACATAATCAAAAGTGAAAAAATGGCTAAAGATGCCTCAACCTATCTGTCACAGCATCACTCTAAGGATGAATGGACATCACTTTAAACATTGTATTGTCACTGCCCTTGATCTCTGAATAGAATGCATTGAAATTATGCAATCATAATGATCAGACTCCAGTCAGAAGAAGAATAGTGAAATATACTTTATTTTTTCCTGCATAAAGGTGGGAAACTATGGGAGCAGAATGTTATATAAGCCATCATCCATGATCATTTTGCTCCTTGATTTTTCTTAACTGTTTTTCTTTTTTTTTTTACAGGGGAGAATTTGAGGGTAGGAAAAACATTGGGAAAGTAGTGGGGCGTGAGAAACAAGACATCAATAACACTTTTTAAAAGGAAATTATGCAAATTAGTTGTATGTTATTCCAAATACAGTTGACAGTTTTGTTTCTAATAAAATGCAATAAAGTTTGTAAAGTACTTTGTAAACCTTAAAGCACTAGTTAAATGCTATTTATTATTATTATATTGTCAAGGAGTTTTAAGTGACGACACAACTTTCCGTTCATTACCTGAAATTTGAACTTATAATTGCTTTACAATACATTTTAAAGTGATTTCTTTCCCTCATTGGAATGTGACATTACTGTGCTGCATGTAATATAGCACAATCTGTTCTAATCCCTTTTTCAAGAATAAAACAATTATACCACTGCTAGGTCTGTGTCCCAAAGACATCCAACAATAAAGATAAAGGACTTACTTGTACAAAAATATATATTGCAGCTCTTTTTTTGTGGTGGCTAAGAATTAGAAATCAAAGGGATGCCTATCAATTGAGGGATGGCTAAACAAACTGTGGTATATGGTTGTAATGGAATATTATTGTGCCATAAGAAATGACAAGCAGGATGACTTCAGAAAAACCGGGAAAGACTTACGTGAATTGATGCATAGTGAAATGAACAGAACCAGTAGAACATTGTACACAATAACAGCAACATTGTACAATGATCAGCTGTGAAAGATTTAGCTGTTCTCAGCAATACAGTGATAGAAGGCAATCCCAAAGGACTAATGATGAGGCACACACCTTCTACCTCCAGTGAAAGAACTGATATTAACCAAATATAGATCAAAGAATGCTATTTTTTACTGTCTTTTTTCTTTTATTCAAGTCTTGTACAAAATTACTAATATGGAAATATTTTACATAATTGCACATATAAAAGCTATATTTGATTTCTTACCAAGGGGGAAGAGAGGTAGCGATAGAATGTGGAACTCAAAACCTTAAATAAAGATGTTTAAATTTTTTTTTTAAATGAAACAATTACTTCTCAGTAACTGAGTCCAATGTTCATTTAAAATCATGTTATAATTAATATTTGTGGCATATGGTATTTTATAGTCTTAGGATATGATGGACAAATTACAGTTGTTCAGTGTAGTAGCTGAAGTTAACTTGCTTTTTATATAGACTTGCTAACTTATTTTTTAAATGATTATAAAATATTTTGCTAACAAAGTATTGTAAAAATACACAGGGATAGAATGAGAATATCACTTTAACTCTTTACTTTTGGAAATCAGTTACCTCTTCTAAGTGGCAGACTACTATAGAGTCCCAACACCCCATCCCAAGTGGCTCAGTGAAAGTAAGACAGACACATTTGACTCACCAGTGTTAAATTTTTAAAAAAGAATCTCCTTTAGGAAAATAACACTAGCTTGAGAAAATGTAACGTCTAAGGGTGGGGATTGGAGTGGGGAGGGAGCTGTTACAGCCAAAACATTACATTTTTTTTGCTTTCCTGTGTATATTTTTAAAAATGGGATACATTCAAATCCAATGTTGATGTGCTATGTTCCATCTATTTTTGCAATAATAGTACTTACCACCCACAGATCTCCAGTTTTTTTTTCCCCCTGCCAAGCTGTTACACAGGGAAGAAAAAAAACATTTTTAGAATTACCATTTGTAGAAATAATAGTGCCAGAAAATTCATTTTTATGTTGGAGTGCTGGTAATGAACATTATCCTCACTGGAGGAGCTTTAGTGACTAGAGATGATGAAGGGACACCCAAGGAGTGTGCTTTCAGTTCATATTTTAAGCAGTAGAGTGACCTTTTCACCCTGTTAGTGAACTAGGCAACCAGTCCGCTGGCTGGCAAAGATTACCAGTGTTACTCCTTACCCAGTTAGGTTGCTCCTGAGCACTACTGTTTTTCTAGCCCTATGTTTCTTTCTGTCTCCTCTTTAAAAATGTACCAGTTCTAGTCCCTGTTCCACAGATCTCTGCTTCTCACTTAGGAGAGGCACTGCAGTGTCCTGGGAAGAGCCTTGGAGGACTGAAGGGAAACATTTAGGAATAGACCTCTGGCATTTACTTTGTGATTTTGAATGAGTCATTATCCTCATCTGTGAAATGGAGATAATAAACCTGTAGTATTTATCTCTTAGGCTTGTTAACAGGGTCAAAGGGGATTATAAATGTAAAATTTTTCAGTTATCATTACTAGCTATCATTGTAAGAAAGACACTTATAAAAGAATTTTTGCTAAAGAATTAACGGCTTAAAAATAGTTTAATGTGTTAACTCTCAGAGGGTATGAAGAAAGGCCTCCCTCCAATGGATTCCAAATTAATTGTATCATAACCCTTAGTTTTCTTGCAGGAAAAAAATGTCAATCATAAAAGAGCTTCAAAGATGCTAAATTATAGTGTAGACATGGCAGGATGTATGAACTGATGGAGTACAGCAAAGATGGAATAGAGTGGAAGCTGTTTAGTGCAAGTGGGATTAAAAATCAATCACAAAAGGATCTTAGAACAGAGGTCCAGAGAAGGGGAGAAGCAACCTGTCCCAGGCTACACAGCCAATTAAATACCAGATGCGGGAACTCAAGTCCATGTCTTTTGCGTCTTAGGATAATTTGTTCTAGATTGAAGGAGCTAAAGAGAAAGTTAGAAAGAAGGACATTAGCTGATCAAAAGCAAGGAAAGGCCAAGTGGCTGACCAGCCTGGAGGAGAACCAGACTTATTTGTTAAGGAGGGTCAAACTATAGTCCATAAGAATGATCAGTCCAGTGCACCCTACTCATAAGTAACTCACTGTTTGTGAAGCAGGCAATCTGAGATGGAGGAGATGTATAGAGAAAAGCAGACTGTGGACCCGAGGACATACTATTTATAGAGGGGAAAGCACCTTGATCTGAAAGGATAACCCTCAGAGGGCTTTCTTATTTGAGGTTCTCAGGACTAATTCAGGAATATAAATATTTTATTAGACCATCCTGCCCCAAAGGAATGGATGTAATAGGGAAATTTGAGATATCAGGACTGCCTAATAGGGCACAGATTTTTTGGAGAATGGAGATTTCTAAGCACCTGTTCATAAAACATGCCACATGATTCCTCCATGATAACCTGCTATAAATTAACCACTTCCAAAGGGGAACGAAATGGGAGGTGAGGGGTAGGGGTGGAGTGAAGAACAGGACAGAAGCTCCCCACTACTGTCTTCATGACAGAAGACACAGTAGTGGTTCTGGCCATCCTTGACTGACTGGCCACCAGAAACAGGGATTCTCAACAAACAAAAGTCATAGGTGTGACAATGGCCATCTGAGCATCTCTACTTCAGCATCCAGTGGAGGCAGCGATTAGGCAGAGAAATCAAAGTAGAAGGCTGGCGGGGGAGGAGGCAGAGGGAGGCAGAGCTGGCCCAACAGAGAGAAGCTGTATTCTGAAATGAAACAGACCATGGTTCAGGGGATCCCAGTGGAGCTTAGCAACGATGGAATAAAAAAGTACAACAATATTTCCTTCTGACTTACTACTGAATTAAAATAATGTGTCACATATTTAGAGAGCTTACTCCCCCATATCGGAAACTATTTTAAAATTCTGTAGGAATTACAGAATTCAGAGTTGTTAAGGGGATTCAGCAAACAAAGCTCAAACCTACAACAGCAACAAAATCCATCTACCACACATTTGACAAGTGATTATGCTGACTTAGCTTGCTGACCTATAAGGAGAGGAAGCCTCCTCTATTTGGATAGCTCTGTTAATGCAGAAAAAGACCTGGGTTCAAATCTAGGTTCTGCCACTTACCACCTCTGTAACCTTGGATGAATCAGTGAACCATGGAGGAGACCTTAGAACAGAGGTCCAGAGCTTGACATCCAAGAAAACTGAGACCCAAAGAACTTAAATGATTTGCACAAGGTCATATAGGTAGCATCTTGTTACTACTGATTCTGTCCTCTGAGGACAAACTGAGTTTACTGTCTAATCTCTTGTCCCTATGACATCCTTAGTAGTCATAGTATTCTTGGAGCTCTCACAGTGACTAGCAAATGGTCGCCCCCTGTACCCCCAAGATTATTTGCTGAATGAATGAGATAAATAAGGATGAATGTA